>NW_026728057.1:27500-375000 GCF_030684315.1 Stegostoma tigrinum
TTGCCCATTGCGACAATCTGTTTGGACAGCATTTATCACGGTAACGGATGTGACTCCGTAATGGCGTATTAACCAGGTCAACAGTGTCATTAAGTGTATCCTGAAGGAGGAGGTCCGTAAGACACAGCTCGATGTACACCTTGGTAAGATGAGTGATGGGGTCTTGCATCGAGTGTTCCGAGATCTAGGCAGTGGATGAAATAGCAGGACCTCTAAAGTTGTAATCTCTGGATTATTCCTGGTGCCACATGCTGAGAAGGCAAGAAAAAGGGAAGAAAACACATGAATGCTTTGCTCAAGTGTTTGTGTTTGGGGAAGGATTTAGACTCCCGGATCTGAAGGAAAACTTGCGGGGATGGTGTATCCTCTACAAGTGGGCTGGTCTGCAGCTGAACCGGAAAGGAGCCAAAATCTTTGCACAAGGGTTTGCTAATGTTGTGAGGAATTTCGGCTGTGGACCTCCAAGCAGTGGGCAATTGCAGGTAATTCACTGAGAGGTGAGAAGGAATAAAATAAAAATTATATCAGGGGAGTTCAACTGCACAACGCGAATTGAGATAACATAAAAGGTTGACTTGGGAAATAATTCTTGAAATACATTTGAGAGATTATTTAACATCAACACGTAGACGGGCTTGTAAGGGACAGTGCAATAGAACATAGAACATAGAACAGTACAGCACAGAACAGGCCCTTCAGCCCACAATGTTGTGCCGACCATTGATCCTCATGTATGCACCCTCAAACTTCTGTGACCATATACATGTCCAGCGGTCTCTTAAATGACCCCAATGACCTTGCTTCCACAACTGCTGCTGGCAACGCATTCCATGCTCTCACAACTCTCTGCGTAAAGAACCTGCCTCTGACATCCCCTCTATACTTTCCACCAACCAGCTTAAAACTATGACCTCTCGTGCTAGCCATTTCTGCCCTGGGAAATAGTCTCTGGCTATCAACTCTATCTATGCCTCTCATTATCTTGTATACCTCAATTAGATCCCCTCTCCTCCTCCTTTTCTCCAATGAAAAGAGACCGAGCTCAGTCAACCTCTCTTCATAAGATAAGCCCTCCAGTCCAGGCAGCATCCTGGTAAACCTCCTCTGAACCCTCTCCAAAGCATCCACATCTTTCCTATAATAGGGCGCCCAGAACTGGACGCAGTATTCCAAGTACTGGACGCAGTATTCCAATGCTGGACCTATTTCTGGGACACAAAGCCAGTGTTCAAGGTGACAGTGGCTAAGTGCTTTAGCGATAGTGACCATGACAACAGACTTTTCGACATATGTTACGGGAAAGGAGAATGTCAGTCTGTTAAAACAACCAAGTGTCTTTGGTTTGGGAAGAGGCATATTTTATTTAAACAAGGCAGGATCTGGGTAAAATATTTTGTGAAGTTACTTGAGGGCGAATCTGCAGCAGAATAGTCAGATACGTCCAGGAAAGGAACTGGGAGAGTAAAGGCCATTCCATTTTGGGTGAAATTTATCATCGACAAGCCTGGAAAACCCTGGATCTTGAGGAATGTTCAGGACATGTTTACGACAAGTGCGAAGGAAGCAAATGAATGGATGACTAGTGGCGTATAAAAACGAAGTGTGAAGAAACGGTGGTGGCCAATATTGGAGAGAATATCAAGATATTCCACAGGTACATGAAGCAGGAGAATAACCAGGGAAAGAGTAGCGCCAATTAGAAACCGGGGTGTACACTGGGTGAGGGAGCAATCTGTGTTCGGAACTGAAGGGCATTGATACAGTAGACAAGTCCCTCCCATCGGCTCTCCCTTCAAGGAGAAGCATTCATGTCTATAAAGCAGGAAGATGCAGTGTGAAACTGAAATTTTTGGCTGGTTTAAAAGTGAACAAATCCCCACGCCCAGATGTGTTGTTTCCAAGACTGCTGTGGGAGAAGAGAAAGAAAATCTCTTCAGAGATAGTAGCAACTGCAGATGCCGGAGAATCTGAGGTAAGGAGGTGTAGAGCTGGATGAGCGCAGCAGGCCAAGCAGCATCAGAGGAACAGGACGGCTGATGTTTTGAATCTGGACCCTTCTTCAGAAATGGGGCAGGGGAAGGGGATTCTGAAATAAATAGGGAGAGAAGTGGAGGCGGATCGAAGATAGGTGGAGAGGAGATAGACAGTTCAAAGACAGGCAGGGCGTTCCATGCCCTTACCACTCTCTGAGGAAAGAACCTGCCTCTGACAGCTGTCTTAAATCTATCACCCCTCAATTTGTAGCTATGCCCCCTCAACCAGCTGATGTCATCGTCCTCGGAAAAAGACTCTCACTCTCCACCCTATCTAATCCTCTGATCATCTTGTATGTGTTTCTTGAATCCCCTCTTAGTCTTCTCCTCTCCAATGAGAACTGACCAAGCCCCTCAGCCTTTCTTCATAAGGCCTTTGCTCCAGACCAGGCAACATCCTGGTAAATCTCCTCTGCACCTTTTCCAATGCTTCCACATCCTTCCTGTAATGGGGCGACCAGAACTGCACGCAATATTCCAAAATGAGACCGCACTAGCATTTTGTACAGTTGCAGTGTGACATCTTGGCTCCAGAACTCATTCCCTCTCCCAATGAAACCTAACGCACTGTAAGCCCTCTTAACAGCACCATCAACCTGGGTGGCAACTTTCAGGGATCTATGTACATAGACACCAAGATCCCTCTGCACATCCACACTGCCCAGAATCTTTGCATTGACCCAGTATTCTGCCTTCCTATTATTCTTCCCAAAGTGAATCACCTCACATTTATCCACATTGAACTCCATTTGCCACCTTTCAGCCCAATTTTGCCGTTTATCCAAGTCTCCCTGCAACCTGCGACGTTCTTCCACACTGCCCACCACTCCACCAACTTCAGTGTCACCTGCAAACTGAGTAATCCATCCACCTGTGCCTGCATCCAAATCATTTATAAAAATGACAAACAGCAGTGGTCCCAAAACAAATCCTTGTGCACACCACGAGCGAATTGACTCCAGGCTGAATATTTTCCATCAACCACCACTAGTTGCCTTCTTACAGAAAGCCAGTTTCTCATCCAAACTGCTAAATGTCCCTCAATCCCATGCGTCCATATTTGCTCCAATAGCCGACCACGTGGAACCTTATCAAAGGCTTTCCTGAAGACCGTGTACACCACGTCAACGGCCCTTCCCTCGTCCACATGCTTGGTCACCTTCTGAAAACTCAGTGAGGTTTGTGAGACACGACCTGCCCTTGACGAATCCATGTTGACGATCTCCAATCAAATTGGTGCTTGCTTGATGTTTAGAAATCCTAAATCTCTTCTCATCCTTTGCAAAACTTTTCCGACAACAGACGTAAGGCTCACTGGTCTATAATCACCTGGGTCATCTCTCCTGCCCTTCTTGAACAAGGGCACAACATTTGCAGCCCTCTGGTACTAAATCTGTAGAAAATGAGGACTCAAAGATCAAGGCCAAAGATCAAGAGGATAGGAGATGGTGGTGGGGCTTGATGTGGGAGGAGGGGATAGGAGGGAGAAAAGACAGGTTCGGGAGGCGGGGATGAGCTGGGCTGGTTTTGGGATGCAGTTGTGGGGAGGGGTGATTTTGAAGCTTGTGAAGTCCACATTGATAGCATTGGGCTGCAGGGTTCCCAAGCAGAATATGAAGTGCCCTTCCTGCAACCTTCGGGTGGCATCATTGCGGCACTGCAGGAGGCCCAGCATGGACATGTCATCTGAGGACTGCGAGGGAGAGTTGCTTAGTGTGAAGTGAGCATAGGTGATGTGCAAAGCGGTCCCCAAGCCTCCGCTTGGTTTCCGTGATGTTGAGGAGGCCACAATGGGAACAGCGGATGCAGCTACCACATTAGTGGCGCCGATACAGTCATCAATGTAACGGAGGAAGAGGTGGGGTTTAGGGCCAGTGTAGGTATGGAAGAGGGATCGTTCCATGTAACCTACAAAGAGGCAGGCATAGCTTGGGCCCATGTGGATACCCTGGCCACCCACTTTGTCTGTAGGAGGTGGGAGGATTTGAAAGAGAAGTTTTAGTTTTCAAGGACCGCAACTCCACCACCCCCCCCCCCCCCCGCCCCCCACCCCCCGCAGTGGTCGAAAACACCCTCGACCGGGTCACCCGCATTTCCCACAACTCACCCCTCACCCCTTCTGCCATCTGCACTCTGACCCCACCACCAAAGACATTTTTTCCCTCCCCACCCTTAGGTGACTCCCTTATGCACTCCACACTCCCCCCCAGCACCCCGTACACGCGGCACTTGTTCCTGCAACTGCAGGAAGTGCTTCACCTGTCTCGATACCTCCCCCCTCACCCCCATCCCAGGCCCCAAGAAGAAATTCCACATCAAGCAGATGTTCACCTGCACATCTGCTAATGTGATATACTGTATTCGCTGTTCCCATTGTGGCCCCCTCTACATCGGGGAAACCAAGCGGAGGCTTCGGGACCTTTGCAAGTCACCGATGCACGAAAGAACTGCACCTACCAGTCGCGAACCGTTTCACCTCTCCCTCCCAATACTCAGATTACATGTCCATCCTGGGTCTCCTGCAGTGCCACCTGAAGATTGCAGGAGCAGCGCCTCATATTCCGCTTGGGAACCCCGCAGCTCAGTGGTATCAATGTGGACTTCACAAGCTTCAAAATCTCCCCTCCTGCTCCCGCAACCCAAAACCAACCCACCTATTCCATCCTGCCACCTCAAGCCCCACCCCCACCCCCACCCCCACCTCCTACCGACTAACCTCTTCCCGCCCCCTTGACCTGTTCGTCCTATCTGGACTGCCCTGTCTGCTCCCTAACTTCCCACCTGCACTCCATCCCTGCCTCTTTGACCTGTCTGTCTCCTGTCCACCTATCTTTTCCTTTATCCAACTTCTATCCGCCTCCCGCTCTCTCCCTATTTATTTCCGAACCCCCCCCTCCCTCCCCCATTTCTGAAGAAGTGTCTAGGCCTGAAACGTCAGCCTTCCTGTTCCTCTGATGCTGCTTGGCCGGCTGTTTTCATCCAGCTCTGCACCTTGTTACCTCAGAAAGAAAATCTCAGTGGCCCTGACCAGTTTTTCAATTCCTCTCACAAGGGAAGTACCAGAGGGTTGGAGAACAGAATGTGGTTTCACTTATCAAGATAAATGCAAAACTATTCAATTCCAGTGGAGGTTTGAGATGCAGTGTTGATGTTTGTTCTATGTAGTAGCCTGGCCTTAACTTGTCCTGTGGTGAGATGTAATTTGAGGGGGATGCCGTGCTTTTTTTTTTCTCGTTTTGGTACGGTATGTGTTACTTGACCTTGTCAGCCTATTTTATAGAGTCATAGTCGTACAGCGTGGAAATGGGCCCTTAGGTCCAACATAATCCCAAACTAAACTAGTCCCAACTGCCTCTTCCTGGCCCATATCCCTCCAGCCTTGTCCTATTTATTAACGTCGATCAGGTCACCTTTCATCCCCCTTTGCTCCAGTGAAAAAAGTTGCAGCTGACCCAACCTTCCTTTATCACTGAAACCTTCCATGCTCAGCAACGATCTGGTAAATTTCTTCTGTGCCCACTCTTGCTTAAAAATATCCTTCCTATAATAGGGCAACTGTAAATTTGTACTGTAGAAATCTTCAAGACTAGAAAAACATAAAAGCAAACAAAGCAGGAAATGAAGGGATCAAATTGTAGTTCAGGAAGTGGAAAAATGGAAGTGGCTTGAGTGCAGCATGTTCTGGACTAACATGCACTGTAGTTCTGAAAGGGCATTGCACCGGTGTGAGTGGAAAGTTGTAGATGAAATAGTGACTTGAATCTTCATATACGCTGTCTGTCCAATTGATGTTGGAAACTCCTTCATGTTTCTAATGACGAATCCCAGGGATCGCTGCTGTTGTCTAGCTGATAGCCAGCCTTAAAACTGTTTCAAAGAGGAAAAGAACAAAGAAAATTACAGCACAGGAACAGGCCCTTTGGCCCTCCAAGCTTGCGCCATTCCAGATCCTTTATGTAAACCTGTCGCCTATTTTCCAAGGATCTGTTCCCTTTGCTCCCTGCCCATTCATGTTTCTGTCTAGATACATCTTAAATGACGCTATTGTGCCGCCTCGAACGCCTGCGTTGACAACGCGTTTCAGGCACCCACGACTCTCTGCATAAAGAACTTTCCACTCATATGCCTTCAACTTTTCCCCTCTCACCTTGAAATTGTGACGTCTAGTAATTGAGTCCCCCCACTCTGAGATAGAAAGCTTCTTGCTATCCACCCTGTCTATACTTCTCATGATTTTGTCGACATCAATCAGGTCCCCCCCTTCAATCTCCGTCTTTCTCATGTAAATAATCCCAATCTACTCAACCTCTGTTCAGAGCTAGTGCCCTCCATACCAGGTAACATCCTGTTGAACCTCCTCCGCACCATCTCCAAAGCATTCACGTCCTATTGGTAATGTGGCGACCAGAACTGTACGCCATATTCCAAATGTGAACCCAAGTCCCATAAAACTGTAACATGGCGTGCCAACTCTTATACTTGATACCCCGTCTGATGAATGAAAGCATGCCGTATGCCTTCTTGACCACTCTATTGACCTGCGTTGCCACCGTCTGGGTGCAATGGACCTGAACACCCAGATTTCTCTGTGCATCCATTTTCCCCAGGGCTTTTCCATTTCCCGTACAGTTCGCTCTTGAATTGGATCTTCCAAAATGCATCACCTCGCATTTGCCCGGATTGAACTCCATCTGCCATTTCTCCACCTAACTCTCCAATCTGTCTATATTCTGCATTCTCCAACAGTCCCCTTGGCGATCCGCTACTATCTGTTTCGCATCGGTTTTGCACAAAACTAGATTTCTGTTCTATTTTTGCAAGTGAATTGTTTCAAATTAGTTGCTGTTCTTTGTAAATCACAATCATGAATGCACATCCAAGCAGTGGGGAGAGGGGGAGAATGGATTTTTTGACGTCATGAAGTCTGAGATTTGTTATAATCCGCAAATATTGTCATGATAATTTTTAAAATTCACGAGCATGTCATTGATGTTGCTTTCTTGGGCTGCATTTGCTATCCATCCAGAATTGCTGTTGAGAAGGTTGTGGAGAATTGGCCTGTTGAATAGCTGCAATGCACGTGGTATGAATATATTAATGAAATACTGAGGACAGGAGATGAATTGCTTTTACTCAGTGGAAATGAAGTAACAGTCATACAGTTCCAGATCAGGATTCTGCTGATTTTGACAGGGAACATGCAGATTCTGGAGCTGCTGTTTAAATATTTTTGGGTGGTAGGGTTCACACAATTATCAGGTACTGTGGAAGGAGTTTGATGAATTGGTGCATTGTCTCGTTGTAACTCCCCATCTCAAACAACAGTTCATTCTCGATCCATTGTTAATTGTAAATTTTCAGTTCGACCGAAAGGAAAAACAGTATTGAGGGATATGGACCAAAGGCAATATGGAGGTAGGCCGCAATTAAGTTATAATCTCATTGGATGGTAGAAAGTGTTTGAAGGTTTGAATGGCCTACCTGTTTTCCTGTATCCTTACGTAAGAAGGGGGATCAATCAGTGGGATGATTTGACTGCATTGCTGTCGTTTATCGATAGTGTAGTCGGAGTCGCACTCGTTCAGCTGAGTGAAGAGTATTTCATTGACACCCGGATTTGGAGTTTATCGGCAGTGGACAGATGTTGAGAAGTCCAAAGTGAGTTACTTGCTGTAGAATCTATTGTCTCTGATCTACGGTTCCAGTCACATTGATGAACATAGATCCAAGAACACTTCAGCAGAGGAACAGGCCCTTTGGCATGCACTGTTGTGCTAAACATGATGCCAAATTTAGCTAAAGCCTTCTGAATGTCCTTGATTCATATCCCTACATTCCTTGTATATTCATGTACGTATATAAAAGTGTCTTAAACGGCCCTATTGTATCTGCTTCCACAGCCACCCCGGCAGTGCTTTTCAGACTCCTACCACTCTGTATATAAGAATTGTCTCTGACATCTCCTTTGAACTTTCCCCCTCTCACCTTAAGTACATGCCCCCAGTTTTAGACATTTCACATCTGGGAGAAGGGTTACAGTCAGAATCTGTCCATGCATGTCACAAATTTGTAAACCTCTATCAAGTCTTTCCTCAATCTCTGCCACTGCAGAGAAAACAGTCTGAGTCTTTCCAGCTTCTCCTTTCTTGCTCAAGCCCTCAAATCCAGGCAACCTCTTTTGCACCCTATTCAAAACCTCCTGTAAACCTCCTTCCTGTAACATGATGACCAGAATTGGATACAATTCTTAAGAGTGCAATGCTTAAGGCCTAACCAAAGTGTTCTAAAGCTGGAACATGACATCCTGATTCTTGTGCTTGATTCCCGAACTAATAAAGGCAAGCATGCCATGCGTCTTCTTTGCCACTCTATCAACTTGTGTGGCCCCTTTCGGGGAGCGATGAACTGAATCCCAAGATCCCTGTATACACAAATGCTGCTCAGGGTCCTGCCATTAACTGTATATTTTTCCTTAACATTTAATTTCCCAAAGTGGAGCTCTTCACACTTAATGGATTTAAATTCACTTGCCATTTCTGCAACGGACCTGTATCCTTCTGTATCCTTTTATGACTTTCTACCCTAACTACCACTCTACCAATCATTCTATCGTCTAAAAACTTACTAACGCATCCATCTATCTTATCACCTCAGTCATTTTATATATATACCACAACAGCAGAGGTCCCCGTACAGATCCCTGCAGAACACAATAGTCCTGGATCTGCAGCCTAAAAAGCACGTTTCCACCACCACCCTCTGCCTTCTCTGGGCAAGCCAGTTGTGAATCCAAGCAGATAAGTGACCACGGACCCCATGGATCTTAATCTTCTGGATGATCCTACAGTGAAGCACCTTGTTGAAAGCCGTGCTAACATCCATGTCAACAATATCCACCACTCTACCTTCAATGATCACATTAGTTACCTCCTCAAAAAATTCAATCAAGTTAGTAAGACATGACCTGCCCTGCACAAAGCCATGCTGACTGTCCCTAATTGGGCAATGCTGTTCCAAATACAGGTAAATACAATCCCTAAGAATTCTCTCCAATAGCTTCCCAATGAATGATGAGAGACTCTCTCGTCTATAGTTTCCTGGATTGATCCTATTTACCTTCTTGAACAGAAGAAGAACATTTAGCAACTTGCTCGTCCTCCAGTACCCCTCCAGTGGCTACTAAGGATACAAAGATAATGCTGAATGCCCCGACAATCTCCTCTCTCACCTCGCTCAAAATCCTTGAGTAGATACCATTGGGTCCTGAGGACTTATCCACCTTAATGCTCTTTCTTGATCTCAAAATGCTGTTGTCATATGAGCATGCTCCACACAAATCCCACTATCCTCCACACCCTTCACCTGAGTGAATAGTGATGCACAGTTCTCATTTCGGATCTTGCCCATATCCTCTGCTTCCGTACACAAGTTCCCTCCTTTATCCTGAATGGTCCTACTTTCTCACTATTTATCCCCTTGTTTTTGATGTATGCATCGAATGCCTTGGGATTTCCTTTAACCCTCCTTGCCAAGGTCATTTCATCACCCTTTCTTTTTCTGCTTTCTTTATGTCGGCCCTGTTCGATTTTAGCTTCCAAAACCTGACATATTTCTGTTTTTTGCCCATTTGACTAACTTCACAACCTCCCCAATTATCCAAGGGTCTTTTACCTTGCCATCCTTGTCCTTCCTCCTTCCTGATCCTAAACTCATAAGCAGGCCTTTAAACAATTCCCATGTGGCAAATGTGACAGCTCCCCCCAATTAACACTCCCCAGCTCCTACCTAAAATTGATATAATTTACTCTCCCCCAAGGTCCTGACTTATCCTTCTTCATAGCAATCTTAAAATTGAAGGAGTTGTGATCACTATTTCCAAAATGCTTTCCCACCCTTCTCACCAGTTACCTGACCAGGACAAAGTCCAGCATGGCCCATCTTCTCTCCATATACTGTGTCAAGAAACTCTCTTGGATAGACTAAACAAATTCAGCCTCATTTAAACTCTTGTTGTAAGGGAGTCCCAGTCAATACCGTGGAGGTTAAATTCACTGACTGTGACAACTCTGAGTTAGTGCATCATTTCACAAGCTGCCTACATATTTGTTCCTCAGTGTGTCAGTGGCAACAGGGGAGCAGGCTATTAATTTAATCTGATCAGAGTGATTGTGTCTGTCTTAATTTTGAACGCGACCTCTATTGCCTCAGTGGGCAAGCCCTCCAGAATATCCTTTCTAGGTACAGATGTAATATTTCCCACAGGTTAGGAGAGCACCTCCTTCTTTTACCTTCCCCTCTATCTTGTCGAAAACAATGAAACCCTGGAACATTGAGCAACCAGTCCGGTCTCTGTCTCAACCAAACCCATGTAATGGCCTCAACATCAGAGTCCCATGTACTGATCCAGGCTCTAAGCTCATTTGCCTTAGCTATAATACTCCTTGCAGTGAAAGAAACATAGGTCAGCTTGTTTGTGCCATCATGTTCATGTACCTGTGTCTGACTGCCATTCTTTTCTGATTTATTGGTCCTAACATGTACCTGCTATCAATTCATCGATTTGCTGACGTGCTGCTCTCGTTTCCAGCTGCCTGCCAGCCTTTAAATCATCCTAAGTAGCACAAGCAAACCTCCGTGTGAAGATATTTGTTCCCGTTCAGTTCAGGTGCAACCCATCCCTCTTACACAGGTCACCCCTTGCCGAAGAAGTGGACCCAGTTATCCATGAACTTGAAACCCTGGCCCCTGTACCAGCTCCTTAACCATGCATTCATCTCACCTATCTTTGTATAATTTAGCTCACGAACATGTGGCTCTGGTAGTAACCTAGTAACTATTACCCTCTAGGCCCTGCCTTTCAGCCTCTTTGCTAACTCCTTGTACACAGTCCACAGGATCACATCCCTCTTTCTTCCTACGTCATTGGTACCAATGTGGACAATGGCCTCTGGCTGCTCACCCTCCCCCTTAAGAATTTGTTGCAACCACTCAGAGATGTCCTTGACCTTTGCACCAGGGAAGCAACACACAGCCCTGCTGTCTCAAATGTGGCGACAGACACCATGCCCCCAACGAATGAGCCTCCAACCACAATCACTCACTTGGATTTGCCTGACCCTGTTCCACAGCAGGGCAGTTTGTACCACGGACCTGGCTACTGCTGATTAGATAACTGACCCAGTTTAGTTTTAGATCAGTGTTAACCTTGATGAAGTGGATAGCCAAGCACCTCAGTAGTCTACAATACAGGAGAATTAAATTCTTAAGCTCACGGATTCTGTGACAGTCAAAGAGAAGCAGTGAATTTTTCTGACCTCATTTCCAACACCTGGCCCATAGCCCTGCATGGCTTGGATAGCACTTGTACATTTAAAAATAAATGTAAGGATGATGTTCAGGTAAGGACATGGAATTTTGTGATATGGTCATATTCTCTCTTGTTGGAGCTGATTGCTGCTTAGCACTTGTGTGGTGCAAATGTTACTTATCATTTATCAGGCCCAGCCTGATCGTTGTCCAAGTCTCACTGTATTTTCTCATTGTTGATTTCACTTGGAAAAGTCATGAATTCTGCTGGACACCTGGACAATATTCAATGAACATTCATGTCTCCAATTTGGTTCAAATGAAGACATGACTTCAACCAGTGCAGGTATCCAGTGAATGCCACTGACTCAATTTTCTATTCCTCTGCTTCACACCACATTCAATCAGAAGTTGGCTTGGTGGAAATGACAGATTGCACTTTCCTTCCTTTTCAAGCTCAGGATCGCTGATCATATTTGTGGTAACTCCTGAACGAGGTTACGAGAAGTGTGGCATGTCGAAAAGTAAACTGAACCTTAGTGTGCAGCTGTTTGACAGCACGGTCATCCAGATGTTGCATTACTTTGCTGATGATTGAGAATACATTGAGGCCATAATTGGTCAGCACAATTTGTCTGACTATTACATGATAGGTCATCTTTCTCTGAAATGTGAGTGTCGCAAGTGTTTAAAAATGTACTGGAAAACATTTACTGTTGGTGTGCTGACCTTGGGGCACATTGTTCCAATACAGTTTGTCAGATGCTGCCAGGTGCCATGGCATTTGCAGTATCCAGAACATTCAGTCTTGTCATTGCATGAAATAACTTGAATTGCGTGTAAGTTAAGATCTGTGATGCCTCCTCAGGATGAGGGCAAGAAGATCATCCAGACTGATGCTATGAATGGTTTCATCTGCCTCTTCACCTTTTGTTCGTAACATCTTGTAATAACTGCCATGTAGCCTGATGAGAAACTGAAGCTCATCTTGATTCATTTGCATTTGAAGGTGCCTATTTTTCCCAAACAAAAGGACCCATCACTGAGCGGGAAGTATGGAGAATGTTATAGACATCAGTGGTGAGACAATGGTGGATCTTGACCAGAAAACCATTGTTGTGTTGGTGAAATGCAAACAAAAATCTATATGATGTAAACTTTATTCTCAGCTAATCCCTTTCTCAAATGACAGATTCTGATGTCGGTAACTGAAAAACCTCCATGGTTGGAGGACGAGAAGCCGTATCCAATTGAAGCAGCAGAGGCTTTTGCGATGACTGTGGAAACCACTGCTTATGCCTTGCTTCAAGCATTGTCAAGGAATGATATTGACTATGCAACACTGATTGCGAGGTGCCCAACGATGCAAAAGAACTATGGTGGTGGATTTCACTCGACGCAGGTAAATGCTTGAGATCACAACAGCAGGCATTCAGATATTTCCATTGATCATGTTACTAACTGGTGGTTGATGCTGTTTGCAATCAAACTGGACACTGCATTTTCATCTGCAGGTTTGGTGCATTGGCACAAATACCAGTTCTTCAATGGTGTTAATCCTTTGTTAAATTCTTACATGCACTTTGACTGTGCATCACTTTTCCTTTTGGCATTGTCCTTGAAAAGTGCCTGTTTCTGTAAACCTTCACTTGCTTGTCACAGGATCATTGAGGGACAGCATAATAGAGTGCTATGGTAATGGAACAGACCCTTCAGCAAATTGTATGTGCCCTCACAAGATGCAAGTCCCGAACTATTCTCATCACATTTCCCAGCACTCGACCCAGAGCCTTGTTTGCCTTGGCATCGCAAATGCCCAATCACAGACTTGTTAAATGTTATCATGCTTTCTGCCTCTACCACCCACACAGTCGGTGCGTTCCACATTCTCACCACAGTTTGGGTGCAAAAACAAGTAAGTTTCCTCAAGAGATAGTAGGAACTTGCCAATGCTGGAGAATCTGAGAGAGCAAGGTGTCGAACTGGATGAACACAGCGAGCCGAGCAGCATCAGAGAAGCAAGAAAGCTGACGTTTCAGATCGAGACCCTTCTTCAAAAATGGGGGAGGAGAAGGGGATTCTGTAAAAAATAGGGAGAAGTGCGGAGGCAGATAGAAGATGGATAAAAGAGAAGATAGGTGAACTGTCCCGTGCTGTCCACTCACTGTCCCCTGCTCCAGAATCATAGAATCAGAGAATTCTACAGAATTGAACAAGCACTTCATTCCATTGTGTCTGTAACCACTGAAACCACACTAAGTTGACATTCGGCTCATGTTCTAGCAATAGGCCAATTGCCTTGAATGTTATTTCATTTTACGTGCTGTACCAACCCTTTTTCTTTAATGTGAAAAGATTATCCACCTCAACTGAAGTCCCAGACAATGAATTCCAACCCCCCAGCACCTTCTGGGTGTCTTTTCTTTCCTGAAATTCCTCCTGAGCTTTTAGCTTAAATGTATGTATCTTTTCCTCTCCCACCACCGCCCCCCGACCGACCCTATTATGGACCTTCTTTTTACCTCGCCCCTACCCATATTAATCTAAACAATTTTTTCAGGACCTCCTTCAACCTTCTCTACTCGAAAGAAAACAAGCCAACCTTATCCAGATAAAACAGTGATGCTAGATACAATGGGAACTGCAGATGCTGGAGAATCCAAGAGAACAAAGTGTGGAGCTGGCTGAACACAACAGGCCAAGCAGCATCTCGGGAGCACAAAAGCTGATGTTTCAGGCCTAGACCTTTGATCAGAGATCGGCAACAGTGATGCTGCCTGGCCTGCAGTGTTTCTCCAGCTCCACACTGTGTGATCTCAGACTCCAGCATTAGCAGTTATTGCTAACGCAAACTTATCCAGACTCTCTATCGAGTTAAAATGCTTCACCCCCTCAGAACATCCTGATGAATGTCCTCCACACATGCTCAAATGCAAACACCTCCTTTCTATAATGGAGAGACTAGAACTGCACTGAGCACTTCAGCTGGGGCCTAACCAAAGTCCTGTACAGCTCTTGAGCCATGTGCTTTCTGAACTGTCCTTTTAAGCTGCCATTCCATGTTCAGGAATCTGTGGACAAGCACCCCAAGATCACACCATTCCTCTGATCTTCCTAGTGTCCTGGCATTTCTTTGAATGATTCCTTGCCTTGTTAGTTTGTCCAAATTGCCTTATTGATCAGGGTTAACATTCCATCTACCGTTGACCTGCCCATTTGACCAATCTGTAACTTTGGATTCAACTTGCTGTATTTTCCTGGACCCCCCGAGCTTTACCTTCTTTGCCACGCTCCCATTTGGGACCCTGTCCAAGTCTTTGCTGAAATCTATTTTCATTACATCAACTCCCATCTGCACACTCCGTCACCTCTTTGAAAGAATCATCTAAGTTTGTGAGGCGTGACCTCCCTCTGACAAAGCTATGCTGACGGTCGCTGATCAGACCCCACTTCTTGAAATGGAAATTAAGTCTGCCGTTCAGAATTTTCTCCAATATTTTCCTCTCTACTGATGTGATACTCACCTGTCTGTAATACTCTGCTTTATGTTTGTCACGCATTTTGATAAGTGGAACTATGTTACCTGTTCTCCAGTCCTTTGGTACTTTTGAAATCTCTGTATGAGGGCGAGTGGAATGTTTTCTCTCATCTCCCTGGGCATCGTGGCATACACCTCATCCAAACCTGGGATTTGTCCAATTTTAAATTCACCAAAACACCTAACATCTCCCCAGTCTCTGTTAATTCTGTCCGAGAATTGTGTGCTCCATCTCACATGTAAAAGCTGATGTGAAATTCTCGTTTAACACCTGACATTGCCCTCCAGTTCAAACCATT
This sequence comes from Stegostoma tigrinum, assembly GCF_030684315.1. Lineage (NCBI taxonomy): Eukaryota > Metazoa > Chordata > Chondrichthyes > Orectolobiformes > Stegostomatidae > Stegostoma > Stegostoma tigrinum. Next base: position 42,677 of record NW_026728057.1, read on the forward strand.
CATTTGCCTCTTCATCCCTAATGAGACCTGGTTTTCCCTGGGTTTTCTCTTTCCCTCTGAGACACTTGTAGAAGATTTTGAGATTCTCCCTCATCCTAATCTTGGTCACCAGCGTTCTGTTGCCCTGTATTTGTTCTCTGAATTGCTATGACGAGATGCCCCTGCACACTATACATCATCATCATGGTGGTTTCTCGCAGATATGGATGACACTCTCCCACTCTCAGGCTGAATTGATCGCCGGCTGTACAGACCGATGCAGCTACCGTCGGCTCTGTTGCACTCAGGGCAGAAGGCAGTCGTGGGAAGGGGTGAGGGAGGTGTTGGTGTGGCTGCATGGCTTCCGCTGCTTCCAAAGGCAAGCCTCAAAGTGTTTGATGCCTTCCCAGGTGCTCTTCAGGCTTTAGGCCGTCTGAGACCGGCGATTCCCAGGTGTCTGCAGGAATGTCGCACTTCACCATTGAGGACTTGAGTTTATCACCGAGTGCTTCCTCTGCACATCTGGGTCTCGCCTGCTTTTTTGAAGCTGGGATGAGAACATGCGGAGAGTCTCGTGTCAGTCATACAAATGAAGTGTCCAACCCATTGTAGCTGATCGAGGATGGTCAGTGCCTCAGTGCTGGGGATGTTGGCCTGGTTGACGTTAGTGCGTCCCCAGGGACTCTTGTTCCCTTGATGACTGTTATACACCTCCCTTTTCCTTTTTATCTGGTCAAAGAACAAAGAAAATTACAGCACAGGAACAGGCGCTTCGGCCCTCCAAACCTGCGCCAGATCCTATTGAAAGTAGCGTGTTGATGCATTTGTGTAATGATTGTGTTTTGTTTGAGCCCTAACACTCAAAGCAGTGTAAGAATGTCTTTGTGCAGCAGGCAAGGTGTCATGAGATTGAGCCTTCATACACTTGCAAGATGTTGAAAATTTGCCATTATTTATTAAAACACTGATAAATTTCCATGATCAACATTTCTGTTACACTGCAATGATTATCCCGTGGCATGTAAAATCAGAAAGATAGGATAAAATGAGACTGGGTCATGCCCTAGTCTTGCGGACTTGGGTCAGCATGCAGGGAGAATGTTTGCATTTCATGCATGTGGAAGTACTGAAATATTTCCATGAATCTAAAAGTCACTTTTCCCTTCATTGAAGGACACAATCATTGCCTTGGAAGCTTCATCATGATACGACATTGCATTTCTGAAGAGGGAAGAAGAAATCAACATGCAAATTCAATTCCATGGTTTTGGACGTCCCATTGAGAACACGATTCATGTGCGCCGGCATAATGCTCTGACCGAGAAAGAATCGAAGGTGAGTTTGTAGTTTGGAAGATCGCAGCAATTTATGCATCAACTTGTTCATCAATAATGTTCCATTGCTTTCAAACTGCATTTTCCACTCTGCAAGATAATAACTGTTAGAACAAGCAACAGGATGGGTAGATGGGCTTTGGGGAATGCAATGGCACAAAACCCAATCCATTCGACAACATATTTCAGATATGTCGACAAATTAAATATTCCAGCAGAGGGATAAAACAAGGAAGATGAGAGTGAGGAGGCAAGAGTTCTGATGACAAAAGAACACGAACTTACCTTTATCCATTTGAGCAAAAAAGCAGGCACACAAACAAATAATCAGCTAACAATGCACATGTGCAACAGAGGCTACAGGGGGACGAAGAATGCCGAATTGTTGTCATGCGTATTGCTGAAAGGGTGATTGAAACAGATTCTGTGGTAAATTTGAAGAAATACAGATAATGCATCTCAGGATGTTGGAGAAAGAACATTTATTGACTGAGGCAAATTGTATTGCCCTTTTCAGGAGTTATTTGGGTCATAATGAATTCCAAGACTTTCTTCTGTGCTGAAAGCTTTAGCTTAGTTGCAGCTGGATCACAATTTCTGTTCCTGGTAGTATTTAGCAAACTATTAAAAGTGAATGTCACTGCACAGAATTCCAAACATGACTGCAATCAGTAGAGAAAATATCCAGGGGGTGTGATGAGTTGTATCCTCTCATGTTGAACAATGCAGCTACAGATACAATGGAGGCACTGATGATAATCTTCCAAGAATCCTTAGATTGTGGAAAATTCTCAGAGGATTGAAAGTTTGTGAACATAACACCATTATTACAAAGATAGTTGGACAAAATAGTAAGCAAGTGTTGCCAATTTAGGTCAACCTGGGTAGATGTTCATGCCGGCAATGAAAGATGAAATAACAGGGTACTGAGTGTGCTATAACATCCTACAGAGTTAACATCCTTTCATAACGGGGAAATCATACTTGACAAACTTGCTGCAGTGCTTTGAGAAGGAAACAAACATTACTGATGAAGGACCACCAGTTGACATTGAGATTTCAACAAAGCATTTGATAAGCTACAGCTCGTAAGGTGTCTCAAAAGAAAAGAGCCCATGTATTCAAGGGTAGTATGTTCGGATGGACGGAGGACTGCATCGTAAATAGAAGTAGAGACGTAGCAGCAGGATGGTAACTTACAAGTCATGTACGGCCACAGAGCGAGTGCTGGGGAGGCCGTACACCTCATGTTGACTGGGTTGATTTTGGAAATGGCGGAGGGGATTGCTATGCTTAGGAAAGTTGGGCTACATTCATTGGAGTTTATAAGATTGAAAAAAACTTATTTTTTCGACATTTAAGATTCTTAAGAGGCTTGATAGTGTATATCCGTAGAGATTACTCCCATTTGTGAAAGATTTTACCACCAGAGGCCACATTTTCAAATTGGTTGCCTATTAATTCAGGGAAGAATTACTTCTTTCAGGTTGTAGCAATTTATTGAACACTTTAGCCAAGAAGATTTTCGAGGTAATGCCATTAATCATATGCTAGGTTGTAACGGCCAGGTTAATTTTTAAATCAAGAAACAATGATAATGAGAAAAGGGTCTCGGCCTGAAACGTCAGCTTTTGTGCTCCTGAGATGCTGCTTGGCCTGCTGTGTTCATCCAGCTTCACACTTTGTTATCTTGGATTCTCCAGCATCTGAGCTTCCCATTATCAGTGATAATGAGAAAAGGGTAGTCTTTACAGCTATGCTTAGGAAAGTTGGGCTACATTCATTGGAGTTTATAAGATTGAAAAAAATCTCATTTTTTCAACATTTAAGATGCTTAAGAGACTTGATAGTGTATATCCGTAGAGATTACTCCTATTTGTGAAAGATTTTACGACTAGAGGCCATATTTTCAAATTGGTTGCCTATTAATTTAGGGGAAGAATTACTTCTTTCAGGTTGTAGCAATTTATTGAACACTTGAGCAGAGAAGGTTTTAGAGGTAATGCCATTAATTATATGCTCGGCTGAGATGGCCAGGTTAATTTTTAAATCAAGGAACAATGACAATGAGAAAAGGGGAGCCTTTACAGTGGAAGATACTTCAAGGATCCCCTTATTACTACAGAACACAGGGAGGAATTAAACACATCACTACCACACCATCACTACCATTCGAGAAGTAGCAATAGACAATCTAATGGAGTAAAAGCAGATTAGACTCTTTGCCGTGATGGTTGACTTTCTAAGATTCTAAACAATGAGCTTCAGAGTCGGTATATGCATTGATTGTAATTTCCCAAAAAGGTTTAGATTCTAGAGAAGCATCCAAGGGCTGGAAAAATGCCGATGTGACGTCCCTATTGTAAAAGGAGAGAGGCAAAAAGAAGATAACTACAATCGAAACAGCCTGACATCTATTGTTGGAAATATGTGGCAATCAACTATGAAGAAAATAATAGCAGAACATTTGGAAAATCAGAATCTAATCAAACAGAATCACCATAGCCTGCTGAAAGAGAAATTATGTCTGGCTAATTTGTTTGGGTTTTTGGAGGAAGTTTTGGAAGGAGAATTAATAGAGGAAAACCAGTAAATGTGTTGTGTTTGGACTTGGAGAAAGCATTTGAGAATGTACTCAAAAGTAATAAGCTGAGAGCTGAGGTTTTGAAGGTAGTATATTGCTTTGGATCAGTATGCTTTGCACGTTCTGGAAGGAGAGATGACATCTCGAGTGAAATGCACCAAGTGAATATATATTTTGGGGAACTTGGTGGCAATGCGGTAAGTCAGTGCAGAGTGTAAGAGGTGCCATTTGCTTGCTTTTTTTGCCTGATAGTTTGTAAGCATTTTTTTTTTGAGACAGGGTGAATTGAAGCCAGAATCAGGGACCCGGAGGGTGAACCAGGCTCATTGGTTGGTGATCGCTTCTGGTTTAAGAATCTATTATCGGTAGCTTTCAGATTGCAAGTAAATCGGAGAAATATTTACAGGCTACAAACTAAAAGACCAGAATGTTTTCAAATCAAATTAAGATCGAAGTAATTGAAATGGAGATGCCAGGCCAGACGATGATTTATACCTACGTGACGGGGTAGTGGTCAGACCCCATACTCCAGCTCAGGGTTGATGAACTGGAATCTCAGTTTTTACCAATCAACAAATCATGTGGGGGACAGTTACCGGGGAATGCTGTGCCTCAGGAGGCAGTCACACACCTTAGATTAACTAGCTGAAACTCGGTCAGTGGCCAGAGACGTGAGACTGTGACAAAGAACAGGGCAGGTGGAAGGATCCAGGATGTAGTGCAGAAGGAACCTTGGCCTTTGATCTTATCTAACAGGTTTGAGATTCTTTCTTCCTGTGTGGATGAGAGTGCAGGGTATAGGGAAGATGAGTAAACTGACTGTAGCACTGTGGTACAGGGGGACATTCCAGAGGAGATAAAAAGTGAAATGTAGTTATAATCAGAGGTAGTATAGTTAGGGGAATGAACACTGTTGGTTGTGATGAGGATCGAGAGTCTCGAAAGTAGTGTTGCCTGCCTGGTGCCCAGGTTCAGGATATTCCATCTCGGCTACAAAGGAACTTGAAGTGGGAGGAGTAGAAATCCAGCTATCGTGGTCCACACAGGTACCATTGATATGGAAGAAAGAGGAAAGAGGTTCTGCTGAGGGATTATGAGCGCCAAGGTGCTGAGGTGAGAAAGCAGAACCAGAATGGTAATAATCTCTGGATTACGATCTGAGCAATTTGGCACGGTGTGAGCATAATTTATAGATGTAAATGCATTGTTCAAATGGTGGCATGGCAGAAATGTGTTTGAATTCATGGGACATTGGCATCGGTACGGGGAAGGAGGGAGTTGTTCTGGTGGTATCGGCTCGACGAGAATCATATTGGGACAAGTCTCCTGGCAAAATACAGAGCAAGGTCTCGGGGTAGAGCGCTAAAATAAAATGCCTGGAGTGGGTGAGCGCAGTTGCATGGAAAATTATGGTAAAAATTAGAAGCTGGTAAGTGCTCAGCAAAGTTTCCAGAGCAAGTAATAGGACAAAAAGTTTGGAAATGTTCATGACTCTCACTTCAGGTGCAGCAGCTAAGAAGGGTGGCTGTAAATGCCAGACTGAAGATGTTGTATTTAATTGCAGGGAGTGTATGAAACAAAGTGAATGAGTTTGTGGTGCGCATTGAAATTGACAGATACATCACTCTGGGTATCACAGAGACAAGGTTGTTAGGGGTAAGTGTTAGGAACGAAATATCCAATGATTCATGTCCGATAGAAAGAACAGGCAAATGGACAGAGATAAGGAAGTGTGGAACTGGATGAGCAGAGCAGGCCAAGCAGCATCTCAGGAGCACAAAAGCTGACGTTTCGGGCCGAGACCCTTCTACTTCTGTGTGTTCATCCTACTGTGTTCATCCAGCTCCACACTTTGTTACCTTGGATTCTGAAGCATCTTCAGTTCCCATTCTGTCTGATTCAAATGGACAGAGATGCCAGGGTTGGCTTGTCAGTAAGAAATGAGGTCGCGCTGAAGGAACCACAGCTCTTGTGCTTGTTTATTAATGACTTGGAGGAAAGAGGTGCATGTGCTGTGGCTAAATTTGTAGATGACTCAAAAATATTTTGAAAGACAAGGCATGACAGAGAAACAGAGATTTACCAGGATGTTACTTGGATTGGAATGTATTAGCTACAAGGAGGGTTTGGTGGAAATGTTGGATCATGACAAATGCAATGAGATCAACAATGACCTCACAGAATGATGGAGGAAATTCAATGGGCCACGTAACTTTTTTAGTGAGTCTTCTTGTTTGACAATGCATTCATAAGGGTGTTTTTTTTCCTCTCTTGAATGAAATGTGAAAATGAAATGGATACACTTCCTTTTCATCTGGGAATAAATAATTGTTCTGAACGATTTCCATTGACTAATAGCAATCTGACAAGCATCACAATGTAAAGAGATTTTTAGCTTCTTTTTAATTGTCAAGTTATTCTTTGGAATTAATTGGGCATATATTATTTGCATCTCAGGAAGTATGTTCATCACTGCACCTCAAAAAGTGCTCTGTTGTATGACAACAGCTTTTTAAAGATCACTTCAATGGTTGTGATTTTCAGTTGCCATAACACACATTAGATTACATTGTTGGCCAATCTGTCCATGATGATTTCATTATCTTACGTTTCAAACAGACAAGGAAATATTGGTGATGCAATGAAGAGTTTGATTCTCAAATATAATTGCTGTTATAGTTTCCACTTGGAAGAAAGATTCACATCAAATTGACTGGTCAAGGAACTGGGACACTGACTGTGAGTACTTTGAATGTTCGAGTTATTCCTAAAATGAAAGTCATGACCTTGATGATTTTTCTTGCATGCAGATATGAAGAGACTCTTTTAAAATATCCTCTAGGTTAGTGGTTCAGGCATAAAAGTGTGATATGTATATTTATGTATATACATGTACATGCGTAATCTGAAAAGAAAATGACGAGAAATCACTTGTTGCAAGGTGAGAATGAGTTATCCAGATGGTAAGACCTGCCAATGTTGGTGTCTGTGATAACACATTGTGGAGCTGGAGGAACACAGCAGGGCAGGCAGCATCAGAGGCTCAAGAAAGTTGAGGTTTTGGGTCAGGACCCTTCCTGAGAAATGGAGGGTGGAAGGGAGCTCAGAAACAAATAGCGTGGAGGGGGAGGAGGTGCTGGGGAAGGTAGGTGGGATGGTAATAAGTGAGTACTATCCAGATGAGTGAAATGGGATGCAGTGACTGAGTGAAGTGGGATGCAGCGACTGAGGGCAATGGGATGCAGTGACTGAGGGTCATGGGATGCAGTGACTGAGGGACATGGGATGCAGTGACTGAGGGACATGGGATGCAGTGACTGAGGGACATGGGGTGCAGTGACTGAGGGACATGGGGTGCAGTGACTGAGGGACATGGGGTGCAGTGACTGAGGGACATGGGGTGCAGTGACTGAGGGACATGGGGTGCAGTGACTGAGGGACATGGGGTGCAGTGACTGAGGGACATGGGGTGCAGTGACTGATGGAAATGGGATGCAGTGACTGAGGGAAAGAAGATGCAGTGACTGTGGGAAATGGCATACTGTGACTCAGGGTAATGGGATGCAGTGAGTTTTTGAATTTGAATACAGCGTCTGAGAGATACGGGAAACAGTGACTGATGGAAATGGGATGCAGTGACTGTGGGACATGGGATGCAGTGACTGTGGTGAAGGAGATGCAGTGATTGAGTGAAATGGGATGCAGTGACCGCCTTAAATGGGATGCAGTGACTGCGTGAAATGGGATGCAGTGACTGCGTGAAATGGGATGCAGTGACTGCGTGAAATGGGATGCAGTGACTGAGTGAAATGGGATGCAGTGACTGAGTGAAATGGGATGCAGTGACTGACTGAACTGGGATGCAGTGACTGAGGACAATGGGATGCAGTGACTGAGGACAATGGGATGCAGTGACTGAGGGCAATGGGATGCAGTGACTGAGGGCAATGGGATGCAGTGACTGAGGACAATGGGATGCAGTGACTGAGGGAAATGATATGCGGTGACTGAGGGAAATGGGATGCAGTGTCTGTGAGATAGGGGAAACAGTGACTGAGGGACATGGGATGCAGTGACTCTGGTGAAGGAGATGCAGTGTTTGAGTGAAATGGGATGCAGTGATTGAGTGAAATAGGAAGCACTAACTGAGTGAAATGGGATGCACTGACTGTGTTAAATGTGATGCAGAGGCTGAATGAAATGGGATGCAGTGACTGAGTGAAATGCGATGCAGTGACTGAGTGAAATGCGATGCAGTGACTGAGTGAAATGCGATGCAGTGACTGAGTGAAATGCGATGCAGTGACTGAGTGAAATGCGATGCAGTGACTGAGTGAAATGCGATGCAGTGACTGAGTGAAATGGGCTGCAGTGACTGTTGGAAATGGGATGCAGTGACTGTGGTGAAGGAGATGCAGTGATTGAGTGAAATGGGATGCAGTGACTGAGTGAAATGCGAAGCAGTGACCGCCTTAAATGGGATGCAGTGACTGCGTGAAATGGGACGCAGTGACTGCGTGAAATGGGACGCAGTGACTGAGTGAAATGGGATGCAGTGACTGACTGAAATGGGATGAAGTGACTGAGTGAAATGGGATGCAGTGACTGTGGGACGTGGGATGCAGTGACTGAGGGAAATGGAGCAAGTGACTGAGGGACGTGTGATGCAGTGAATGACGGACGTGGGATGCAGTGACTGAGGGACATGGGATGCAGTGACTGAGGGACATGGGATGCATCGACTGAGTGAAATGCGATGCAGAGACTGAGGGAAAGGAGATGCTCTGACTGTGGGAAATGGGATGCAGTGACTGTGGTGAAGGAGATGCAATGATTGAGTGAAATGGGATGCACTGACTGAGTGAAATGGAATGCAGTGACTGAGTGAAATGTGATTCAGTCAGTGAGTGAAATGGGATGCAGTCAGTGAGTGAAATGGGATGCAGTGACTGAGTGAAATGGGATGCAGTGACTGAGTGAAATGGGATGCAGTGACTGAGTGAAATGGGATGCAGTGACTGAGTGAAATGGGATGCAGTGACTGAGGGGAATCAGATGCAGTGAATGAGGACAATGGGATGCAGTGACTGAGTGAAATGGGATGCAGTGACTGAGTGAAATGGGATTGCCGTGACTGTGGAAAGGAGATGCAGTGTCTGAGGAATTGGGACGCGGTGACCGATGGTAATGGGATGCTCTGACTGAGTGTAAAGTGAAGCATTGAGTGAAATGGGATGCAGTGGCTGTGTGAAATGGGATGCAGTGGCTGTGTGAAATGGGATGCAGTGGCTGTGTGAAATGGGATGCAGTGGCTGTGTGAAATGGGATGCAGTGGCTGTGTGAAATGGGATGCAGTGTTTGTGTGAAATGGGATGCAGTGTTTGTGTGAAATGGGATGCAGTGGCTGTGTGAAATGGGGTGCAGTGGCTGTGTGAACTGGGATGCAGTGACTGAGGGAAAGGAGATGCATTGTCTGTTTGAAATGGGATGCTGTGACTCAAGTGAATGGGATGCCGTGTCTGTGGGGAATGTGATGCAGTGACTGTGGGGAATGTGATGCAGTGACTGTGGGGAATGTGATGCAGTGACTGAGGGACATGGGATGCAGTGACTGAGGGACATGGGATGCAGTGACTGAGGGAAATGGGATGCAGTGACTGAGGGAAATGAGATGCCGAGACTGAATGAACTGGGATGCAGTGACTGATGGAAATGTGATTCAGTGACTGCGTGAAATGGGATGCAGTGAATGAGTGAAATGAGATGCAGTGACTGATGGAAAGGTGATGCAGTAACTGAAGGAAATAGGATGCAGTGACCGAGGGAAATGAGATGCAGTATTTGTAGGAAGTAGGATGCAATCACTGAGTGAAATGCGATGCAGAGACTGAGGGAAAGGAGAAGCTGTGACTATGGGAAATGGGATGCTGTGCGTGTTGGAAATTGAATGCAGCGTCTGTGAGATACGGGAAACAGTGACTGTTGGAAATGGGATTCATTGACTGTGGTGATGGAGATGTAGTGACTGAGGGAAATGGGATGCAGTGACTGAGGGAAATGGGATGCAGTGACTGATGGAAATGGGATGCCGTACCTGAGGGAAATGGGATGCCGTGACTGAGGGAAATGGGATGCCGTGACTGAGGGAAATGGGATGCAGTGACTTACGGAAATGGGATGCAGTGACTGACGGAAATGGATTGAAGTGACTGATGGAAGTGGGATGCAGTGACTGAGTGAAATGCGATGCAGTGACTGAGTGAAATGGGCTGCAGTGACTGTTGGAAATTGGATGCAGTGACTGTGGTGAAGGAGATGCAGTGATTGAGTGAAATGGGATGCAGTGACTGAGTGAAATGCGAAGCAGTGACCGCCTTAAATGGGATGCAGTGACTGCGTGAAATGGGATGAAGTGAGTGAGTGAAATGGGATGCAGTGACTGTGGGACGTGGGATACAGTGACTGTGGGACGTGGGATGCAGTGACTGAGGGAAATGGATGCAGTGACTGAGGGACGTGGGATGCAGTGAATGACGGATGTGGGATGCAGTGACTGAGGGACATGGGATGCAGTGACTGCGTAAAATGGGATGCAGTGACTGAGTGAAATGAGATGCGGTGACTGAGGGAAATGGGATGCAGTGACTGAGGGACATGGGATGCAGTGACTGAGGGACATGGGATGCATCGACTGAGTGAAATGCGATGCAGAGACTGAGGGAAAGGAGATGCTCTGACTGTGGGAAATGGGATGCAGTGAGTGTGGGAAATTGAATGCAGTGTCTGTGAGATACGGGAAACAGTGACTGTTGGAAATGGGATGCAGTGACTGTGGTGAAGGAGATGCAATGATTGAGTGAAATGGGATGCACTGACTGAGTTAAATGTGATGCAGAGGCTGAATGAAATGGGATGCAGTGACTGAGTGAAATGTGATTCAGTCAGTGAGTGAAATGGGATGCAGTCAGTGAGTGAAATGGGATGCAGTGACTGAGTGAAATGCGAAGCAGTGTCTAAAGGAAAGGAAATGCAGTGTCTGAGGGGTATCGGATGCTGCGACTGAGGGAAATGGGATGGAGTGACTGACGGAAATGGGATGCAGTGACTGAGTGAAATGGGATGCAGTGACTGCGTGAAATGGGATGCAGTGACTGTGTGAAATGGGATGCAGTGACTGAGGGCAATGGGATGCAGTGACTGAGGGAAATGGGATGCAGTGTCTGAGGGAAGTAGGATGCAGTGACTGGGAAATGGGATGCAGTGACAGTAGGAAATGGGATGCAGTGACTGATGGAAATGGGACGCAGTGACTGAGTGAAATGGGACGCAGTGACGGAGGTACTGGGAAGGAGTGACTGAGTTAATAGGGATGCAGTCCCTGAGCGGGCTTGGGATGCACTGACTTAGGGAAATGGGATACAGTGCCTATGTGAAATGGGATGCACTGACTGAGTGAAATGGGATGCAGTGACTGAGTCGAATGGGATGCAGTGACTGAGTGAAATGCGATGCAGTGACTGCGTGAAATGGGATGCAGTGCATGAGTGAAATGAGATGCAGTGACTGAGTGAAATGCGCGGTGACTGATAGAAATCGGATACAGTGACTGACGGAAATGGGATGCGGTGACTTTGTGAACTGGGATGTGGTGACTGTGAGAACTGGGATGCGGTGACTATGTGAACTGGGATGCAGTGGCTGAGTGAAATGGGATGCAGTGGCTGAGTGAAATGGGATGCAGTGGCTGAGTGAAATGGGATGCAGTGGCTGAGTGAAATGGGATGCAGTGACTGAGTGAAATGGGATGCAGTGACTGAGTGAAATGGGATGCAGTGACTGATGGAAATGGTATGCAGTGTCTGTTTGAAATGGGATCCTGCGACTGAAGTTAATGGGATGCAGTGACTGAGGGTAATGGGATGCAGTGAATGAGTGAAATGGGATGTAGAGACTGAGTGAAATGGGATGCAGTGACTGAGTGAAATGGGACACAGTGACTGAGTGAAATGGAATTGCCGTGACTGTGGAAAGGAGATGCAGTGACTGAGGAAATGGAAGCAGTGACTGAGTGAAATGGGATGCAGTGACGGAGGTACTGGGAAGGAGTGACTGAGTTAATAGGGATGCAGTCCCTGACCGGGCTTGGGGTGCACTGACTTAGGGAAATGGGATACACTGCCTGAGTGAAATGCGACGCACTGACTGAGTGAAATGGGATGCAGTGACTGAGTGGAATGGGATGCAGTGACTGAGTCAAATGGCATGCAGTGACTGAGTCAAATGGGATGCAGTGAATGAGTGAAATGAGATGCAGTGACTGAGTGAAATGCGCGCAGTGACTGATAGAAATCGGATACAGTGTCTGATGGAACTGGGATGCAGTGACTGACGGAACTGGGATGCAGTGACTTTGTGAACTGGGATGTGGTGACTGTGTGAAGTGGGATGCGGTGACTATGTGAACTGGGATGCAGTGGCTGAGTGAAATGGGATGCAGTGGCTGAGTGAAATGGGATGCAGTGGCTGAGTGAAATGGGATGCAGTGGGGAGTGAAATGTGATGCAGTGACTGGTGGAAATGAGATGCAGTGACTAAGGGAAAGGAAATGCAGTGTCTGTGGGAAATGCGATGCTGCGACTGAGGGTAATGGGATGCAGTGACTGACGGAAATGGGATGCAGTGTCTGAGCGAAATGGGATGCAGTGACTGAGTGAAATGGGATGCAGTGACAGAGTGAAATGGGATGCAGTGACAGAGTGAAATGGGATGCAGTGACTGAGTGAAATGGGATGCAGTGACTGAGTGAAATGGGATGCAGTGACTGAGGGAAATGGGATGCAGTGACTGAGGACAATGGGATGCAGTGACTGACGGCCATGGGATGCTGTGACTGAGTGAAATGGGATGCAGTGACAGAGTGAAATGGGATGCAGTGACAGAGTGAAATGGGATGCAGTGACAGAGTGAAATGGGATGCAGTGACTGAGGGAAATGGGATGCAGTGACTGAGGACAATGGGATGCAGTGACTGAGGACAATGGGATGCAGTGACTGACGGCCATGGGATGCTGTGACTGAGTGAAATGGGACACAGTGACTGAGTGAAATGGAATTGCCGTGACTGTGGAAAGGAGAGGCAGTGACTGAGGAAATGTGATGCAGTGACTGAGGGAAATGTGATGCAGTGACTGAGTGGAATGTGATGCAGTGACTGAGTGGAATGTGATGCAGTGACTGAGTGGAATGGGATGCAGTGACTGAGTGGAATGGGATGCAGTGACTGAGTGGAATGGGATGCAGTGACTGAGTGGAATGGGATGCAGTGACTGAGGACAATGGGATGCAGTGACTGAGAGCAATGGGATGCTGTGACTGAGGGAAATGCGATGCAGTGACTGCGTTAAATGAGATCCAGTGGGGAATGAAATGGTATGCAGTGACTGGTGGAAATGAGATGCAGTGACTGAGTGAAATGGGACACAGTGACTGAGTGGAATGGGACGCAGTGACAGTGGGAAATGGGATGCAGTGACTGATGGAAATGGGACGCAGTGACTGATTGAAATGGAATTGCCGTGACTGTGGAAAGGAGATGCAGTGACTGAGGAAATGGGATGCAGTGACTGAGGGAAATGTGATGCAGTGACTGAGGGAAATGTGATGCAGTGACTGAGGGAAATGGGATGCAGTGACTGAGTGGAATGGGATGCAGTGACTGAGTGAAATGCAATGCAGTGACTGCGTGAAATGAGATCCAGTGTGGAATAAAATGGGATGCAGTGACTGGTGGAAATGAGATGCAGTGACTGAGGGAAATGTGATACAGTGACTGAGTGAAATGGGATGCAGTGACTGAGTGGAATGGGATGCAGTGACTGAGGGTAATGGGATGCAGTGACTGATGGAAATGGAAGCAGTGACTGAGTGAAATGGGATGCAGAGACGGAGGTACTGGGAAGGAGTGACTGAGTTAATAGGGATGCAGTCCCTGAGCGGGCTTGGGGTGCACTGACTTCGGGAAATGGGATACAGTGCCTGAGTGAAATGCGACGCACTGACTGAGTGAAATGGGATGCAGTGACTGAGTGGAATGGGATGCAGTGACCGCCTTAAATGGGATGCAGTGACTGCGTGAAATGGGATGAAGTGAGTGAGTGAAATTGGATGCAGTGACTGTGGTGAAGGAGATGCAGTGATTGAGTGAAATGGGATGCAGTGACTGAGTGAAATGCGAAGCAGTGACCGCCTTAAATGGGATGCAGTGACTGCGTGAAATGGGATGAAGTGAGTGAGTGAAATGGGATGCAGTGACTGTGGGACGTGGGATACAGTGACTGTGGGACGTGGGATGCAGTGACTGAGGGAAATGGATGCAGTGACTGAGGGACGTGGGATGCAGTGAATGACGGATGTGGGATGCAGTGACTGAGGGACATGGGATGCAGTGACTGCGTAAAATGGGATGCAGTGACTGAGTGAAATGAGATGCGGTGACTGAGGGAAATGGGATGCAGTGACTGAGGGACGTGGGATGCAGTGACTGAGGGACATGGGATGCATCGACTGAGTGAAATGCGATGCAGAGACTGAGGGAAAGGAGATGCTCTGACTGTGGGAAATGGGATGCAGTGAGTGTGGGAAATTGAATGCAGTGTCTGTGAGATACGGGAAACAGTGACTGTTGGAAATGGGATGCAGTGACTGTGGTGAAGGAGATGCAATGATTGAGTGAAATGGGATGCACTGACTGAGTTAAATGTGATGCAGAGGCTGAATGAAATGGGATGCAGTGACTGAGTGAAATGTGATTCAGTCAGTGAGTGAAATGGGATGCAGTCAGTGAGTGAAATGGGATGCAGTGACTGAGTGAAATGCGAAGCAGTGTCTAAAGGAAAGGAAATGCAGTGTCTGAGGGGTATCGGATGCTGCGACTGAGGGAAATGGGATGGAGTGACTGACGGAAATGGGATGCAGTGACTGAGTGAAATGGGATGCAGTGACTGCGTGAAATGGGATGCAGTGACTGTGTGAAATGGGATGCAGTGACTGAGGGCAATGGGATGCAGTGACTGAGGGAAATGGGATGCAGTGTCTGAGGGAAGTAGGATGCAGTGACTGGGAAATGGGATGCAGTGACAGTAGGAAATGGGATGCAGTGACTGATGGAAATGGGACGCAGTGACTGAGTGAAATGGGACGCAGTGACGGAGGTACTGGGAAGGAGTGACTGAGTTAATAGGGATGCAGTCCCTGAGCGGGCTTGGGATGCACTGACTTAGGGAAATGGGATACAGTGCCTATGTGAAATGGGATGCACTGACTGAGTGAAATGGGATGCAGTGACTGAGTCGAATGGGATGCAGTGACTGAGTGAAATGCGATGCAGTGACTGCGTGAAATGGGATGCAGTGCATGAGTGAAATGAGATGCAGTGACTGAGTGAAATGCGCGGTGACTGATAGAAATCGGATACAGTGACTGACGGAAATGGGATGCGGTGACTTTGTGAACTGGGATGTGGTGACTGTGAGAACTGGGATGCGGTGACTATGTGAACTGGGATGCAGTGGCTGAGTGAAATGGGATGCAGTGGCTGAGTGAAATGGGATGCAGTGGCTGAGTGAAATGGGATGCAGTGGCTGAGTGAAATGGGATGCAGTGACTGAGTGAAATGGGATGCAGTGACTGAGTGAAATGGGATGCAGTGACTGATGGAAATGGTATGCAGTGTCTGTTTGAAATGGGATCCTGCGACTGAAGTTAATGGGATGCAGTGACTGAGGGTAATGGGATGCAGTGAATGAGTGAAATGGGATGTAGAGACTGAGTGAAATGGGATGCAGTGACTGAGTGAAATGGGACACAGTGACTGAGTGAAATGGAATTGCCGTGACTGTGGAAAGGAGATGCAGTGACTGAGGAAATGGAAGCAGTGACTGAGTGAAATGGGATGCAGTGACGGAGGTACTGGGAAGGAGTGACTGAGTTAATAGGGATGCAGTCCCTGACCGGGCTTGGGGTGCACTGACTTAGGGAAATGGGATACACTGCCTGAGTGAAATGCGACGCACTGACTGAGTGAAATGGGATGCAGTGACTGAGTGGAATGGGATGCAGTGACTGAGTCAAATGGCATGCAGTGACTGAGTCAAATGGGATGCAGTGAATGAGTGAAATGAGATGCAGTGACTGAGTGAAATGCGCGCAGTGACTGATAGAAATCGGATACAGTGTCTGATGGAACTGGGATGCAGTGACTGACGGAACTGGGATGCAGTGACTTTGTGAACTGGGATGTGGTGACTGTGTGAAGTGGGATGCGGTGACTATGTGAACTGGGATGCAGTGGCTGAGTGAAATGGGATGCAGTGGCTGAGTGAAATGGGATGCAGTGGCTGAGTGAAATGGGATGCAGTGGGGAGTGAAATGTGATGCAGTGACTGGTGGAAATGAGATGCAGTGACTAAGGGAAAGGAAATGCAGTGTCTGTGGGAAATGCGATGCTGCGACTGAGGGTAATGGGATGCAGTGACTGACGGAAATGGGATGCAGTGTCTGAGCGAAATGGGATGCAGTGACTGAGTGAAATGGGATGCAGTGACAGAGTGAAATGGGATGCAGTGACAGAGTGAAATGGGATGCAGTGACTGAGTGAAATGGGATGCAGTGACTGAGTGAAATGGGATGCAGTGACTGAGGGAAATGGGATGCAGTGACTGAGGACAATGGGATGCAGTGACTGACGGCCATGGGATGCTGTGACTGAGTGAAATGGGATGCAGTGACAGAGTGAAATGGGATGCAGTGACAGAGTGAAATGGGATGCAGTGACAGAGTGAAATGGGATGCAGTGACTGAGGGAAATGGGATGCAGTGACTGAGGACAATGGGATGCAGTGACTGAGGACAATGGGATGCAGTGACTGACGGCCATGGGATGCTGTGACTGAGTGAAATGGGACACAGTGACTGAGTGAAATGGAATTGCCGTGACTGTGGAAAGGAGAGGCAGTGACTGAGGAAATGTGATGCAGTGACTGAGGGAAATGTGATGCAGTGACTGAGTGGAATGTGATGCAGTGACTGAGTGGAATGTGATGCAGTGACTGAGTGGAATGGGATGCAGTGACTGAGTGGAATGGGATGCAGTGACTGAGTGGAATGGGATGCAGTGACTGAGTGGAATGGGATGCAGTGACTGAGGACAATGGGATGCAGTGACTGAGAGCAATGGGATGCTGTGACTGAGGGAAATGCGATGCAGTGACTGCGTTAAATGAGATCCAGTGGGGAATGAAATGGTATGCAGTGACTGGTGGAAATGAGATGCAGTGACTGAGTGAAATGGGACACAGTGACTGAGTGGAATGGGACGCAGTGACAGTGGGAAATGGGATGCAGTGACTGATGGAAATGGGACGCAGTGACTGATTGAAATGGAATTGCCGTGACTGTGGAAAGGAGATGCAGTGACTGAGGAAATGGGATGCAGTGACTGAGGGAAATGTGATGCAGTGACTGAGGGAAATGTGATGCAGTGACTGAGGGAAATGGGATGCAGTGACTGAGTGGAATGGGATGCAGTGACTGAGTGAAATGCAATGCAGTGACTGCGTGAAATGAGATCCAGTGTGGAATAAAATGGGATGCAGTGACTGGTGGAAATGAGATGCAGTGACTGAGGGAAATGTGATACAGTGACTGAGTGAAATGGGATGCAGTGACTGAGTGGAATGGGATGCAGTGACTGAGGGTAATGGGATGCAGTGACTGATGGAAATGGAAGCAGTGACTGAGTGAAATGGGATGCAGAGACGGAGGTACTGGGAAGGAGTGACTGAGTTAATAGGGATGCAGTCCCTGAGCGGGCTTGGGGTGCACTGACTTCGGGAAATGGGATACAGTGCCTGAGTGAAATGCGACGCACTGACTGAGTGAAATGGGATGCAGTGACTGAGTGGAATGGGATGCAGTGACCGCCTTAAATGGGATGCAGTGACTGCGTGAAATGGGATGAAGTGAGTGAGTGAAATTGGATGCAGTGACTGTGGTGAAGGAGATGCAGTGATTGAGTGAAATGGGATGCAGTGACTGAGTGAAATGCGAAGCAGTGACCGCCTTAAATGGGATGCAGTGACTGCGTGAAATGGGATGAAGTGAGTGAGTGAAATGGGATGCAGTGACTGTGGGACGTGGGATACAGTGACTGTGGGACGTGGGATGCAGTGACTGAGGGAAATGGATGCAGTGACTGAGGGACGTGGGATGCAGTGAATGACGGATGTGGGATGCAGTGACTGAGGGACATGGGATGCAGTGACTGCGTAAAATGGGATGCAGTGACTGAGTGAAATGAGATGCGGTGACTGAGGGAAATGGGATGCAGTGACTGAGGGACGTGGGATGCAGTGACTGAGGGACATGGGATGCATCGACTGAGTGAAATGCGATGCAGAGACTGAGGGAAAGGAGATGCTCTGACTGTGGGAAATGGGATGCAGTGAGTGTGGGAAATTGAATGCAGTGTCTGTGAGATACGGGAAACAGTGACTGTTGGAAATGGGATGCAGTGACTGTGGTGAAGGAGATGCAATGATTGAGTGAAATGGGATGCACTGACTGAGTTAAATGTGATGCAGAGGCTGAATGAAATGGGATGCAGTGACTGAGTGAAATGTGATTCAGTCAGTGAGTGAAATGGGATGCAGTCAGTGAGTGAAATGGGATGCAGTGACTGAGTGAAATGCGAAGCAGTGTCTAAAGGAAAGGAAATGCAGTGTCTGAGGGGTATCGGATGCTGCGACTGAGGGAAATGGGATGGAGTGACTGACGGAAATGGGATGCAGTGACTGAGTGAAATGGGATGCAGTGACTGCGTGAAATGGGATGCAGTGACTGTGTGAAATGGGATGCAGTGACTGAGGGTAATGGGATGCAGTGACTGAGGGAAATGGGATGCAGTGTCTGAGGGAAGTAGGATGCAGTGACTGGGAAATGGGATGCAGTGACAGTAGGAAATGGGATGCAGTGACTGATGGAAATGGGACGCAGTGACTGAGTGAAATGGGACGCAGTGACGGAGGTACTGGGAAGGAGTGACTGAGTTAATAGGGATGCAGTCCCTGAGCGGGCTTGGGATGCACTGACTTAGGGAAATGGGATACAGTGCCTATGTGAAATGGGATGCACTGACTGAGTGAAATGGGATGCAGTGACTGAGTCGAATGGGATGCAGTGACTGAGTGAAATGCGATGCAGTGACTGCGTGAAATGGGATGCAGTGCATGAGTGAAATGAGATGCAGTGACTGAGTGAAATGCGCGGTGACTGATAGAAATCGGATACAGTGACTGACGGAAATGGGATGCGGTGACTTTGTGAACTGGGATGTGGTGACTGTGAGAACTGGGATGCGGTGACTATGTGAACTGGGATGCAGTGGCTGAGTGAAATGGGATGCAGTGGCTGAGTGAAATGGGATGCAGTGGCTGAGTGAAATGGGATGCAGTGACTGAGTGAAATGGGATGCAGTGACTGAGTGAAATGGGATGCAGTGACTGAGTGAAATGAGATGCAGTGACTGATGGAAATGGTATGCAGTGTCTGTTTGAAATGGGATCCTGCGACTGAAGTTAATGGGATGCAGTGACTGAGGGTAATGGGATGCAGTGAATGAGTGAAATGGGATGTAGAGACTGAGTGAAATGGGATGCAGTGACTGAGTGAAATGGGACACAGTGACTGAGTGAAATGGAATTGCCGTGACTGTGGAAAGGAGATGCAGTGACTGAGGAAATGGAAGCAGTGACTGAGTGAAATGGGATGCAGTGACGGAGGTACTGGGAAGGAGTGACTGAGTTAATAGGGATGCAGTCCCTGACCGGGCTTGGGGTGCACTGACTTAGGGAAATGGGATACACTGCCTGAGTGAAATGCGACGCACTGACTGAGTGAAATGGGATGCAGTGACTGAGTGGAATGGGATGCAGTGACTGAGTCAAATGGCATGCAGTGACTGAGTCAAATGGGATGCAGTGAATGAGTGAAATGAGATGCAGTGACTGAGTGAAATGCGCGCAGTGACTGATAGAAATCGGATACAGTGTCTGATGGAACTGGGATGCAGTGACTGACGGAACTGGGATGCAGTGACTTTGTGAACTGGGATGTGGTGACTGTGTGAAGTGGGATGCGGTGACTATGTGAACTGGGATGCAGTGGCTGAGTGAAATGGGATGCAGTGGCTGAGTGAAATGGGATGCAGTGGCTGAGTGAAATGGGATGCAGTGGGGAGTGAAATGTGATGCAGTGACTGGTGGAAATGAGATGCAGTGACTAAGGGAAAGGAAATGCAGTGTCTGTGGGAAATGGGATGCTGCGACTGAGGGTAATGGGATGCAGTGACTGACGGAAATGGGATGCAGTGTCTGAGCGAAATGGGATGCAGTGACTGAGTGAAATGGGATGCAGTGACAGAGTGAAATGGGATGCAGTGACAGAGTGAAATGGGATGCAGTGACTGAGTGAAATGGGATGCAGTGACTGAGTGAAATGGGATGCAGTCCCTGAGCGGGCTTGGGGTGCACTGACTTCGGGAAATGGGATACAGTGCCTGAGTGAAATGCGACGCACTGACTGAGTGAAATGGGATGCAGTGACTGAGGACAATGGGATGCAGTGACTGATGGCAATGGGATGCTGTGACTGATGGAAATTGGACGCAGTGACTGAGTGAAATGGGACGCAGTGACTGAGTGAAATGTAATTGCCGTGACTGTGGAAAGGAGATGCAGTGACTGAGGAAATGGAATGCAGTGACTGAGGGAAATGGGATGCAGTGACTGGGAAATGGGATGCAGTGACAGTGGGAAATGGGATGCAGTGACTGATGGAAATGGGACGCAGTGACTGAGTGAAATGGGACGCAGTGACTGAGTGAAATGGAATTGCCGTGACTGTGGAAAGGAGATGCAGTGGCTGAGGCAAATGTGATGCACTCACTGAGTGAAATGGTATGCAGTGACTGAGTTGAATGGGCTGCAGTGACTGAGTGGAATGGGATGCAGTGACTGCGTGGAATGGGATGCAGTGACTGCGTGGAATGGGATGCAGCGACTGAGTGAAATGGGATGCAGTGACTGAGTGAAATGCGATGCAGTGACTGCGTGAAATGAGATGCATTGGGGAATGAAACGGGAAGCAGTGACTGGTGGAAATAAGATGCAGTGTCTTTGGGAAATGAAATGCAGTGTCTGTGGGAAATGGGATGCTGGGACTGAGGGTAATGGGATGCAGTGACTGATGGAAATGGAAGCAGTGACTGAGTGAAATGGGATGCAGTGTCGGAGGTACTGGGAAGGAGTGACTGAGTTAATAGGGATGCAGTGCCCGAGCGGGCTTGTGGTGCACTGACTTAGGGAAATGGGATACACTGCCTGAGTGAAATGTGACGCACTGACTGAGTGAAATGTGACGCACTGACTGAGTGAAATGGGATGCAGTGACTGAGTGGAATGGGATGCAGTGACTGAGTGGAATGGGATGCAGTGACTGAGTGGAATGGGATGCAGTGACTGAGTGGAATGGGATGCAGTGACTGAGTGAAATGGGATGCAGTGACTGATGGAACTGTGATGCAGTGACTGACGGAAATGGGATGCGGTGACTTTGTGAACTGGGATGTGGTGACTGTGTGAACTGGGATGCGGTGACTATGTGAACTGGGATGCAGTGGCTGAGTGAAATGGGATGCAGTGACTGAGTGAAATGGGATGCAGTGACTGAGTGAAATGGGATGCAGTGACTGAGTGAAATGGGATGCAGTGACTGAGTGAAATGGGATGCAGTGTCTGTTTGAAATGGGATCCTGCGACTGAAGTTAATGGGATGCAGTGACTGAGGGTAATGGGATGCAGTGAATGAGTGAAATGGGATGGAGAGACTGAGTGAAATGGGATGCAGTGACTGAGGACAATGGGATGCAGTGACTGAGGACAATGGGATGCAGTGACTGAGGACAATGGGATGCAGATACTGAGGGCAATGGGATGCAGTGACTGAGGGAAATGGGATGCAGTGACTGAGGGAAATGGGATGCAGTGACTTGGAAATGGGATGCAGTGACAGTGGGAAATGGGACGCAGTGACTGATGGAAATGGGACGCCGTGACTGTGTGAAATGGGACACAGTGACTGAGTGAAATGGAATTGCCGTGACTGTGGAAAGGAGATGCAGTGACTGAGGAAATGGGATGCACTGACTGAGGGAAATGTGATGCAGTGACTGAGGGAAATGGGATGCAGTGACTGAGTGGAATGGGATGCAGTGACTGAGTGGAATGGGATGCAGTGACTGAGTGAAATGGGATGCAGTGACTGAGTGAAATGGGATGCAGTGACTGAGGACAATGGGATGCAGTGACTGAGAGCAATGGGATGCTGTGACTGAGGGAAATGTGATGCAGTGACTGAGTGAAATGCGATGCAGTGACTGCGTTAAATGAGATCCAGTGGGGAATGAAATGGTATGCAGTGACTGGTGGAAATGAGATGCAGTGACTGGTGGAAATGAGATGCAGTGACTGAGTGAAATGGGACACAGTGACTGAGTGGAATGGGACGCAGTGACAGTGGGAAATGGGATGCAGTGACTGATGGAAATGGGACGCAGTGACTGATTGAAATGGAATTGCCGTGACTGTGGAAAGGAGATGCAGTGACTGAGGAAATGGGATGCAGTGACTGAGGGAAATGTGATGCAGTGACTGAGGGAAATGTGATGCAGTGACTGAGGGAAATGGGATGCAGTGACTGAGTGGAATGGGATGCAGTGACTGAGTGAAATGCAATGCAGTGACTGCGTGAAATGAGATCCAGTGTGGAATAAAATGGGATGCAGTGACTGGTGGAAATGAGATGCAGTGACTGAGGGAAATGTGATACAGTGACTGAGGGAAATGTGATACAGTGACTGAGTGAAATGGGATGCAGTGACTGAGTGGAATGGGATGCAGTGACTGAGGGTAATGGGATGCAGTGACTGATGGAAATGGAAGCAGTGACTGAGTGAAATGGGATGCAGAGACGGAGGTACTGGGAAGGAGTGACTGAGTTAATAGGGATGCAGTCCCTGAGCGGGCTTGGGGTGCACTGACTTCGGGAAATGGGATACAGTGCCTGAGTGAAATGCGACGCACTGACTGAGTGAAATGGGATGCAGTGACTGAGTGGAATGGGATGCAGTGACCGCCTTAAATGGGATGCAGTGACTGCGTGAAATGGGATGAAGTGAGTGAGTGAAATTGGATGCAGTGACTGTGGTGAAGGAGATGCAGTGATTGAGTGAAATGGGATGCAGTGACTGAGTGAAATGCGAAGCAGTGACCGCCTTAAATGGGATGCAGTGACTGCGTGAAATGGGATGAAGTGAGTGAGTGAAATGGGATGCAGTGACTGTGGGACGTGGGATACAGTGACTGTGGGACGTGGGATGCAGTGACTGAGGGAAATGGATGCAGTGACTGAGGGACGTGGGATGCAGTGAATGACGGATGTGGGATGCAGTGACTGAGGGACATGGGATGCAGTGACTGCGTAAAATGGGATGCAGTGACTGAGTGAAATGAGATGCGGTGACTGAGGGAAATGGGATGCAGTGACTGAGGGACGTGGGATGCAGTGACTGAGGGACATGGGATGCATCGACTGAGTGAAATGCGATGCAGAGACTGAGGGAAAGGAGATGCTCTGACTGTGGGAAATGGGATGCAGTGAGTGTGGGAAATTGAATGCAGTGTCTGTGAGATACGGGAAACAGTGACTGTTGGAAATGGGATGCAGTGACTGTGGTGAAGGAGATGCAATGATTGAGTGAAATGGGATGCACTGACTGAGTTAAATGTGATGCAGAGGCTGAATGAAATGGGATGCAGTGACTGAGTGAAATGTGATTCAGTCAGTGAGTGAAATGGGATGCAGTCAGTGAGTGAAATGGGATGCAGTGACTGAGTGAAATGCGAAGCAGTGTCTAAAGGAAAGGAAATGCAGTGTCTGAGGGGTATCGGATGCTGCGACTGAGGGAAATGGGATGGAGTGACTGACGGAAATGGGATGCAGTGACTGAGTGAAATGGGATGCAGTGACTGCGTGAAATGGGATGCAGTGACTGTGTGAAATGGGATGCAGTGACTGAGGGTAATGGGATGCAGTGACTGAGGGAAATGGGATGCAGTGTCTGAGGGAAGTAGGATGCAGTGACTGGGAAATGGGATGCAGTGACAGTAGGAAATGGGATGCAGTGACTGATGGAAATGGGACGCAGTGACTGAGTGAAATGGGACGCAGTGACGGAGGTACTGGGAAGGAGTGACTGAGTTAATAGGGATGCAGTCCCTGAGCGGGCTTGGGATGCACTGACTTAGGGAAATGGGATACAGTGCCTATGTGAAATGGGATGCACTGACTGAGTGAAATGGGATGCAGTGACTGAGTCGAATGGGATGCAGTGACTGAGTGAAATGCGATGCAGTGACTGCGTGAAATGGGATGCAGTGCATGAGTGAAATGAGATGCAGTGACTGAGTGAAATGCGCGGTGACTGATAGAAATCGGATACAGTGACTGACGGAAATGGGATGCGGTGACTTTGTGAACTGGGATGTGGTGACTGTGAGAACTGGGATGCGGTGACTATGTGAACTGGGATGCAGTGGCTGAGTGAAATGGGATGCAGTGGCTGAGTGAAATGGGATGCAGTGGCTGAGTGAAATGGGATGCAGTGACTGAGTGAAATGGGATGCAGTGACTGAGTGAAATGGGATGCAGTGACTGAGTGAAATGAGATGCAGTGACTGATGGAAATGGTATGCAGTGTCTGTTTGAAATGGGATCCTGCGACTGAAGTTAATGGGATGCAGTGACTGAGGGTAATGGGATGCAGTGAATGAGTGAAATGGGATGTAGAGACTGAGTGAAATGGGATGCAGTGACTGAGTGAAATGGGACACAGTGACTGAGTGAAATGGAATTGCCGTGACTGTGGAAAGGAGATGCAGTGACTGAGGAAATGGAAGCAGTGACTGAGTGAAATGGGATGCAGTGACGGAGGTACTGGGAAGGAGTGACTGAGTTAATAGGGATGCAGTCCCTGACCGGGCTTGGGGTGCACTGACTTAGGGAAATGGGATACACTGCCTGAGTGAAATGCGACGCACTGACTGAGTGAAATGGGATGCAGTGACTGAGTGGAATGGGATGCAGTGACTGAGTCAAATGGCATGCAGTGACTGAGTCAAATGGGATGCAGTGAATGAGTGAAATGTGATGCAGTGACTGAGTGAAATGCGCGCAGTGACTGATAGAAATCGGATACAGTGTCTGATGGAACTGGGATGCAGTGACTGACGGAACTGGGATGCAGTGACTTTGTGAACTGGGATGTGGTGACTGTGTGAAGTGGGATGCGGTGACTATGTGAACTGGGATGCAGTGGCTGAGTGAAATGGGATGCAGTGGCTGAGTGAAATGGGATGCAGTGGCTGAGTGAAATGGGATGCAGTGGCTGAGTGAAATGGGATGCAGTGGGGAGTGAAATGTGATGCAGTGACTGGTGGAAATGAGATGCAGTGACTAAGGGAAAGGAAATGCAGTGTCTGTGGGAAATGGGATGCTGCGACTGAGGGTAATGGGATGCAGTGACTGACGGAAATGGGATGCAGTGTCTGAGCGAAATGGGATGCAGTGACAGAGTGAAATGGGATGCAGTGACAGAGTGAAATGGGATGCAGTGACTGAGTGAAATGGGATGCAGTGACTGAGTGAAATGGGATGCAGTGACTGAGGGAAATGGGATGCAGTGACTGAGGACAATGGGATGCAGTGACTGACGGCCATGGGATGCTGTGACAGAGTGAAATGGGATGCTGTGACAGAGTGAAATGGGATGCAGTGACAGAGTGAAATGGGATGCAGTGACAGAGTGAAATGGGATGCAGTGACAGAGTGAAATGGGATGCAGTGACAGAGTGAAATGGGATGCAGTGACTGAGTGAAATGGGATGCAGTGACTGAGGGAAATGGGATGCAGTGACTGAGGACAATGGGATGCAGTGACTGAGGACAATGGGATGCAGTGTCTGACGGCCATGGGATGCTGTGACTGAGTGAAATGGGACACAGTGACTGAGTGAAATGGAATTGCCGTGACTGTGGAAAGGAGAGGCAGTGACTGAGGAAATGTGATGCAGTGACTGAGGGAAATGTGATGCAGTGACTGAGTGGAATGGGATGCAGTGACTGAGTGGAATGGGATGCAGTGACTGAGTGGAATGGGATGCAGTGACTGAGTGGAATGGGATGCAGTGACTGAGTGGAATGGGATGCAGTGACTGAGTGGAATGGGATGCAGTGACTGAGTGGAATGGGATGCAGTGACTGAGGACAATGGGATGCAGTGACTGAGAGCAATGGGATGCTGTGACTGAGGGAAATGTGATGCAGTGACTGAGTGAAATGCGATGCAGTGACTGCGTTAAATGAGATCCAGTGGGGAATGAAATGGTATGCAGTGACTGGTGGAAATGAGATGCAGTGACTGGTGGAAATGAGATGCAGTGACTGAGTGAAATGGGACACAGTGACTGAGTGGAATGGGACGCAGTGACAGTGGGAAATGGGATGCAGTGACTGATGGAAATGGGACGCAGTGACTGATTGAAATGGAATTGCCGTGACTGTGGAAAGGAGATGCAGTGACTGAGGAAATGGGATGCAGTGACTGAGGGAAATGTGATGCAGTGACTGAGGGAAATGTGATGCAGTGACTGAGGGAAATGGGATGCAGTGACTGAGTGGAATGGGATGCAGTGACTGAGTGAAATGCAATGCAGTGACTGCGTGAAATGAGATCCAGTGTGGAATAAAATGGGATGCAGTGACTGGTGGAAATGAGATGCAGTGACTGAGGGAAATGTGATACAGTGACTGAGTGAAATGGGATGCAGTGACTGAGTGAAATGGGATGCAGTGACTGAGTGGAATGGGATGCAGTGACTGAGGGTAATGGGATGCAGTGACTGATGGAAATGGAAGCAGTGACTGAGTGAAATGGGATGCAGAGACGGAGGTACTGGGAAGGAGTGACTGAGTTAATAGGGATGCAGTCCCTGAGCGGGCTTGGGGTGCACTGACTTCGGGAAATGGGATACAGTGCCTGAGTGAAATGCGACGCACTGACTGAGTGAAATGGGATGCAGTGACTGAGTGGAATGGGATGCAGTGACTGAGTGAAATGGGATGCAGTGACTGAGTGAAATGGGATGCAGTGACTGAGTGAAATGGGATGCAGTGACTGAGTGAAATGAGATGCAGTGACTGAGTGAAATGAGATGCAGTGACTGAGTGAAATGCGCGCAGTGACTGATAGAAATCGGATACAGTGACTGATGGAACTGGGATGCAGTGACTGACGGAACTGGGATGCGGTGACTTTGTGAACTGGGATGTGGTGACTGTGTGAACTGGGATGTGGTGACTGTGTGAACTGGGATGCGGTGACTATGTGAACTGGGATGCGGTGACGATGCGAAATGGGATGCAGTGGCTGAGTGAAATGGGATGCAGTGGCTGAGTGAAATGGGATTCAGTGGGGAGTGAAATGGGATGCAGTGACTGGTGGAAATGAGATGCAGTGACTAAGGGAAAGGAAATGCAGTGTCTGTGGGAAATGGGATGCTGCGACTGAGGGTAATGGGATGCAGTGACTGAGGGTAATGGGATGCAGTGACTGAGGGTAATGGGATGCAGTGACTGAGTGAAATGGGATGCAGTGACTGAGTGAAATGGGATGCAGTGACTGAGTGAAATGGGATGCAGTGACTGAGTGAAATGGGATGCAGTGACTGAGTGAAATGGGATGCAGTGACTGAGGACAATGGGATGCAGTGACTGATGGCAATGGGATGCTGTGACTGATGGAAATTGGACGCAGTGACTGAGTGAAATGGGACGCAGTGACTGAGTGAAATGTAATTGCCGTGACTGTGGAAAGGAGATGCAGTGACTGAGGAAATGGAATGCAGTGACTGAGGGAAATGGGATGCAGTGACTGGGAAATGGGATGCAGTGACAGTGGGAAATGGGATGCAGTGACTGATGGAAATGGGACGCAGTGACTGAGTGAAATGGGACGCAGTGACTGAGTGAAATGGAATTGCCGTGACTGTGGAAAGGAGATGCAGTGACTGAGGCAAATGTGATGCACTCACTGAGTGAAATGGTATGCAGTGACTGAGTTGAATGGGCTGCAGTGACTGAGTGGAATGGGATGCAGTGACTGCGTGGAATGGGATGCAGTGACTGCGTGGAATGGGATGCAGCGACTGAGTGAAATGGGATGCAGTGACTGAGTGAAATGCGATGCAGTGACTGCGTGAAATGAGATGCATTGGGGAATGAAACGGGAAGCAGTGACTGGTGGAAATAAGATGCAGTGTCTTTGGGAAATGAAATGCAGTGTCTGTGGGAAATGGGATGCTGGGACTGAGGGTAATGGGATGCAGTGACTGATGGAAATGGAAGCAGTGACTGAGTGAAATGGGATGCAGTGTCGGAGGTACTGGGAAGGAGTGACTGAGTTAATAGGGATGCAGTGCCCGAGCGGGCTTGTGGTGCACTGACTTAGGGAAATGGGATACACTGCCTGAGTGAAATGTGACGCACTGACTGAGTGAAATGGGATGCAGTGACTGAGTGGAATGGGATGCAGTGACTGAGTGGAATGGGATGCAGTGACTGAGTGGAATGGGATGCAGTGACTGAGTGGAATGGGATGCAGTGACTGAGTGAAATGGGATGCAGTGACTGATGGAACTGTGATGCAGTGACTGACGGAAATGGGATGCGGTGACTTTGTGAACTGGGATGTGGTGACTGTGTGAACTGGGATGCGGTGACTATGTGAACTGGGATGCAGTGGCTGAGTGAAATGGGATGCAGTGACTGAGTGAAATGGGATGCAGTGACTGAGTGAAATGGGATGCAGTGACTGAGTGAAATGGGATGCAGTGACTGAGTGAAATGGGATGCAGTGTCTGTTTGAAATGGGATCCTGCGACTGAAGTTAATGGGATGCAGTGACTGAGGGTAATGGGATGCAGTGAATGAGTGAAATGGGATGGAGAGACTGAGTGAAATGGGATGCAGTGACTGAGGACAATGGGATGCAGTGACTGAGGACAATGGGATGCAGTGACTGAGGACAATGGGATGCAGATACTGAGGGCAATGGGATGCAGTGACTGAGGGAAATGGGATGCAGTGACTGAGGGAAATGGGATGCAGTGACTTGGAAATGGGATGCAGTGACAGTGGGAAATGGGACGCAGTGACTGATGGAAATGGGACGCCGTGACTGTGTGAAATGGGACACAGTGACTGAGTGAAATGGAATTGCCGTGACTGTGGAAAGGAGATGCAGTGACTGAGGAAATGGGATGCACTGACTGAGGGAAATGTGATGCAGTGACTGAGGGAAATGGGATGCAGTGACTGAGTGGAATGGGATGCAGTGACTGAGTGGAATGGGATGCAGTGACTGAGTGAAATGGGATGCAGTGACTGAGTGAAATGGGATGCAGTGACTGAGTGAAATGAGATGCAGTGACTGATGGAAATGGTATGCAGTGTCTGTTTGAAATGGGATCCTGCGACTGAAGTTAATGGGATGCAGTGACTGAGGGGAATGGGATGCAGTGACTGAGTGAAATGGGATGCAGTGTCTGTTTGAAATGGGATCCTGCGACTGAAGTTAATGGGATGCAGTGACTGAGGACAATGGGATGCAGTGACTGAGGACAATGGGATGCAGTGACTGAGGACAATGGGATGCAGTGACTGAGGGCCATGGGATGCAGTGACTGAGGGAAATGGGATGCAGTGACTGAGGGAAATGGGATGCAGTGACTTGGAAATGGGATGCAGTGACAGTGGGAAATGGGACGCAGTGACTGATGGAAATGGGACGCCGTGACTGTGTGAAATGGGACACATTGACTGAGTGAAATGGAATTGCCGTGACTGTGGAAAGGAGATGCAGTGACTGAGGAAATGGGATGCACTGACTGAGGGAAATGTGATGCAGTGACTGAGGGAAATGGGATGCAGTGACTGAGTGGAATGGGATGCAGTGACTGAGTGGAATGGGATGCAGTGACTGAGTGGAATGGGATGCAGTGACTGAGTGAAATGAGATGCAGTGACTGATGGAAATGGTATGCAGTGTCTGTTTGAAATGGGATCCTGCGACTGAAGGTAATGGGATGCAGTGACTGAGGGGAATGGGATGCAGTGAATGAGTGAAATGGGATGTAGAGACTGAGTGAAATGGGATGCAGTGACTGAGGACAATGGGATGCAGTGACTGAGGACAATGGGATGCAGTGACTGAGGGCCATGGGATGCAGTGACTGAGGGAAATGGGATGCAGTGACTGAGGGAAATGGGATGCAGTGACTTGGAAATGGGATGCAGTGACAGTGGGAAATGGGACGCAGTGACTGATGGAAATGGGACGCCGTGACTGTGTGAAATGGGACACAGTGACTGAGTGAAATGGAAGTGCCGTGACTGTGGAAAGGAGATGCAGTGACTGAGGAAATGGGATGCAGTGACTGAGGGAAAGGTGATGCAGTGACTGAGGGAAATGGGATGCAGTGACTGAGTGGAATGGGATGCTGTGACTGAGTGAAATGCGATGCAGTGACTGCGTGAAATGAGATCCATTGGGGAATAAAATGGGATGCAGTGACTGGTGGAAATGAGATGCAGTGACTGAGTGGAATGGGATGCAGTGACTGAGGGTAATGGGATGCAGTGACTGATGGAAATGGAAGCAGTGACTGAGTGAAATGGGATGCAGCGACGGAGGTACTGGGAAGGAGTGACTGAGTTAATAGTGATGCAGTCCCTGAGCGGGCTTGAGGTGCACTGACTTAGGGAAATGGGATACAGTGCCTGAGTGAAATGCGACGCACTGACTGAGTGGAATGGGATGCAGTGACTGAGTGGAATGGGATGCAGTGACTGAGTGGAATGGGATGCAGTGACTGAGTGGAATGGGATGCAGTGACTGAGTGGAATGGGATGCAGTGACTGAGTGAAATGAGATGCAGTGACTGAGTGAAATGCGCGCAGTGACTGACAGAAATCGGATACAGTGACTGACGGAACTGGGATGCAGTGACTGACGGAACTGGGATGCCGTGACTTTGTGAACTGGGATTTGGTGACTGTGTGAAGTGGGATGCGGTGACTATGTGAACTGGGATGCAGTGGCTGAGTGAAATGGGATGCAGTGGGGAGTGAAATGGGATGCAGTGACTGGTGGAAATGAGATGCAGTGACTAAGGGAAAGGAAATGCAGTGTCTGTGGGAAATGGGATGCTGCGACTGAGGGTGATGGGATGCAGTGTCCGGGTAATGGGATGCAGTGACTGATGGAAATGGATGCAGTGACTGAGTGAAATGGGATGCAGTGACTGAGTGAAATGCGATGCAGTGTCTAAAGGAAAGGAAATGCAGTGTCTGAGGGGTATCGGATGCTGCGACTGAGGGAAATGGGATGGAGTGACTGACGGAAATGGGATGCAGTGTCTGAGCGAAATGGGATGCAGTGACTGAGTGAAATGGGATGCAGTGACTGTGTGAAATGGGATGCAGTGACTGTGTGAAATGGGATGCAGTGACTGAGGGAAATGGGATGCAGTGTCTGAGGGAAGTGGGATGCAGTGACTGGGAAATGGGATGCAGTGACAGTAGGAAATGGGATGCAGTGACTGATGGAAATGGGACGCAGTGACTGAGTGAAATGGGACGCAGTGACGGAGGTACTGGGAAGGAGTGACTGAGTTAATAGGGATGCAGTCCCTGAGCGGGCTTGGGATGCACTGACTTAGGGAAATGGGATACAGTGCCTATGTGAAATGGGATGCACTGACTGAGTGAAATGGGATGCAGTGACTGAGTCGAATGGGATGCAGTGACTGAGTGAAATGCGATGCAGTGACTGCGTGAAATGGGATGCAGTGCATGAGTGAAATGAGATGCAGTGACTGAGTGAAATGCGCGGTGACTGATAGAAATCGGATACAGTGACTGACGGAAATGGGATGCGGTGACTTTGTGAACTGGGATGTGGTGACTGTGAGAACTGGGATGCGGTGACTATGTGAACTGGGATGCAGTGGCTGAGTGAAATGGGATGCAGTGGCTGAGTGAAATGGGATGCAGTGACTGAGTGAAATGGGATGCAGTGACTGAGTGAAATGGGATGCAGTGACTGAGTGAAATGAGATGCAGTGACTGATGGAAATGGTATGCAGTGTCTGTTTGAAATGGGATCCTGCGACTGAAGTTAATGGGATGCAGTGACTGAGGGTAATGGGATGCAGTGAATGAGTGAAATGGGATGTAGAGACTGAGTGAAATGGGATGCAGTGACTGAGGACATTGGGATGCAGTGACTGAGGACAATGGGATGCAGTGACTGAGGGCAATGGGATGCAGTGACTGAGAGAAATGGGATGCAGTGCCTGATGGAAATGGGATGCAGTGACTGGGAAATGGGATGCAGTGACAGTGGGAAATGGGACGCAGTGACTGATGGAAATGGGACGCAGTGACTGAGTGAAATGGAACACAGTGACTGAGTGAAATGGAATTGCCGTGACTGTGGAAAGGAGATGCAGTGACTGAGGAAATGTGATGCAGTGACTGAGGGAAATGTGATGCAGTGACTGAGGGAAATGGGATGCAGTGACTGAGTGGAATGGGATGCAGTGACTGAGTGAAATGGGATGCAGTGACTGAGTGAAATGGGATGCAGTGACTGAGTGAAATGAGATGCAGTGACTGATGGAAATGGTATGCAGTGTCTGTTTGAAATGGGATCCTGCGACTGAAGTTAATGGGATGCAGTGACTGAGGGGAATGGGATGCAGTGAATGAGTGAAATGGGATGTAGAGACTGAGTGAAATGGGATGCAGTGACTGAGGACAATGGGATGCAGTGACTGAGGACAATGGGATGCAGTGACTGAGGGCCATGGGATGCAGTGACTGAGGGAAATGGGATGCAGTGACTGAGGGAAATGGGATGCAATCACTGAGTGAATTGCAATGCAAAGACTGAGGGAAAGGTGATGCTGTGACGATGGGAAATGGGATGCAGTGAGGGTGTGAAATTGAATGCAGCGTCTGTGAGATACGGGAAACAGTGACTGATGGAAATTGGACGCAGTGACTGTGGTGAAGGAGACGCAGTGATTGAGTGAAATGGGATGCAGTGACTGAGTAAAATACGATGCAGTGACTGAGTGAAATGTGATGCAGTGACTGAGTGAAATGTGATGCAGTGACTGCGTGAAATGGGATGCAGTGACTGTGGTGAAGGAGATGCAGTGACTGAGGGAAATGGGATGCAGTGACAGAGTGACATGAGCTGTAGTGTCTGATGGAAATGTGATGCAGTACCTGATGGAAATGGGATGCAGTGACTGAGGTACTGGGAAGGAGTGACTGAGTTCATGGGGATGCAGTGCCCAAGCGGACTTGGGGTCCAGTGAGTGAGGGAAATGGGATACAGTGCCTGAGTGAAATGAGATGCAGTGACTGAGGGAAATGGGATGTAGTGACTGAGTGAAATGAGATGCAGTGACAGAGAGAAATGGGATGCAGTGACTGTGGGACATGGGAAGCATTGACTGAGTGAAATGCGATGCAGAGACTGAGGGAAAGGAGATGCTGTGACTATGGGAAATGGGATGCAGTGAGTGTGGGAAATTGAATGCAGCGCCTGTGAGATACGGGAAACAGTGACTGATGGAAATGGAATGCAGTGACTATGGTGAAGGAGATGCAGTGACTGAGTGAAATGGGATGCAGTGACTATGGGAAATGGGATGCCTTGACTGACAGAAATGGGATGCAGTGATTGACGGAAATTGAATGCAGCCTCAGTGAGAAACGGGATACAGTGACTGAGTGAAATGGGATGCAGTGACTGATGGAATTGGGGTGCATTGACCACATCAGTACTGGGTGATGATCCTGGCCAGGTGTTAGATTTCAAAGTCGTTGATCACCTTGGTGATAGCGATCACAATTCTGTTATGTTTACTTCAGTGATGGAAAGGGATAGGTGTACACCACTGTGCAAGAGTTATAGCTGGCGGAAAGGCAATTACGAAGAGATTATGCAAGATTTAGGGAGCATAGGATGGGGAAGGAAACTGCAGTGGATGGGCACAATAGAAATCTGGAGCTTATTCAAGGGAAAGCTCCTGTGTGTCCTAGGTAAGTATGTACCTGTCAGGCAGGGAGTAAGCTGTAGGGTGCGGGAGCCGTGGTTTACGAAGGAAGTGGAATCTCTGGTCAAGAGGAAGAAGAATGCTTCTGTTACTTTCAGATGTGAAGGCTCAGTTAGGGTGATTGAGGGTTACAAGGTAGCCAGGAAAGACCGAAAGAGAGAGCTCAGAAGATCCAGGAGGAGACATGAGAAGTTGTTGGCGGATAGGATCAGGGTAAACCCTCAGGCTTTCTCTCGGTATTTAAGGAATTAAAGAATGACAAAAGTAAGATGAGGCCCAATCAAGGATAGTAGTGGTAAGTTGTGTGTGGAGTCAGATGAGATAGGGGAAGCGCTAAATGAATATTTTTCAACAGTATTCACTCTAGAAAACCACAATGTTGTCGAGGAGAATACAGACATACAGGCTACTGGACTAAGTGGGATTGAGGTTCACAAGGAAGAGGTTTTTGAAATCCTACAGAGGGTGAAGATAGCTATGTCCCCTGGGCCAGATGGGATTTATCCTCGGATCCTCTGAGAATCCAGGGAGGAGATTGCCGAGCCTTTGGCATTGATCTTTAACTCATCATTGTCTACAGGAATAGTGCCAGATGACTGGAGGATAGCAATTGTGGTTCCCCTGTTCAAGAAGGGGAGTAGAGACAACCCTGGTAATTATTGGCCAGTGAGCCTTACCTCAGTTGTCGGTAAAGTGTTGAAAAAGGTTCTGAGGGATAGGATTTACAATCATCTAGAAAAGAATAAATTGATTCGGGATAGTCAGCACGGTTTTGTGAAGGGAAGGTCGTGCTTCACAAACCTTATTGAGTTCTTTGAGAAGGTGACCAAACAGATAGATGAGAGTAAACCGGTTGATGTGGAGTATATGGATTTCAGCAAGGCGTTCGATAGGGTTCCCCATAACAGACTATTGTACAAAATGCAGAGGAATGGAATTGTGGGAGATATAGCAGTTTGGATCGGAAATTAGCTTGCTGAAAGAAGACAGAGGGTGGTAGTTGATGGGAAACGTTCATCCTGGAGACCAGTTACTGGTGGTGTACCGCAGGGGTGGGTGTTGGGTCCACTGCTGTTTGTCATTTTTATAAATGACCTGGATGAGGGCATAGAAGGATGGGTTAGTAAATTTGCAGACGACACTAAGATCGGTGGAGTTGTGGATAGTGACAAAGGATTGGTTGCAGAGGGACATAGATAAGCTGCAGAGCTGGTCTGAGAGGTGACAAATGGAGTTTAATGCAGACAAGTGTGAGGTGATGCACTTTGGTAGGAGTAACCAGAACGCAAAGTACAGGGCTAATGGTAAGATGCTTAGTAGTATAGATGAGCAGAGAGATCTTGGTGTCCATGAACACAGATCCTTGAAAGTTGCCACCCAGGGTGACAGGGCTGTTAAGAAGGCATACAGTGTTTTAGCTTTGATTAATAGAGGGATCGAGTTCCGGAACCAAGAGGTTATGGTGAAGCTGTACAAAACTCTGGTGCGGCCGCACTTGGAGTATTGCGTACAGTTCTGGTCACCGCATTATAAGAAGGATGTGGAAGCTTTGAAAAGGGTGCAGAGGAGATTTACTAGGATGTTGCCTGGTATAGAGGGAAGGTCTTAGAATGAATGGCTGAGGGACTTGAGGCTGTTTTCATTCGAGAGAAGAAGGTTGAGAGGTGACTTAATTGAGACATATAAAATAATCAGAGGGTTAGATAGGGTGGATAGGGAGAGCCTTTTTCCTCGGATGGTGACGGCGAACACGAGGGGGCATAGCTTTAAATTGAGGGGTGAAAGATATAGGACAGATGTCAGAGGTAGTTTCTTTACTCAGAGAGTAGTAAGGGAATGGAACGCTTTGCCTGCAACGGTCGTAGATTTGCCAACTTTAGGTATATTTAAGTCGCCATTGGATAAGCATATGGGCGTACATGGAATAGTGCAGGTTAGATGGGCTTGAGATCGGCATGACAGGTCGGCACAAGATCGAGGGCCGAAGGGCCTGTACTGTGCTGTCATGTTCTTTGTTCTATGGCTAGCTCTCCCTGTGCTCCGTGTGATTTAACTTCCCTCTTGGAGTACCGTGAGGAACCACCTTGAACGCCTTACTGAAGCCCGTATGCGTCCATCTTTCTGCCTTCGTCAATGCTCTTGATTACTACTTTAAAAAACTCAATCAAATTACATGAGTTATGATTTCCTGTGCACATGTGTCCTCGGATCCCATGGACTGTTTCCTGTTCGACCAGTCTCCAAATGGGGGATCTTGTCAAAAGCTTTGCTGATGCCCAAGTAGACTGTATCAAATGCATTGCCCTCATGCACACACCTAGTTAGCTCTTCAATCATAGATTCATAGAGTCATACAGCACAGAATGAGGACCTTCAGTCCCAATCATCTGTACTGATCAGGTGTCCCAAACTTAACCGGTCCCATTTGCCTGTGTTTGGTATCCGTCTAAACCTTTCCTAATTGTGTACCTGTCCAAATGTCTTTTAAATACAGCAATTTTATCTGCCTCGACCACATCTGTTGGCAGCTCCTTCCATTCACGAACCCCACCCCCCCCACCCCTTGTGGAAAGTTGGTTGAAAGTCAAAGCTGTGAATGTTAGAGATTCATCAACAAACCTCTTGCTGTCAACTGAAAGAAACCAGAGCTGATAAATCTCATTAGTAAACAAAATCATAGTTCTCCAGATTTAGTAAACATTATTTAGTAATTCCTCTTTTAATAGCTCTCACACAGTTGGCTGTCACTGAGGGGACTTCTCCTTGTACATTTCCTGCCA
This sequence comes from Stegostoma tigrinum, assembly GCF_030684315.1. NCBI lineage: Eukaryota > Metazoa > Chordata > Chondrichthyes > Orectolobiformes > Stegostomatidae > Stegostoma > Stegostoma tigrinum. The sequence goes on from NW_026728057.1 coordinate 79,716, forward strand.
TTAACCCAGTGCACTCTACAGGGACAGAAGACAGTAAAACTAAATAAAGAAACTCTAATTGAAAGAAAGAAGAATTATGGAAATGTCCTGCCCTCACCCCTTCTTTCCTCACAACCGCTCCCCACCCCTTTCACAAAGAACGATCAAACGAATGCTGTTGTAACATCTTACTTTGTTCCAATCCCAGTTTATTTGTTGCTGAAACAGACTTTCTTGCTATTGGTCCCTTTGCACTTAATTATTCCAATGCACCCTGCGCACCTCCCGCTTTCTATTCTCGATAAAATCAGGGTCTTCTGCTGTTTATGTTAACCGTTCATAGCACATCCTGTGCCCCTTGACCTGCATCAATTCCAAGTTCAGCAAATCCTCAATTTTAATATTAATTAATAAACTCTAGATTCGGTTTCAAATCCCTCCACGGTCTTGAATCCCTCCCCTAATCTCTGTAATCCCCTCCAGTCTCCTAGTTTTCAGAGCTATCTACAGTATTACACTAACTCATTCCTGAACATTTCCAGTTGTAGTTAGCTCACAGGTGGCATTGCTGTGAGCTGCCAAGGTACTAACACTGGAATTTCTTTCCTCAACCACTCTGTCCCTCAACCAGTTATTCCTCATTTCGTACACTGAGCATGAGTGACCTGCAGTGAGGTCTCAAGGAATTGGTGCCAGTTCACCAGAGGATGAAGTCACACTCCATTTCAGCTACAGGGGATTCAGATGAGAACTGCAATGGGGATGGGGTGGCCGACAGAAGAAGGATTGGTGCATTGGCAGGTTAGAAAGCCTGCCATTAATGTCACGGAGCATGAAAGACTCTGGCTTCAATCTGGCGCAGTGTTTGGAACCCATCCACTCCAGCACTGAGTTGTGGCCAACCTGATGGGAACAGTTACAGATTGAGTCATGATTGGTATCTCTGCTCCAGAAAAAGCAGAAGCTGTTGTGGTACAGTCGTGGGTGGGCCCTTCTGGAGCTCGAGTTACTCAGGATAAACACAATAAAAATCATCAGCTTTCACCTGCAGTGCCACAGTCACAGGGATCGCACTCTGTGGGAGTATTAAGCAAGAAAAAGGCACCTGTAATACTGGTATGAAGGAAATAAATGAGGGCAGTTGATATTTGCATGCATTATGGCATAGATTGTTCAACATTATTGTTTTGAAATATCGATATTGTGATGGCATTTACTGTTGTTTGTAGACAAGTGGTGCAGTGGTAGTCAACAGCCAAGGAGAGGGAAGGTTCAGCCTTGTTAGTGGAATTTGAGCTTACATTTACCTGTATTACAGTTGGTCGAGTGGATCACAGAAAGTCTGGCAACAAAAAAGCTGCAATGGTTACCTCCTCACTGCTTCCAACTCCTCCTCTTTCTCAGCTGGTGCCCGATCACTGGCAGCGACAGCGTACCCTCATGATGCCAAGGTTGGAGACTATCAAGAATCATGACGACACCGGCCCTTCTCTGTACTGCAGGACTGCCCCAGAGTGCTCCAGGCAGCAGAAACAACATTGAACTACTCCAGTGGTCTGCACCATTACATTTCCTGTGGTACTTTATGCAGCCCCTCTGAGTGTGTAATACACACTCCCATATGGACCACGTCATCAAACAAAGGCTCTTGTCACCTCCTCATTACTTCAAGTTGTTCAAATGAGGATGGCAGGGCAGAATATTGAAGAATTATTACAAAGTCTTCTGTTCAGTATCCTGCTGCTCTCTGACAAGGAAAACTGAAATGTACTTGATTTTCATGTAATTTTGATTCCCATTACAGGTCCTTATGGGAACAGGAAAAATGACAAGCTGGAAAATTTTGCAAGTAATCTTTGGGCCAGCCTGGAATCTTCCCATCCTCTGGCCATGACCTTGTGACCCTGCTTGGAGGTTGTAGTTACAGTTTCAGAAGTGATCAATTCCAGTGAGGATGTCTGTACTAAGGTGAAAGCTCACGCACAGTTCTTCACGACGGGAAAAATGGCTCCATTCAGACTCTGGAGATTCAGGTATCCCACTGAGAATCGTTGTCTCCTTCATCATTCACCTTATTCCAGTCACCTGTCCTGCTCTGTGTGATTTCTGTCCATTCTCTCAGTCATGCTTGTCTGAGGGGATAGCCACTACTGTAGCCCTGTTGTTGACTTGTGCAGTATCCTCACAGTCAGGGAATGCTTCCCCATTCCTGAGAGATTTCAGTTGGCTTAAACAGCTCTGAAAACCACGAAACACTTTTACAAGAGTCAGCGGAAATCCACTTGCATCTAACCTGTAAGTAGTTGGTGATATCTCTATCCTCACTGCACTGGATGAAGAGAGGATTGTAACTGGAATACTGAGGTCAAAACATATACCATTAGCATCCAAGCAGCATTACGCATACTTCCATCAGAATGTGAATCAGATGACAGGGATTATACCTAGCACTTGGAGAACTGACAGAAACCCCAGGTTACCTTGTCAGGAAAGTTCCAGTGAATGAAGTGCCAACCGAGCACTTACCATTCGGGGGCAGTCTGTGGCTAAAACCCCACTCACTGAGAGATGCTGGCCAAACAGAGACTAGTGCCTCGCCATTGCAGGTGGTGCCACCAGGAAGGGTGGCTGATGCTGGTACTGCAATTAATCCAATGCTATTAGTGAGTCATGAACAAATTGGGGTCGTGGGAGAGGTTTTCTGGCCAGGGAATCAGGAGGTTGTAAGAAAAGGTAGTCAGGTGCTATCTGTTTGCCATCGCTACTAATATGGCATGGCGGATCAATGGTTAGCACTGCTGCCTCACAGCTCCAGGGACCCAGGTTCAATTCCAACCTCAGGTGACTGTCTGTGTGGAGTTTGCACATTCTGGAAATGTCTGCATGGGTTTCCTCTGGGTGCTCCAGTTTCCTCCCACAGTCCAAAGATGTGCAGGTTAGATGGCTTGGCCATGCTAAGTTGCCCAGAGTGTCCAGGTATGTGTGGGTTAGGTGGGTTATAGTGGAATGGGTGTGGGTGGAATGCTGCAAATGTCAATGTTGGGTCAAAGGGTCTGATTGTACACTGTAGGGATTCTATAATTAAGAGTTTTACTTCTCAAACTTTGTGTGATATTTGTTCAGCCTAAGTTATTAATTGCCCACTCAGGGGAGTAAAGACCATTTACCAGCCTTCCCAATCGAGACTGCATCAGGGTAAAACTTGAAAGACAGTCAGGTCCGTACTTACACTCTCCAGCTCAAACCCCGCATAAAGAGAGGGGTGTTAAATTCTACCCGTCATGTACAAAATCCAGCACCTACGTGATTGCCTGCAAAAATGCCATCCATCACTGCCCACAACAGAAGAGTGAACCTGGCAGAAACGCAGAATTGCTACAACGCAGAAGGAAGACATTCAGCCCATCATACTTGCCAAGCTCTCTGAGCACTCTAATTTAAGGCCAATCTTCTACCTTTTTCCAAAAACCCTGCATGTATTTTTTTTTCTGTTTAAGTAACCATCCCTCTTGCGTGCCTTCGCCGAATCTGCCAGCACCACATTTCCGGGCAGTGGATTCCAGGCCCAGATCACTCACTGGCTGAATAAAGTATTTTTTCTCACTGCCCATTTGCTTCTTTTGTTAGCATCTTTGAAACTGTGCCCTCTGGTTCTAGATTCATTTTAGGAGTGGGAACATTTTATTCCTAGATAACAAGGTGTAGAACTGGATGAAGAGCTTTCTGAACTTTCGTCAGAAAAATGAAGAAGGGTCTAGGCCTGAAATGTCAGCCTTCCTGCTCCTCTGATGCTGCTGGGCCTGCTGCGTTCATCCAGCTCAGCACCTTGTTATCTCAGATTCCCCAGCATCTGCAGTTCCTACTATCTCTGAAGCATTTTATTCCTATCTGGTTTCTCCTGAGCACTCATGGTTTTGGAAAGTTTCTATCAAGTTTCCAAGGAAAGCAGTCCCAGTACCTTGAAAAAATCCTCATAACTGAGTTTCTCATCCCTGAGAATCATTCTCATAAATGGAGGCGTTGTGACAACATCACTGGACTAGTAATCCGGAGATTCAGGTAATCAGAATCAACTTTCACCATGACGCATGTTTGAATCCAATTTCAATTTAAAAACAACACCCAGGAATGAAAGTCTAATGGCGCCCATGAAATGGACCAACGACTGTGCTGTACATTTCTATGACTCTATGTCTCATAACAGGTCGCAGTACATTGGAGTTTTGTGTCCCCTGCACACCCAAGCCTAGATCATTTATGTCCGTATCAGGAAAGCAAGGGTCTCAATACCAGCCTCAGGGGAACTCCACAACAAACATCCTCTCAATCAGAAAAACACCCATCACACTCTCTTTCTTGTGATCAGAGATAATGGGAACTGCAGATGCTGGAGAATCCAGGATAACAAAGTGTGTAGCTGGATGAACACAGCAGGCTGAGCAGCATCTCAGGAGCACAGCAGCTGACGTCAGCTTTGGTGCTCCTGAGATGCTGCTTGGCCTGCTGTGTTCATCCAGCTACACACTTTGTTATATTACACTCTCTTTCTTATCCCTCAGACAATTTTGGATCCCTTTCATAGAACATAGAACATAGAACAGTACAGCACAGAACAGGCCCTTCAGCCCACAATGTTGTGCCGACCATTGATCCTCATGGATGCACCCTCAAATTTCTGTGACCATATACATGTCCAGCAGTCTCTTAAATGACCCCAATGACCTTGCTTCCACAACTGCTGCTGGCAACGCATTCCATGCTCTCACAACTCTCTGCGTAAAAGAACCTGCCTCTGACATCCCCTCTATACTTTCCACCAACCAGCTTAAAACTATGACCCCTCGTGCTAGCCATTTCTGCCCTGGGAAATAGTCTCTGGCTATCGACTCTATCTATGCCTCTCATTATCTTGTATACCTCAATTAGGTCCCCTCTCCTCCTCCTTTTCTCCAATGAAAAGAGACCGAGCTCAGTCAACCTCTCTTCATAAGATAAGCCCTCCAGTCCAGGCAGCATCCTGGTAAACCTCCTCTGAACCCTCTCCAAAGCATCCACATCTTTCCTATAATAGGGCGCCCAGAACTGGACGCAAGTATTCCTTTCATTCTGAGATTTTCTTCAAAAATTGTACAAAATGCTTTTGGATAGCCCATGCACAGCACAACAGCATCTTTGTCCTTTTCAACCTTCTCTGTTACCTGCGACTATCTCAAGCATCCAAATGATGTGGGCAAGTGGCTACTGACGTTATTGGATCTTAAGACACGGAAAATAACTCATTGATAATGTGGTATCCCAAATTAGAACCATCAGAGATTTACATGTCGGTGATAATTTACGCACATGAGAGGGGTGCAGACACTTAGAGCCATTCAGCCGCTAGGTGAAAACATTTCCGAGTTAATTGCCACCCTGCGCAGAGTGCACATACAAATCTTGATGACAAGCATGACCCCAAGTCAGACAGCATCATTAGCATTGCTTCCAGATTAAAAATAACCCAGGGAGAACAAGACACTGCCTTTCAGACAGGTGTGGAGATAATTCCCAAATAACTAGCTTGATCCCAGACCATAGATGGGATGTACAATTATGGATTGACCAGATAAGGAACCAGCCAGGGTGCTCAATGATAACTGGTTAACATGGCGGGGAAGGGAGTGAAAAAATAACGAGACGTGCTAATCGGAATTGAGCTGTATTTGTGTGTTAAGTATAATTGAAGGGGCGTAAGAAGTGGGAGAGGGCTGTGGTGGCGGGTGGAATGATTGATGGAAGCCGCATTTGCTTCTTGTCCAAGTTTAATTCACTTCCGGAGACGCCGGTATTATTTTCAAATTGGCGCTATTTGCAGCGTAAAATTGCAATCGCCAAATGTTATGCTGACTCCTGAGACAGCAGGTTGGCAACCCCCAGTGAAAAGGGACCAGGTACCAACGCTGCATCACCTTGCAGTTCTTAATCCAGGATGATAGAGAGTTTGGAACAGTCCCGGCCAAGTTGAAGTTACAGCATCCATTTCCATCAGTTAATATTGTGACGAGCATAATGTTTAAATGTGCAGTTTCACCTGTTCAATTCTTGTCTATCGACCAATAAATACAGATATTGCAATGGTGGGAAGGATTAGCGGGATGTTAGAAAGCAAAGCGGTGTTATTTTCAGAAAATGGTTACAAACCAGAGATTTTAAAAGGATTAGTTCCACCCCTTTCCCACCCCACCCCACCCCCCCACCCCCCGCAACACGCACTCTTTGGTAGGGGTTTCCTTTAAGAGCGCTTCCAGAAATAAACCTGCCTTGGCCCAGGTTCTGTCCTATTTGGTATGAGAGGGATGTGATGATTTGGCTCCTGTACAATCTTCCTCCGCCATGCGGCAGGGTAGGAGCATTGAAAGCAGATCTCAGCTCTTGTGTGGAGAGAGAGAGAGAGAGAGCGTGAGGCAGCGGCTGCGAAACGCGATGGGAGTCAGGACGGACTGAAGAACCATGGCATCGCCGCTGTGTACTTAGTGCAGCCACCAGGCTCTCGGGGGAGGACAGCAAGGAGAATTTTGTGTTGTCCTTTTTATTTGCAATAATCCGGGGTGGGGAAGGGGAGAGAGAGCTGAGATAATGGGAACTGCAGATGCTGGAGAATTCCAAGATAATAAAATGTGAGGCTGGATGAACACAGCAGGCCAAGCAGCATCTCAGGAGCACAAAAGCTGACGTTTCGGGCCTAGACCCTTCATCAGAGAGGGGGATGGGGAGAGGGAACTGGAATAAACAGGGAGAGAGGGGGAGGCGGACCGAAGATGGAGAGTAAAGAAGATAGGTGGGGAGGTAGGGAGGGGATAGGTCAGTCCAGGGAAGACGGACAGGTCAAGGAGGTGGGATGAGGTTAGTAGGTCGATGGAGGTGCGGCTTGTCGGGGGGAGGAAGGGATGGGTGAGAGGAAGAACCGGTTAGGGAGGCAGAGACAGGTTGGACTGGTTTTGGGATGCAGTGGGTGGGGGCGAAGAGCTGGGCTGGGCTGGTTGTGAGGTGCAGTGGGGGGAGGGGACGAACTGGGCTGGTTTAGGGATGCTAAATCTCCCCTTCCCCCACCGCATCCCTAAACCAGCCCAGTTCGTCCCCTCCCCCCACTGCACCACACAACCAGCCCAGCTCTTCCCCTCCACCCACTGCATCCCAAAACCAGTCCAACCTGTCTCTGCCTCCCTAACCTGTTCTTCCTCTCAGCCATCCCTTCCTCCCACCCCAAGCCGCACCCCCAGCTACCTACTAACCTCATCCCACCTCCTTGACCTGTCCGTCTTCCCTGGACTGACCTTTTCTCTCCTCTCCACCTTCGGTCCGCCTCCCCCTCTCTCCCTATTTATTCCAGTTCCCTCTCCCCGTCCCCCTCTCTGATGAAGGGTCTAGGCCCGAAACGTCAGCTTTTGTGCTCCTGAGATACTGCTTGGCCTGCTGTGCTCACCCAGCCTCACATTTTATTATTTTAGGAGAGAGAGCTGTTTTGGTTTGTGATACAAGAGACGAGGCTGTCTATGCCTTTCACCCATCGGTAGCTCTCCTCCTGTCCCTGCCTCTATGCACACACTCTGCCAGGCATAGTCTTCCTCCCTCTGTGTGTGTGTGTGTGTCTCTCTCTCGCTTCAGCTCCTAAAACCTAAGATGCATCGGATATAAAAACACGCACATAAACACACACACACACATCAACAAGCCATGGAGAAAGATCAGGAATTACTGCAAGCTGTCAAAACCGAAGATGTAGCTGCAATGCAGAAGCTGTTGCAAAGGCCGAAACAAGGCAAAGCGAGTGAGTACCCTTTACACACCGTTCCATTGGCTGATGTGAATGTGCCTGTGTTTTTTTGTGTGTGTGTGTTTTGCAAATGTCCTGTTATTGTGGAGTAGGAGGGGAGGGAGTTTGGTCTGTTGTTCAATATGGGCTCTCCTATCTTGACCGATGCTGTTCGTGACTCTTGATACAGTGCAATCGGTGGGAATGTAGCATTAGCCTGAATAGTGCGTTCTCTCTCCCTCAGACAGCTCCCCTGCATCCCTTAGCTTCACAAGCCAGCGCTTTCTGCTCCTAACAGCGCAGATTGGACGTTGAGGATAGATAAGGTCAATACTGGGAATCCTAGATTCCCTATCAACCGGGCAAGAGATTGCAGATGGTTTGTAGCGAATCCACGGTTGAGATACAACGCACAGAATCAGTTCGTATAAGGGGAAAGGTGGTTCTGGAGGTTTGCACTGTTCTGTTTCGGCAAAAAAAGTGCCCGACCAGAGAATATCAGGCCAGTGACTAAGATGGTTAAACAGCTAATTCTAGTGGAAAGCTGTCAAGAAGGTAATAGCTCAGAGTCTCGCTTCTGAGGAAGTGCAAACTGGAGATCTTGTTTGACCCACTCTGTGCAGGTTTTTGTTGCTGTGTTGCAAAGAGAGCCTAGAGACGTGAGGGGGGACTTGGATGTGACAAATGCAGTGACTCCACACCCGGGCAGTGGTTTGGCAACATGATTCGGACCCCGTTAGCTTGCAGCCCTCTGACGCTGTTCCCTTACTGCCGGATGCTCACTGGCTCGCACGCCCCAAACAACCGGGGCTATTTTAAATTTAACCCCTTGATTGATGGGCTGACAAGTGCCTGTTGATGACAAAGCAAAGATGCTGCAGATCTGGTAATTAGAAGCAGTTTTGCTGGGAGACGCTTTAATTGATAGATTTCAATTCTAAAATTAACCAGGATTAAACGGGTGAGACCTAGAGCTGGCTGATCTATGATGTAGTAATAACAGTATTTTCGGAAAGATTGTCTGAGACGCAGGAGTGATGTCTCTCCCAGCTATCCTGGCTGCATGGAGGAGGAAAAGGCAACCCTTTCCGAACAAGGCACAGTGAGGATTTCTGAAACATTTATGTATCGCTTAACTGGAAACTTGATAATGTACGCCACAATGTGGGAGGGGGAATCTTATTCAGTTCTATATTTGCCTAAAGCTTCACTCCAGATATTTTGTTAAAAATAAAAGAATAATGGGATTTGAAGGGTACGCTGCGAGTAAATCGTGGGAAAATGTTAATTTATTTTGATGTGACTTGCTCCTACATGAGTAAAACATATTGTGATTAAGGATGATGGAATAAACTAAAAGCATTATTTGCCAGGATGAGATTCTGTCATAGTCTGGAGATGCGCTGCTCTGCTATCCAGTTATGAAGAGCTGCTGTAGTTGTGTTCTACAAGACTCCAATTGTTGGATGCAGTGGAAGTCTTTGAGGAGAAGACACCATGTCCCTTTTAAAAATAGTTTCTTACTGATTTATCATGTCACACACAGTACTTTGATTTGTAATTTTCTGGCTTATTCTCTGGTGTTGAGAACCTTTGTGGGTTGACTCTCCCTTTGAACTCATGATCCCTGTTGAGTTTAGATTTTGAATGCGTGGCCTGTGCATTTGTTGGATTTCTCTCTATTGGTTCTCTAAGTTCACTGACTGAATGCAACACTGTATCAATGTTTACCAATAATGATCATATCTGTGATGATGATGCTATTTTCCTTGGGACAGATAATGAAAATCTCCATGCTTCACAAAGTCTGTCTTCGTGTCTATTGGTGCTCCATAATTGGTGACCATGCCTTCAGCTGACAATGCCTTAAGCTCTGGAATTTCTTCCATAAACCTCACCACTCCTTTACCACCCCCCCCCCCCAACCGACCATGTTCTCTTTTACATTATTGGTTATAAAATACCAGAGCGGTTACCTGTGTTGATATCGCCAGTGTCACGTTTGATTAGATCATTCCTCCTATGAAATATTGTGAGACATTTTACTTTTACCAATGCAAGATGCATACATGCTGTTGTTATTAGACAATAAGTCGAGGTGGGAGGGTGCGGTATCATTGGGATTTAAATGGCTGGAGAGGCCTAACGCCAAATACCCAGCAGGTAGCTGTGTTGGGGCTGGGTTTGAGGGTGGGGTGGCAGATGGTGACTGTCTCTTCTAAATTAGCCCATGCTCCCATTAGAGGATCATATGTAATGCCTTGCTTATCACCAGTCTTCAAAATTCTGACAACACCCCAACTCCCCAACATATCCTCACTAGGGCCTACCAATTCTTCTCACTTGGTGAGCTGAATCTGGAACAATTGTCTAAGTCCCAAGTGCAATACCAGTAATGATCACGTCTTCTGGTGGTGCTGCTGGTACAGTGCTGGAATGCTGCCAATCTCTTACTGGCCTGAATCTCTCTGAGGCAGGACATCTTCATGTATAAGCGGAGCAATCAACCCATCAGATGGTTGCAGAGCTTGGCAGACTTCCCCACCTCTGTGCTTTTGTCAAAGAGGTGGGGAACCCAGAGTCTTGTGTCATTCAGCCCTGAGGCAGTTGACCCTTACTTGCCTTCTGAAGTAGTATAGCAAATAGTTCATAAAAATGGGCAATAAAATGGTGACTTTGCCAGCATAATCCACATAATTAGAACTTTTCTTTATTAAATTGGGAACTCTGTGTGGTGTGTGCAATGCTAATGGAAGTACAGATCCTGGCTAAGCCCAGTGTTCTGTCTCCACCTCCCATGATAATACAAGGTACTGACTGATTGGTTTCTTGGCTGAGACTGTGGTCACTTAGTTGGCAGCCAAAAACACGAAGCAGTGTTTTTAGGAGAGGATGAGACAAAATATTTAGAGTATCGAGAGGGTCCACAAAGTTTTGCAACTGAAGACATAAAAGCTGCTAGAGTTTAAAAATAACTTGGATCTGTATTTGAACTAACATTAATGTAGAGGGCCAAGAGCTGGAAAACAGGATTCAACTTGATAGTTTTAATTTGGCTGGCAAAGATGCGCTGGGCCAAATGCTCTCCTTCCATTGCTGCAAATTTCCACGATACTCCAAAATCATGTCAAAGATTTCTGAAGAAGGGTTTTGGCTTGAAACATCAGCCTTCCTGCTCCTCTGATGTTGCTTGGCCTGCTGTGTACATCCAGCTGTACACCTTGTTATCGCTATTGTAGAGCATCTATGTGTCCCACTGTTATTTTACTATCGTGCCAGATGTGTAGTACATGATTTCTCTGCAAGTTGGTATGACAAATTAAAATGATGAGACATTTTTATTCTCTTAATGATAAAACTCAAAATTCCAACTGCACCTATGTCAACTCCTGTGCTGTAACATGTCTTTACAGATTGAAAGGTGCATTTTATTTCAGTTGGGATGATTCTTGGATTTCTGCCAGACTTCAGCAGTTTGAGGTTTGCTGTGACAATTCCATGCCTTTTGACCTTCAACACAATCACAATGAAAATGACGTGGAAATTACAATATGGATACTGTGTGTGTGTGTGTGTGTGTGTGTGTGTGTGTGTACCTTGTGATATTTGATATAATCATTTGATATAATCAGTGGCGTTACTTTGGAGAGGTTTTGGTCTCCCCTTTGAATATTGAAGTAGAATGTAAAGCTCTTCCAGAAGTTTCGCTAATGACATAGAGCATCAGTCTGATGAAAACCTACCTCTTCCCCTTGCTACTATCTACTTGTTATTGCAGTATCAGTTTCTGAGACATGCCTTAGAATCCATTAAAGACGTGAATAAAGGCAAACAGTTGCCACTCACTCTAACCAACGTTTTTGTATAAAGATTTTACCCTCTACATGGACATGAGTCTTAATCCCATGTGCCCACTCTGTTCCAGTGAATGCTTTATTCATCCTTACTTTGACCACTTGCTTAACCTATTCCTAAATATTGACTTGGCTGCCTGTTCAGTCATTAATTCTGGTTGCACGTTTTGAACTCTATGTGTTTGATGCAGCAGTTGGAAACAAGGGCTTGTGCTGCTTTAGTTATACCATCAATAGAGACTTTAAATAGTCATTAAAGAAAGGAAGAACTGGCACTGAATAAATTACCTGGGGTTTTTTTGTATCAGAGATAATGGGAACTGCAGATGCTGGAGATTCCAAGATAATAAAATGTGAGGCTGGATGAACACAGCAGGCCAAGCAGCATCTTAGGAGCACAAAAGCTGACGTTTCGGGCCTAGACCCTTCATCAGAGAGGGGGATGGGGGGAGGGAACTGGAATAAATAGGGAGTTAGGGGGAGGCGGACCGAAGATGGGTCCGCCTCCCCCTCTCTCCCTATTTATTCCAGTTCCCTCCCCCCATCCCCCTCTCTGATGAAGGGTCTAGGCCCGAAACATCAGCTTTTGTGCTCCTGAGATGCTGCTTGGCCTGCTGTGTTCATCCAGCCTCACATTTTATTATCTTGGGGTTTTTTTGTATTCATTCTTAGAATGGAGCTGCTGCTGGCTGGCCAGTATTTATTGCCCACTCATAGCTGCCCTTGACAAGGTGTTGGTGAGCTGCCTTCTTGAACCATGGCTTGGAGGGCAACTTGCAGGTGGTGGTATTCCCATAAATTTGCTGCCCTTATCCTTCTAGATGGTAGTATTTATGAAAGTGTTGGTTTCTAAAGAGCCTTGGTGAATTTATGCAGGGGATTTTGTAGATGATGTGCACAGCTGCTCCTTCCCATCACTGGTGGAGGGAATGAATTTTTCTCGCTGATGCTTTGTTAACTGTAGCAGCTTGCTGTGCCTAAATTGACTGCTGCATTTCCTGACATTGCAATAGTGACTACACTTCCAAAATATGAATACTGCTGAGAAAAGGCATATTTTGCTCCAGTTTTTCAACTTGCACTTAACAGGACAATTCACATCAAATACAATGTAAAAGGATCAACTATTATCGTAAATAAGAAGTGAGTCCTGGTGTTTTCCCTGTGGAAACACCTCAGAGTCCACTGTAATTGCTTTATTCATCTTTACTTCAACCATTTGCTGTACCTGTTCCTAAATATTGATGTGGTTCCACTTCCAAATGAATCAGCACTCTCTTTGTGTACAGCTTTTCCCTTCACTTCTTGCAAATTGCCCCAATAAGTGCAAGATGAAAAGGATAAACAAAATGTATTTTGTTCAAGTTCTGTATTACCAACTGATGACTGCCAAAATACTTCATTGGCTGTAAAGTGCTTTGGAATGTCTTGAAGCCATGAAAGGGAAGAAAGAGAAGGCTTTCTTTCTTAACATTGTGCATTTCACAGCTTTAGGATATCCCAAACAACTTCTGGCCAAGAGAATAGTTGAGAATTGGAGTCACTGTCGTAATGTGGAAACACGGCAGTCCATTTGTGCACAGTGAGATCTCACAAACGGCAACATCACAGTGACCAGAAAACCCCTTCAGTAATATCAGTTCAGAGCTTAGTATTGACCAAAACACCAGGATAACTCTGCTTGACAACAGAGGCATTACATTACCTGAGAGGGAATACGAGTATTTAACAACTAGACACCTGAAGCCACAATTTCAATGGGTAGAGTGTTGGTTCGAATGCTATCATCCAAAGGTCAGCACCTCCAACAATGGAGCACTGGGTATGTTAGCCTAGATTTTCTTCTCAGGTCTATAGATCCTGACTTGAACAATGACATTCTGTCTTAACGGTTGGAGTGAAACCCACTGAGCTGCAGCTAATATAGAACATAGAACATAGAACATAGAACAGTACAGCACAGAACAGGCCCTTCAGCCCACAATGTTGTGCCGACCATTGATCCTCATGTATGCACCCTCAAATTTCTGTGACCATATACATGTCCAGCAGTCTCTTAAATGACCCCAATGACCTTGCTTCCACAACTGCTGCTGGCAACGCATTCCATGCTCTCACAACTCTCTGCGTAAAGAACCTGCCTCTGACATCCCCTCTATACTTTCCACCAACCAGCTTAAAACTATGACCCCTCGTGCTAGCCATTTCTGCCCTGGGAAATAGCCTCTGGCTATCAACTCTATCTATGCCTCTCATTATCTTGTATACCTCAATTAGGTCCCCTCTCCTCCTCCTTTTCTCCAATGAAAAGAGACCGAGCTCAGTCAACCTCTCTTCATAAGATAAGCCCTCCAGTCCAGGCAGCATCCTGGTAAACCTCCTCTGAACCCTCTCCAAAGCGTCCACATCTTTCCTATAATAGGGCGCCCAGAACTGGACGCAGTATTCCAAGTGCGGTCTAACCAAAGTTTTATAGAGCTGCAACAAGATCTCACGACTCTTAAACTCAATCCCCCTGTTAATGAAAGCCAAAACACCATATGCTTTCTTAACAACCCTGTCCACTTGGGTGGCCATTTTAAGGGATCTATGTATCTGCACACCAAGATCCCTCTGTTCCTCCACACTGCCAAGAACCCTATCGTTAATCCTGTACTCAGCTTTCAAATTCGACCTTCCAAAATGCATCACCTCGCATTTATCCAGGTTGAACTCCATCTGCCACCTCTCAGCCCATCTCTGCATCCTGTCAATGTCCCGCTGCAGCCTACAACAGCCCTCTACACTGTCAACGACACCTCCGACCTTTGTGTCGTCTGCAAACTTGCTGACCCATCCTTCAATCCCCTCATCCAAGTCATTAATAAAAATTACAAACAGTAGAGGCCCAAGGACAGAGCCCTGTGGAACCCCACTCACCACTGACTTCCAGGCAGAATATTTTCCTTCTACTACCACTCGCTGTCTTCTGTTGGCCAGCCAATTCTGTATCCAAGCAGCTAAGTTCCCCTGTATCCCATTCCTCCTGACCTTCTGAATGAGCCTACCATGGGGAACCTTATCAAATGCCTTACTGAAATCCATATACACCACATCCACAGCTCGACCCTCATCAACTTTTCTAGTCACATCCTCAAAAAACTCGATAAGGTTTGTAAGGCATGACCTACCCCTCACAAAGCCGTGTTGACTGTATTTGATCAAGCCATGCTCTTCCAGATGGTCATAAATCTTATCCCTCAGAATCCTTTCTAACACCTTGCAGACGACAGACGTGAGACTTACTGGTCTATAATTGCCGGGGATTTCCCTATTTCCTTTCTTGAAGAGAGGAATTACATTTGCCTCTCTCCAGTCCTCAGGTACGACTCCAGTGGAGAGCGAGGATGCAAAGATCTTCGCAAGTGGCGAAGCAATTGCATTTCTCGCTTCCCAAAGCAGCCGAGGACAAATCTGGTCCTGGCCTGGCGGCTTGTCAATGTTAATGTTTGACAAAATTTTCAGCACATCAGCTTCCTCTATCTCTATCCATTCCAGCATGCACACCTGCTCTTCAAAGGGTTCATATCCAATGATTGATCTGTATAGTGAGTGAAAGGAAAATGGTGTAAACACCACACTGTGCAGCCTGCTCTCATTCACTCACTCGGAGCAAATTTTCAGAAACTTGCCAGTAGATAGTGAGTGCACCTTCTTATTAAGCTGCTGCTTGTAGCCGCTCCTGCCAGGAGACCTGCTGTCATGGTGTGCCAATTCTGTCTGTCTTATGCCACCCTCATACATCGGTTGTGGTTTGTTGGCAGCCATTCTGTGACACCACTCTGTGACCTGTTCCTGGGAAGATAGGGTTCTCCTGTGAGGAAAGGTTGGATCTGTACCGGTTGGAACTTAGAAGAATGAGAATTGATCCTTTGGCAATATATAAAATCCTGAGGGGACTTGATACATTGTGTACAGGGAAAATGTTTCCTCTCGTGAGGGAATCTCAAAAAAGGGGGTACAATTTAAGAACAGGAGGTCTTCTTTCTATGATGGAGACAAGGAGGATTTCCATCAGAGGGGTATGGGCCTGTGGAATTCTCTTCCCCAAAAAGTATTGGCGGCTGGACCATTGACTTTATTCTAGGTTGAGTTAGATGGTTTTTTGATAGATGTGGGAGACGAGGGCTTGGGGAAAAGGGACAGAGGGGCTTGAGTCCACAAGCAGATCAGCCACTGGATGGTGGAGCAGAGTTAAAGGGCTGAATGGCTTTCTGTTGCTCTCAAATGACATGTTCCTATATTCCGTTCTAACATCCATCATCCAACTGCACATAGGTTGACCCCTCTTCCTGCTGCTGTCCAGAACCTCTTAGCTTGTAAGCTCAGATCAAATAGCCAAAATTGTGACTCTTTTTTTCTGGGTGTCACTTATTAAACTTGGAGAGAGGAAAAAGGAGTATATGAGTACCTTTTGTTCTTCTCATTTTAGATTCAATATTTTTATAATATTTCTGAGAACTGCTTGAGAAACAGAGTCATAGAATCATACAGCATGGAAACAGACTCTTCAGTCAAACCAGCCCGTGCCAAACATATTTTCGAGCTAAACTAGTCCCACCTGCCTGCTCCTGGTCCATAACTCTCCAAATCTTTCCTGTTCATGTACGATTCTAAGTGTCTTTTAAGTGTTATAGCATCTAACTCAGGAAATGAATAGTTTTTTTGTGGGTGCATGTGGAATGTACTGTATCATGGTGAGGGAAAGTAAAAGTTGTATTCAGATTGAGGAAATGAATGCTGGCCTGAACAGAATTGGTTGCTTTGTCTGGCCTTATTGATTTTGCTTGCCTCTCGTACCTTGTCGTAAAACTGCTTATAACTTCAAGGAAGGCGAATAGCAATTGCTGTGGGTTTTGCAGAACACATTGTAAGTACATACAGATTTATTTTTTAAAAAAGCTATTAAACCAAAGAAATGGAATTGCACAATAAATCAGAAAGTAATGTGGCAGCCTAGCTGCTTGTTGAAGCACTTAGACTTTGTATAGATGGCTTTGTGCTTTGCCATCCACTTTCCACAATGGTTAAAATCATAAAATTGTACAGCACAGAATGAGTCCATTCAATCCATTATGCCTGGGTTGACTGGCGGAAAGAGATTTCTGATCTGCCCCACTTCCCAGTCTTTTCTCTGCACCACTGCAAATATTTCCCATTTTAAACTACTTCATTCCTCCTGCCTCAGAGCATCTTGCTTTCATTGTGCTGCTTGGGTTGGCCTAGAAACACAATTGGCAAAGTGGGTGGCAAGAGAGGTGATTCATTCTGAATGCCTCTTTTTAAAATATTATTTATTTATTGAATGTGGGCATCACTGATACGGGGCCAGCATTAATTGCTCATGAGCAGATGCTCCTGAGCTGCCTTCCAAAACCACAGTATTCCCAAAGCGATGATAAGGAGGGAGCTGCAGAATTCTCAATCAGTAAAGATGATGGAATGGCAACATTTTCATGTCAGGATTGTGTGTACATCCGAAGATTGGAGGGAAACTGAGAAGTGATGCCCCCATGTGCCCGCTGTCCTTGCCCTGCTGGTTGGTAGATGTTGTGGGTTCTGGAGAAACCTTTGAAGAAATGTTGTTGCGTTACTGCACTGTATCTTGTAGATTCCAGTTGGAGCATCCACTTTAAGGCATCTACTTGCATCCTCATTCGAGATTCTCTATTCTGAGTGTAAGGAGCCACTTACTATGCTAGTATTGTATGGTGCTGACTGTTTACAAGCTGCCAATCAAGATGAAGTCATGGAGAAAAGAAATAGCTGTGATGTGAAGGTACATGACAGATTCCATTGTTACTGTATTGGCTTAGTAGAAATATCACCATTGAGTCAAAAGGTTGTGGATTCAAGTCACACAGCTGGAGAGTATCAGAGAGGGTAAGTGAAGAAGGGTGTTCCTCATGACTGGAGATTGCAGAACCAAAGGTCACAGACTAAGGATGCACAGTAGAACGAAGATGAGGAGAAATGTCTTCGCCAAGAGAATGGTGAGCCAGTGGAATTTTCTATCATTGAATATTTTTAAGACAGAGTTAGATATTGTTCTTCGAGCTAAAGAGATCAAAGAATATGGGGAGAAAGCAGGAACAGCAATGAGCAGGCATGCTCATATTTTATGGTGGAGCAGGCTCAAGAACTGAATGACCTACTCCCAGTCCAATTTTCTCTGTTTCTATGTTAAATTGGGAAAGGGGAATGGATAATCCGGTAGTTAATTAATTATTGCTTTAAGCATAAAATTAAACTGAACATTTATAACTCACTGACCTAGTTCCAAACACACATAAATAGGATTCAGACTTGATTGATATTCCCCAATAAGGACAAACCAAAGTGCTTTGAAACAGACAAAGTGTAGTCACTGCTGTAACATAGAGAATGTATTTACATAAGTTCCTACAAACAGTAAATTTACTTGCATGAGCTCCCACAAACTGTAATGTGATAATGACCTGATAATCACTTTTAGCAATGTTGATTCCAGTGAGATCTCACCTGTTTTTCCTCTAAAGAATACCATGTGATTTTTTTTACTTCCACCTGGGAGAGCAAACAAAGGTACAGATTTATCACCAATGCAGCACAGCAGGACAAGAAATGAGAATTGTTACGATTCCAGCTGCTTCAGCAAGTGGAATAGTCAAACCCCAGAATAAAACCTGCCTCGCTAGATCTTTTTCCCCTTTGTCAAACCTTGTGGTCTTTCACTGAAACATAAGCACATCAGACTACAGATTAGATTTTACCAATAAAACAGAAGTTTATTACATTGAAGAAATAAAATAAACCAAAATATCAAATATAGCAGTTTCAAAAATTTCAGAACACATTGCAAAAGAAAGTTACCCATGAGAACTTTCCCCTTGACTACTCTCAAACTTAAAGCTTAGCCTTCCTCAGTATTTTCATAGTCTGCAGAATTCTAACAAAATACTTTAACTGTTCTAAACAAGAGATAGAAGTTACAGAGACAGAGACTGCATTGTTTTAAATGACAAAGGAAATGCTTTTGTAAAGCGCAAAAAGTGTAGCAATGAGATAAGTACAGGAATAAAAGATGGATCCAGAAAAGGTGTGAATGCTTTCAACAGTTCCATTACCAGCAGCTTTCCAATACAGCCGAAGGCAACATGTTGCTTTATTCTGAAACCTCAGCCAAGATTGCTTCTCAGTGAATCAGTCATGAAACTCTCTGAGGAATACTACAATATGATCAGTGTTACTGCTGTGGAATGCCTACTGAATGTTTAATGTTTAACCACACATCCATAAGGCAGCCCCACAGTCAGTGCACCATCCCTTTACTACCATACTACATGGGCTAGATATAGCTTTCACCTCAGTGGGCAAGAACTTAAATCCAAAAACCTTACAACTCAAGAAATAAATCGTGTTAAAAACCAAAAGAACTGTGGATGCTGTAAATAAGAGACAAAAAAACAGAAGTTGCTGAAAAAGCTCAGCCGGTCTGGGCAGCATTTGTGAAGAGAAATCAAAGTTAAGGCTTCAGGTCCGGTCACCTTTCCTCTGAAATAAATAGTATTACTCACTGATGTATAGCTGACAGTAAAATTCGGCCTTTTTCTCTCCATAGATTCTGCCAGGCCTGTTGAGTTTCTCCAGCGCTTGCTGTTATTTCAGATTTCCAGCATTCTCAGTATTACGCTTTCAATGTAGGCGTCAGCTGGCATACCCTTGGAGGCGTTTGTGTCCTGTTTAGACCTCCCCAATATGAAAACATGTATATGGACATGTGGTTATCTTAGGAAACGATGTTGAAGCATCCCCTAGGCAGGGATGTAAGATGTAGCAATTTCCCCAGATCTTTAACTCCTGCAGCGAGGCGCCAAGAAGCTTTGCCTAGATTTCGGAATGGGCTACAACATGGAAAATCTCCTATACTGTCTGTAATGAATATAGTATCCATTGTTAATCAATTCTGGAGAGGGATTCAGGAGATGAGATTTTTATGAGTAAGGCCTGTGCTCAATTGAAGTGCAAAATACTGAGTTTAAATTCCTTTCCTTGTACATTATTTTCATGTAACTGCAAAATGAATTTGAGATTTCCCATGTATACGAATGATAAACATGCAGCTCTGAAGATGTTGAAGAAATTCACTTTATTAAATAGTGCTCCCCATCAATATTTGCGAGTGAAAATGGATTCTAAAGTGAAATTTCATATCCTACTAAAACAGTGCTGTGTCCAAGGGCACAATTAACTTGTATTCAATGCTTGTCTTTGGGCAAATAATGTGCACAACAGAATCATTGGTTGTTTCCCTTCCGGATCAGAAGCACCTCTGTTAGTCCTCTTTCTCTTCTACAATGTCGAAAACTATACAGTCTGCTCCCAACAAAGTTTTTTCATTTATTCTTCTTTTGCTGGTGCTATGATTCCAGCTGCTGTTGTTACAAGCCAGGCCACATCCGAGAATGAAATCTGACTTGATTATCAATTTTTCTTCAATTTAGTGTGGCAGCCTTTCACTGAAACATAAGCACACAAAGCTGCACATTTGGTTTTAACAATAAAACAGTTCATTGCACTCAAGAAAGTAAAATACAATAAAGCAAACCAAACTAACTATATAACACAGTTTGAAAGGTTGCAAAACACAACAAAACAGCATCCCATGTACTCCCTAAAACAGTCACTTTACAGTTACTTAACAATCTGGAGCGGTTTTCTTTCTCTATCAAATCTGCATGTTAGATTTAACTGCTTCTGCTCAGTTTCTGTCCCTCAAATTGTGGGGTCTTCCTCCTTCACCATTCACACAACTGAGAGTTTAGACTTCCTCAGTGTTTTACTAATCCACACGGTTCTCCCCAGACATTCCAGCTCTGGAAGTTTCACTAACTACACCCTTTCACAAAAATAGCTTATTTCCTTAGCCCCTCTGAACAGTCTCCATTTCTAGGATAGATTATACTTGGTTCTGACCCCAGTTGAGTTGAGAGTATGACTTGGAGGGGAACTTGTAGCTGATAGAGTTGCAAACCATGTGCTGCTCATTGCTCCCCCCCAGTATCTGGAAACATACGCTGTGCCTCTAAGCTGATCAGTATTGTATCACTTATTGTGTATCCTATTGACTAGTTTGCCCTCCCCAAATGCCTTACTGCACATTCCGGCAGATTAAATTCTATTTGTCCCTTTCTGTTAACCGATCAGCCCATTGTTACTATATTCCAAGTCTGCAGCTTTCTTCCTCTTTATCAACCATGCACTCATTTTTAGTCTATCATCTGCAAATTTTTAATGGTGCCCCCTGCACTTAAGTTTGCTTCTTTGCTATCTACCATGAAAGGGAAAGGACCCAATACTGAACCCTGTGGAATCCCAATAGAAATGACCTTTCAACTACAACTACAGTGAGCATTACCCTTTGTCTGCAGTCACTGAGTTTATTTTGTTCCATTTGCTACTTTCCCTCAGATTCCATCACCACCTTCTGTTTTGACCAATTCATCATGTGTGAACTAGTCCAAAGCCACCTTGAAACCTACGTAAGCTGCATCAAATGCTCTACTCTCCTTGACCCTCTTTAACACCAATTCAAATTGGTGCGGCATAGTGACTCTGTGGTTAGAACTGCTGACTCACAGCACCAGGGATCAGGGTTTGATTCCAGCCTCAGGAGACTGTCTGTGCGGAGTTTGCACACTCTCACCATGTCTGTGTGGGCTTCCTCCAGGTGCTCTGGTTTCCTTCCACAGTCCAAAGATGTGGAGGGTAGGTGGATTGGCCATGCTAAATTGCCTATGCGAAATTACCCATAGTGTGCAGGGACGTGTAGATTAGGTGGATTAGCCATTGGAGATGAAGGGTTACAGGGATAGGATAGGGGATGTGTTGGCTGGGACGCTGTTTGGAGGGTTGGTGTTGACTTAATGGGATGAATCGCCTGCTTGCACCCTGTAGGGATTCTATGAATCATGAAATTCAAATATAGAATCAAGTTCATCAGACACAAATGAAATCAGAAAATCCCAGAACTGCTCAGAAGATCTGGCAGCGTCTGTGGACAGAGAAACAGAATTAATGTTTCATTAACCTGCCATCAGAAGTCCAAAGATAGGTCCATTGTGCTGAATATTTCCAGCGTGTTTTGGTCTTACTTTAGATTGCCAGCATTTGCAGTATTTTGCTGTTGTACTACCCAGACGTGATCACCCGTGAACAAATCCACACTGAGTGTATTTAATTACAAATCGGTAGTTATTAGGACAAGTGACATAAAGTATTGCCAAAAAGGCAGCTTTCAGGAGGAAAGAGTGAAAATGGAGGGGCATGGGAAGGGAATTCCAGAGATTCGGGCCTAGGCAGCTAAAAGTTGGAGGAGGGGTGATGGTCTAGTGATATTATCGCTGGACTGTTAATCCAGAAACCCAAGTAATGTTTTGGGGACCTGGGTTCGAAACCCACCACGGCAGATGGTAGAATTTGAATTCAATAAATATTTGGAATTAACAATCTAATGATGGCCGTGAATCCATTGTCGATTGTTGGAAAAACCTGTCTAGGTTCACTGATGTCCTTTAGGAAAGAAAACTGCATTCCTTACCTGGTCTGCCCTACATGTGACTCCAGACCCACAGCAATGTGGTTGACTCTTCACTGCCCTCCGGGCAATAAGGGATGGGCAATAAATGCTGCCTGACCGGTGACGCCCTCATCTTGTGAATGAATCAAGAAAAATGCAACAATGTAAAATTAGACAGAGATAGAAGTTACAGAGACAGAGACTGCATTGTTTTAAATGACAAAGGAAATGCTTTTGTAAAGCACAAAAAGTGTAGCAATGAGATAAGTACAGGAATAAAAGATGGATCCAGAAAAGGTGTGAATGCTTTCAACAGTTCCATTACCAGCAGCTTTCCAATACAGCCGAAGGCAACATGTTGCTTTATTCTGAATAATATCCACTGAGAAACCTCAGCCAAGATTGCTTCTCAGTGAATCAGTCATGAAACTCTCTGAGGAATACTACAATATGATCAGTGTTACTGCTGTGGAATGCCGACTGAATGTTTAATGGATATTTTAGTCTCCTGATCAATGGATGTAACAGGGATGCTCTTGAACTCTCCTTGTTCATTCCTCAGTGGAAAATGTTGGGGAAAGAGCACAAGTTTTATACTCTATCAAATCTTCACACCTCGTAATTCTATTATTGGAGCTTCATTCTTGAGACCAGATAGAAGAATGTTTTATTAATATAGATGCTACATAGCCACTAATAAATCTAACAGGAAACTCAGGAGAAGCAACTTTGCCCAGAAAGTGGTTAAAATTTGAACCAGGAAGAGTGGCTGAAATGATAGCACAGATACTTTAAAGAGGAAGCCAGAGGAGCACATGAGGTAAAGGGGATGGTAGGGTTAAAAAGGGGTAGAAAGAGTCTTGTGTGAAACATAGATAACATCATGAGCCTGTTTCTGTACTGCAAGCTCTGTTTGTTAAGCATTGACTTCAGAATTAAGCACAGACTCTCCAGAAAAGGCGATTGTTTAGAACAGTTAAAGGAATAAGTTGTCTCAGAGTAAGGGTTATTATTTGTGAATCTTTCAGACCCCGAGTATTTTGTTTGAATTCTGCAGACTGTGAAAAAACTGAGGAAGGCTAAGCTTAAGTTTGTGAGTAGTCAAGGGGAAAGTTCTCATGGGTAACTTTCTTTTGCAATGTGTTCTGAAATTTTTGAAACTGCTATATTTGATATTTTGGTTTATTTTATTTCTTCAATGTAATAAACTTCTGTTTTATTGGTAAAATCTAATCTGTAGTCTGATGTGCTTATGTTTCAGTGAAAGACCACAAGGTTTGACAAAGGGGAAAAAGATCGAGCGAGGCAGGTTTTATTCTGGGGTTTGACTATTCCACTTGCTGAAGCAGCTGGAATCGTAACGGTTCTCATTTCTTGTCCTAGATAATAAAATGTGAGGCTGGATGAACACAGCAGGCCAAGCAGCATCTCAGGAGCACAAAAGCTGACGTTTCGGGCCTAGACCCTTCATCTGATGAAGGGTCGAGGCCCGAAACGTCAGCTTTTGTGCTCCTGAGATGCTGCTTGGCCTGCTGTGTTCATCCAGCCTCACATTTTATTATCTTGGAATCTCCAGCATCTGCAGTTCCCATTATCTCTCATTTCTTGTCCTGCTGTGCTGCATTGGTGATAAATCTGTACGTTTCCTGGCTGTAACCGTACCAGGAAGTTCAAGAGTTCAGTGAAATGATGCTTCATTATTAGCATCAACTTCATCAGGAATACACCACACAGAAAACATTTCCCGAATTCGTAGAATGTCTTCGTGGACAAAGTTGGATCAATGGTTGTTTTAAATTTGTTCTCCACTATGGCAAGTGGAGTGTTTCTCATTCGAACTGTGTATTGTGAAATAGTGGTTAGCTGCTGCTAGTTGTAAGTTATTATTTCATTAACATGAGAGTTCAATATTCCAGCCATTGGACCTTGCATTGTTTTCACTATTATTGTGGTTAACTCATGTGTTTCTGTTTAAAGTGGCATTTGATGAATGCTCGTGGACATTGTGCACAGGGAGTAAGCAATTTAAACTCCTTTAAACACTCTACATAGTCACTTAATTCGTTGCATGGGTAAACCTAATGAGAAAATATATGTACTAATTTATATTTGTGTATATAATATTTATACATATAATATTTTATATATTACATATATATAATATTTATATGAATATATTTGTGTTGGTTGCATTACCCGAAACACGACTCGGGTAGTGTCTCCCACCCATCCTCCTCCTCGAAGCAAAAAAAAAAGTTTCTGTGCGACAGAAGGTAACTAGTTTATTTTTTATTGTATATTTTAAACAGTCTCTTTGGGAATTTAGAATAATGGGAACGGAGGTCAGGGCAGTTGAATGCTCCTCCTGCAGAATGTGGGAGGTAAGGGTCACCACTAGTGTCCCTGCTGACTACATCTGCGGGAAGTGCACCCAACTCCAGCTCCTTGAAAACCGCGTTAGGGAACTGGAGCTGGAGCTCACAGGGACTGGCCCCGCAGCCATGTCCCGCTCACAGCGACTTGCACCCCGCAGTCCTGTCCCGCTCACCGCGTACTGCCCCCCGCAGACGTGTCCCGCGCACAGGGCCTGGGCCCTGCAGCCCTGTCCCGCACACAGCGTACTGGCCCCCGCAGCCGTGTCCCATTCACAGGGACTGGAGCCCGTAGCCCTGAGCGCTCATCGTGACTTGCCCCCGCAGCCCTGACCCGCTCATCGTGACTTGCCCCCGCACCCCTGACCCGCTCATCGTGACTTGCCCCCGCAGCTCTGACCCGCTCACAGGGACTGGCCCTTGCAGCCATGACCCGGTCACAGCGACTTGTCCCCCGCAGTCCTGTCCCGGAGCCTGGGACTGGCCCCCGCAGCCTTGTCCCGCAGCCAGGGTCTGGCCCCCGCAGCCCTGTCCCGCTGACAGGGACTGGGCCCAGCAGCCCTGTCCTACTCACAGCGGATTGGAGCCGCAGCCCTGTCCCGCTCACATGGTGTTGCCCCCCGCAGCCGTGTCCCGCTCAGAGGGACGGGCGCCCGCAGCCCTGACCCGCTCACAGGGCCTGGCCCCCAGCAGTCCTGACCCGCTCACAGGTACTGCCCCCCGCAGCCGTGTTCTGCTCACAGTGACTTGTCCCCAGCAGTCCTGTCCCGCTCACAGCGTACTGCCCCCGGCAGCCGTGTCCCGCTTACAGGGTCTGGCCCCCGGAGCCCTGACCCGCTCACAGCGTACTGACCCTGCAGCCATGTCCCGCTCACAGCGACTGGCGCCCGCAGCCCTGACCCACTAAGAGGGACTTGCCCCCGCAGCCCTGACCTGCTCACAGCGTACTGCCCCCCGCAGCCGTGTCCTGCTCACAGAAACTGGCCCCAAAAGCCCTGATCTGCTCACAGCGACTGGCCCCCGCAGCCCTGACCCGCTCACAGGGACTGCCCCCCGTAGCTGTGGCTCACTAACAGGGACTGGCCCTCAGCAGTCCTGTCCCGCTCACAGCGCACTGCCCCCCTGCAGCCCTGTCCCGCTCACAGGGTCTGGCCCCCGCAGCCTTGACTTGCTCACAGCGCACTGCCCCCCGCAGCCGTGTCCTGCTCACAGAAACTGGCCCCAAAAGCCCTGATCTGCTCACAGCGACTGGCCCCCGCAGCCCTGACCCGCTCACAGGGACTGCCCCCCGTAGCTGTGGCTCACTAACAGGGACTGGCCCTCAGCAGTCCTGTCCCGCTCACAGCGCACTGCCCCCCTGCAGCCCTGACCCGCTCACAGGGACTGGGCCCTGCAGCCCTGTCCCAGTCACAGCGTACGGCCCCCCGCAGCCGTGTCCCGCTCACAGCGGACTGGGCCCCGCAGCCCTGTCCCGCTCACATGGTATTGCCCCCCGCAGCCCTGACCCGCTCACAGGGCCTGGCCCCCAGCAGTCCTGACCCGCTCACAGTGTACTGCCCCCCGCAGCCGTGTCCCGCTTACAGGGTCTGGTCCCCACAGCCCTGACCCCCTCACAGGGACTGTCCCCCGCATCCCTGACCCGCTCCCGGACTGGCCCCCGCAGCCCTGTCGCCCTGACAGGGACCCTGGCCCCGCCGCCCTGACCCGCTCGCAGTGGCCTGGGCCCCGAAGCACTGGCCCGCTCACAGCGTATTGCCCCCTGCAGTCCTGACCCGCTCACAGCGGCCTGCCCCCTCAGTCCTGACCCCCTCACAGGGACTGTCCCCCGCAGCCCTGACCCGCTCCCGGACTGGCCCCCGCCGCCCTGACTTGCTAACAGCGGCCTGGGCCGCGAAGCCCTGACCCGCTCACAGCGGCCTGCCCCCGCTGCCCTGACAGGCTCGCAGCGGCCTGCCCCCGCCGCCCTGACCCACTCACCGCGGCCTGGGCCCCGCAGCCCTGACCCGCTCACAGCGTACTGCCCCCCGCAGCCGTGTTCCGCTCACAGGGACTGGCCCCCACAGCCCTGATCTGCTCACAGGGACTGGGCCCCGCAGCCCTGTCCCGCTCACAGCGTCCTGCCCCCGCAGCCATGACCCGCTCACAGGGACTGGCCCCCGCAGCCCTGTCCCGCTAATAGCGTATTGCCCCCCGCCGCCCTGACCCGCCCACAGGGACTGGCCCCCGCAGCCCTGTCCCGCTCACAGCGGCCTGGGCCCCGCCGCCCTGACCCGCTCGCAGCGGCCTGCCCCCGCCGCCCTGACCCGCTCACAGGGACGTGCCCCCGCGCCGTGTCCCGCTCACAGCGACTTGCCCCCCGCAGTCCTGTCCCGCTCACAGCGTACTGCCCCCCGCAGCCCTGTCCCACTCACAGGGACTGTCCCCCGCAGCCCTGACCCGCTCCCGGACTGGCCCCCGCAGCCCTGTCGCCCTGACAGGGACCAGGCCCCGCCGCCCTGACTTGCTAACAGCGGCCTGGGCCCCGAAGCCCTGACCCGCTCACAGCGTATTGCCCCCTGCAGTCCTGACCCGCTCACAGCGGCCTGCCCCCTCAGTCCTGACCCGCTGGCAGGGACTGGGCCCCGGCGCCCTGACCCGCTCGCAGCGGCCTGCCCCCGCCGCCCTGACAGGCTCGCAGCGGCCTGCCCCCGCCGCCCTGACCCGCTTGCAGCGGCCTGACCCCTGCGCCTTGACCCGCTCACAGCGGCCTGCCCCCGCCGCCCTGACCCGCTGACAGGGACTGGGTACCGCAGCCGTGAGCCGCTCACAGCGGACTGGGCCTAGTAGCCCTGACCCGCTCACAGGGACTGGGTCCCGCAGCCCTGACCCGCTCACAGCGTATTGCCCCCTGCAGCCGTGTCCCGCTCACAGCGGACTGGGCCCCGCAGCCCTGTCCCGCTCACATGGTATTGCCTCCCCGCAGCCGTGTCCCGCTCACAGGGACGGGCCCCCGCAGCCCTGACCCGCTCACAGGGCCTGGCCCCCGCAGCCCTGTCCCGCTTACAGGGTCTGGCCCCCGCAGTCCTGACCCGCTCACAGCGACTTGCCCCCTGCAGTCCTGACCCGCTCACAGCGGACTGGCCCCCGCAGCCCTGTCGCGCTGACAGGGACTGGGCCCCGCCTCCTTGTCCCGCTCAAAGTTACTTGCCCCCGCAGCCCTGTCCTGCTCACAGCGTAATGCCCCCCGCAGCCCTGTCCCGCTCACAAGGTATTGTCCCCCGCAGCCCTGACCTGCTCACAGGGCCTGGCCCCCAGCAGTCCTGTCCCGCTCACAGCGTACTGCCCCCCGCAGCCGTGTCCCGCTTACAGGGTCTGGCCGCCGGAGCCCTGACCCACTCACAGGGACTTGGCCACGCAGCCATGACCTGCTCACAGCGGACTGGGTCCCGCAGCCCTGTCCCGCTCCCGGACTGGCCCCCGCAGCCCTGTCGCGCTGACAGGGACTGGGCCCCGCCTCCTTGTCCCGCTCAAAGTTACTTGCCCCCGCAGCCCTGACAAGCGCACAGCACCTGCCCCCTGCAGCCCTGACCCGCTCACAGCGACTTGCCCCCTGCAGCCCTGACCCGCTCACAACGACTTGCCCCCCGCAGCCCTGTCGCGCTCACAGGGACTGTCCCCTGCAGCCCTGAGCCGGTCACAGGGACTGTCCCCCGCACCCCTGACCCGCTCGCAGGGACTGTCCCCCGCACCCCTGACCCGCTGACAGCTAATTGCCACCGACGCCCAGTCCCGCTCACAGGGACTGTCCCCCGCACCCCTGACCCGCTGACAGCTATTTGCCACCGCAGCCCTGTCTCCCGCACCACTGACCCGCTGACAGCTATTTGCCACCGCACCCCTGACCCGCTCACAGCGATTTGCCCCCGCAGCCCTGACCCGCTCAAAGGGACTGGCCTCCGCAGCCCTGACCCGCTGACAGCGATTTGCCCCCG
This sequence comes from Stegostoma tigrinum, assembly GCF_030684315.1. NCBI lineage: Eukaryota > Metazoa > Chordata > Chondrichthyes > Orectolobiformes > Stegostomatidae > Stegostoma > Stegostoma tigrinum. The sequence continues at coordinate 108,281 of NW_026728057.1, forward strand.
CAGCCCTGTCCCGCTCACAGGGACTGTCCTCCGCAGCCCTGACCCGCTCACAGGGACTGTCCCCCGCAGCCCTGAGCCGCTCACAGGGACTGTCCCCCGCAGCCCTGAGCCGCTCACAGGGACTGTCCCCCGCAGCCCTGAGCCGCTCACAGGGACTGTCCCCCGCAGCCCTGAGCCGCTCACAGGGACTGTCCCCCGCATCCGTGTCCCGCTCACAGGGACTGTCCCCCGCAGCCCAGACCCGCTCACAGGGTCTGGCCCCCGCAGCCCTGACCCGCTCACAGGGACTGGCCCCCGCAGCCCTGACCCCCTGACAGCTATTTGCCACCGCAGCCCTCACCCGCTCACAGGGACTGGCCCCCGCAGCCATGACCCGATCACAGGCACTGTCCCCCGCAGCCCTGTCCCGCTGACATGGACTGGCCCCCGCAGCCCTGTCCCGCCCACAGGGACTGACCCCCGCAGCCCTGACCCGCTCACAGGGACTGTCCCCCGCAGCCGTGACCCGCTCACAGGGACTGGCCCCCGCTGCCCTGACCCGCTCACAGGGACTTGCCCCCGCTGCCCTGACCCGCTCACAGGGACTGTCCCCCGCAGCCCTGACCCGCTCACAGGGACTGTCCCCCGCAGCCCTGACCCGCTCACAGGGACTGGCCCCCGCAGCCCTAACCCCCTGACAGCTATTTGCCACCGCAGCCCAGGCCCGTTCACAGGGACTGGCCCCCGCAGCCCTGACCCCCTGACAGCTATTTGCCACCGCAGCCCTCACCCGCTCACAGGGAATGGCCCCCGCAGCCCCGTCCCGCTGACAGCTATTTGCCACCGCAGCCCTCGCCCGCTCACAGGGACTGGCCCCCGCAGCCCTGACCCGTTCACAGGGACTGGCCCCCGCAGCCCTGACCCGCTCACAGGGACTGGCCCCCGCAGCCCTGACCCGCTCACAGGGACTGGCCCCCGCAGCCCTGACCCCCTGACAGGGACTGGTCCCCGCAGCCCTGACCCGCTCACAGGGACTGGTCCCCGCAGCCCTGACCCGCTCACATGGACTGGCCCCCGCAGCCCTGACCCCCTGACAGCTATTTGCCACCGCAGCCCTCACCCGATCACAGGGACTGGCCTCCGCAGACCTGTCCCGCTCACAGGGACTGGCCCCCGCAGCCCTGTCCTGCTCACAGGGACTGGCCCCCGCATCCATGTCCTGCTCAGGGGACAGGCCCCCGCAGCCCTGTCCCGCTCACAGGGACTGGCCCCCGCAGCCCTGAGCCGCTCACAGGGACTGGCCGCCGCAGCCCGACCCGCTCACAGGGACTGGCCCCTGCAGCCCTGTCGTGCTGACAGGGATTTGCCCCTGCAGCCCTCTCCCGCTCACAGCGACTTGCCCCCCGCAGCCCTTACCCGCTCACAGCGACTTGCCCCCCGCAGGCCTTAGCCGCTCACAGCGACTTGCCCCCCGCAGCCCTGACCCGCACTCAGCGACTTGCCCCCCGCAGCCCTGTCGCGCTCACAGGGACCGGCCCCCGCAGCCCTGTCGCGCTCACAGGGACCGGCCCCCGCAGCCCTGACCCGCTCACAGGGACCGGCCCCCGCAGCCCTGACCCGCTCACAGGGACCGGCCCCCGCAGCCCTGACCCGCTCACAGGGACCGGCCCCCGCAGCCCTGACCCGCTCACAGGGACCGGCCCCCGCAGCCCTGACCCGCTCACAGGGACCGGCCCCCGCAGCCCTGACCCGCTCACAGGGACCGGCCCCCGCAGCGCTGACCCGCTCACAGGGACCGGCCCCCGCAGCGCTGACCCGCTCACAGGGACCGGCCCCCGCAGCCCTGACCCGCTCACAGGGACCGGCCCCCGCAGCCCTGACCCGCTCACAGGGACCTGCCCCCGCAGCCCTGACCCGCTCACAGGGACCGGCCCCCGCAGCCCTGACCCGCTCACAGGGACTGGCCCCCGCAGCCCTGACCCGCTCACAGGGACCGGCCTCCGCAGCCCTGACCCGCTCACAGCGTCTTGCCTCCCATCCCTCTTACACAGGTCACCCCTTGCTCAGAAATGGTCCCAATTATCCATGAACCGGAAATCCAGCCCCCTGTGCCAGCTCCTTAACCATGCATTTTCATCTCACCTATCTTTCTCTGACTTAACTCACTAACATGTGGCACTCGTGGTAACCCATAAATTATTACCCTCTCGGTCCTGCCTTTCAGCCTCTTTGCTAACTCCTTGTACACAGTCCGCAGGATGTCATCCCTCTTTCTGCCTATGTCATTGGTACCAACGTGCACAGTGGCCTCTGGCTGCTCACCCTCCCCGTTAAGAATTTCTGGCACCCAATCAGAGATGCCCTTGACCTTGGCAGCAGGGATGCAACACGCAGCCCTGGTGTCTCAAATGTGGCTACAGAATCTATGCCCCCAACGAATGAGTCTCCAACCACGTTCGCTCACTTGGATTTGCCTGACCCTGTCCCACAGCAGGGTGGTTTGTACCATGGACCTGGCTACTGCTGATTGTATAACTGACCCAGTTTAGTTTTAGATCAGTGTTAACCTTGGTTTCGTGGATAGCCAAGCACCTGAGTCGTCTACAATACAGGAGAAATACATTCTTCAGCTCACGGATTCTGTGACAGTCAAGGACAAGCACTGAATTGTTCTAACCTCATTTCCAACACCTGGCCCATAGCCTTGCATGGCTTGGATAGCACTTGCACGTTTAAAAAAAAAATGTAAGGATGATGTGAGGGTAAGGACATGGAATTTTTTTGATGTGGTCATATTCTCTCTTGTTGGAGCTGATTGCTGCTTAGCACTTGTGTGGCGCAAATGTAACTTAACCTTTATCAGGCCAAGCCTGATCGTTGTCCAAGTCTCACTGTATTTTCTCACCGTTGACTTCACTGTTGGGCCTAACCAACATTTTGTACATACCCTGCCTATTCTGAAACTCTATCACTTAATATTAAGCCTAATAAAGACAAGTATCCAATGTGCCTTCCAAACCACTTCAACGACCTGGTCCATTACATTGGGGGATCAACAGGCATGCACATCAAGATCCTGAGATCCCTCTGATCATTGGTGCTTGTGAGGTCCGTATGATTCATCATGGGCTCCAAAATCTGTTTGTGCTGTGTCACCTGATCCTTATCCCGTTTGTCCTTACATGAAATAATGTTCACAAACGCTTCTCAAAAATTCTTCCCAATCCTACTTTTTGTAATCATGACACAAGTGAGCATAAAACTTGGAACACGACAGCAACAGGAATGTGCCCTTTGGCCCACCATGTTGGGCCAAACATGACAACAAATGAAATAATCCCTTCTGCCTGTCCTTGATCCATAGTCCTCCATTCCTTACCTATTCGCGCACTTAACTAAAAGTCCCTTTTAAATGCTTTCATCGTATCTGCATCCACTACCACCCCGGGCACTGTATTCCACACTTTTAACATGCTCAGTGTGAAATATTTGCCCCTCACATCTCTTTTGAACTTCCCCCCTCTCAGCTTAAATGCATGCCCCCTAATAGTGGACACTTCAACTCCGGGGGAGAAATTTTCTGACCGTTAGCTGTATTTATGTATCTCCTAATTTTATAGACTTCTATCAAGCCTGCCCTCAGCTTCTACTGCTCCAGAGAAAATGAAGAGTTTTTCCAGCTTCTCCCTCTCGTTCATACCCTCTATTCCAGTCAGCATGCTGGTAAATCTCTTCTGCACCCTGTCCAAAGCCTGCACGTCCTTAGTGTAATGTGGTGGCCAGAATTGAATGCAATACTCTGTGTGGACTCAACAAAGTCTTGTAAAGCTGCAATGTGACATCCTGACACTTGCACTGAGTTCCCCTATGAATAAAGGCAAGCATGCGATATGCCTTCTTGACCACCCTATCTACTTGTGTGGCTACTGTCAGGGAGTTATGGTCTAGGACCCCAAGATCCCTCTGGACATCACTGCTGTTTGGGGTCCTGCCATTAACTGTGTATCCCTTTCCTTAACACTTGGTCTCCTAAAAGGCAACACCTCATGCCTGCCCAGATTAAATTCCATCGGCCATTTCTCCGCTCGTGTTTGCAATTGGTCTGTATCTTGCTGTGTCCTTTGACAACCTTCCATGCTGTCCACAAGTCCACTGGTCCTTATATCATCTGCAAACTTAGTGATCCCCCATCTGCATTTGCAACCAAGTCATTTACACATATCACAAACAGCAGAAATCACATCGATGCGGAACACCACTCGTCACTGAGCTGCAGCCAGAAAAACAGCTTTCCACCACTGAGACGGCAAGAACTGCAGATGCTGGAATCAGAGTTAACCAAGTGTGGAGCTGGAGGAACGCAGCAGGTCAGGCAGCATCAGAGGAACAGGAAAGCTGACATTGTTGATGCTGCCTGGCCTGCTGTGTTCCTCCAGCCCTATACTGTGTTATCTTTGTCAGCCTTCCACCGCTACCGTCTGCCTTATATGGGCAGGCCAAGTCACCATGGATCTCATGGATCTTAATCTTCTGGATGAGCATACCATGAGGGACCTTATTGAAAACCTTCGTAAAATCCATGTATATGTTATCAACTGTTCGATCCGAATTGATCACCCTTGTCACCTCCGTGAAAACTTCAACTGACTTGGTAAGACATAACCTGCCTTGCATAATACCATGCTGGCTGTCCCTTATTAGCCCATACTTTTGAGACATGAGACACTCACCAGTCTGTAGTTTCCTGGAAAGTCCCTGTTTTCCTGCTTGAACAGAGGAATGACTTTATCCACTCACCAGTCTCCGCAACCCCTCCAGTGCCTGGCAAGGATATCAGATCCTGTTGAAAGTGGTGTGTTGATGCATTTGTGTCATGATTGTGTTTTGTTTCAGCCCTAACATTGAAAGCAGTGTAAGAATGTCTTTGTGCAGCAGGCGAGGTGTGATGAGACTGAGCCTTCATACAATTGCAAGATGTTGAAAATTTGCCATTATTTATGAAAACAGTGATAAATTTCCATGATCAACATTTCTGTTACACTGCAATGATTATCCCGTGGCATGTAAAATCAGAAAGATACGATAAAATGAGACTGGGTCATATGCAGGGAGAATGTTTGCCTTTCATGTCTATAGAAGTAGTGAAATATTTCCGTGAATCTAAAAGTCACTTTTCCGTTCATTGAAGGACACAATCATCGCCTTGGAAGCTTAATCACGATACTACCTTGCATTTCTGAAGAGGGAAGAAGAAATCAACATGAAAATTCAATTCCATGGTTTTGGAAGTCCCATTGAGAACACGATTCATTTGCGCCGGCATAATGCTCTGACCGAGAAAGAATTGAAGGTGAGTTTGTAGTTTGGAAGATCGCAGCAATTTATGCATCAACTTCTTCATCGATAATGTTCCATTGCTTTCAAACTGCATTTTCCACTCTGCAAGATAATAACTGTGAGAACAAGCAACAGCATCGGTAGGTGGTCTATGGGGAATGCAATGTTACAAAACCCGATCCATTCAACAACATATTTCAGATATGTCAACAAATTAAATATTCCAGCACAGGATAAAACAAGGAAGATGAGAGTGAGGAGGCAATAGCTCTGATGACAAAAGAACAGAAATTTACCTTTATCCATTCGAGCAAAAAAGCAGGCACGCAAATAAATAATCATCTAACAATGCACATGTGCAACGGAGGCTACAGGGGGACTAAAAATGCCGAATTGTTGTCATGCGTATTGCTGAAAGGATGATTGAAACAGAATCTGTGGTAAATTTGAAGAAATACAGATGATGCATCTCAGGATGTTGGAGGAAGAACATTTATGGACTGAGGCAAATTGTATTGCCCTTTTCAGGAGTTACTGGGTTCATAATGAATTGAAACACTTCCTTCTGTGCTGAAAGCTTTAGTTTAGTTGCAGCTGGATGACAATTTCTGTTCCTGGTAGTATTTAGCAAACTGTTAAAAGTGAATGTCACTGCACAGAATTCCAAACATGACTCCAATCAGTAGAGAAAATATCCAAGGTGTGTGATGAGTTGTATCCTCTCATGTTGAACAGCGCAGCGACAGATACAATGGAGGCACTGATGATAATGTTCCAAGAATCCTTAGATTGTGGAAAATTCGCAGAGGATTGAAAGATGGTGAACATAACACCATTATTACAAAGATACTTGGACAAAATAGTAAGCAAGTATTGCCAATTTAGGTCAACCTGGGTAGATGTTCATGCCGGCAATGAAAGATGAAATAACAGGGTACTGAGTGTGCTATAACATCCTACAGAGTGAACATCCTTTCATAACGGGGAAATAATACTTGACAAACTTGCTACAGTGCTTTGAGAAGGAAACAAACATTACTGACGAAGGACCACCAGTTGTTGTCGTACATTGAGATTTCAACAAAGCATTTGATAAGGTTCAGCTCGTAAGGTGTCTCGAAGGAAAAGAGCCCGTGTGTTCAACGGTAGTATGTTCGGATGGACAGAGGACTGCATCGTTAATAGAAGTAGAGTTGTAGCAGCAAGATGGTAACTGACAAGTCATGTACAGCCACAGAGCGAATGCTGCGGAGGCCGTACACCTCATGTTGACTGGGTTGATTTCGGAAATGGCGGAGGGGATTGCTATGCTTAGGAAAGTTGGGCAGGCAGGGACTACGTTCATTGGCGTTTTTAAGATTGAAAACAATCTTATTTTTTCAACATTTAAGATTCTTAAGAGGCTTGATAGTGTATATCCGTAGAGATTACTCCCATTGGTGAAAGATTTTACGACCAGAGGCCACATTTTCAAATTGGTTGCCCATTAATTCAGGGAAGAATTACTTCTTTCAGGTTGCAGCAATTTATTGAACACTTTAGCCAAGAAGGCTTTAGAGGTAATGCCATTAATCATATGCTAGGCTGTAACGGCCAGGTTAATTTTTAAATCAAGAAACAATGATAATGAGAAAAGGGTCGAGGCCTGAAACGTCAGCTTTTGTGCTCCTGAGATGCTGCTTGGCCTGCTGTGTTCATCCAGCTTCACACTTTGTTATCTTGGATTCTCCAGCATCTGCAGTTCCCATTATCAGTGATAATGAGAAAAGGGTAGTCTTTACAGTGGAAGATACTTCAAGGATCCCCTTATTACTAAAGAACACAGGGAGGAATTAAACACATCACTACCACACCATCACTACCATGAGAAAAGTAGCAGTAGACAATCTAATGGAGTGAAAGCAGATTGGACTCTTTGCCGTGATGGTTTACTTTCTAAGATTCTAAACAATGAGCTTCAGAGTCGGTGTCTGCTTTGACTGTAATTTCCCAAAAAGGTTTAGATTCCAGAGAAGCATCTGAGGGCTGGAAAACTGCTGATGTGACATCCCTGTTTAAAAAGGAGAGAGGCAAAAAGAAGATAACTACAACCGAACCAGCCGAACATCAATTTTTGGAAATATGTGGCAATCAACTATGAAGAAATTAGTAGCAGAACATTTGGAAAATCAGAATCTAATCAAACAGAATCACCATAGCCTGATGAAAGAGAAATTATGTCTGGCTAATTTGTTTGGGTTTTTGGAGGAAGTTTTGGGAGGAGAATTAACAGAGGAAAACCAGTAAATGTGTTGTGTTTGGACTTGGAGAAAGCATTGAGAATGTACTCAAAAGTAATAAGCTAAGAGCTGAGGTTTTGAAGGTAGTATATTGCTGTGGATCAGTATACTTTGCACGTTCTGGAAGGAGAGATCACATCTCGAGTGAAATGCACCTAGTGAATATATATTTTGGGGAACTTGGTGGCAATCCGGTAAGTCAGTGCAGAGGGTAAGAGGTGCCATTTGCTTGCTTTTTTTGCCTGATAGTTCGTAAGCATTTTTTTTGAGACAGGGTGAATTGAAGCCAGAATCAGGGACCGAGAGGGTGAACCAGGTTCATTGGTTGGTGATCGCTACTGGTTTAAGAATCTATTATCGGTAGCTTTCGATTGAAAGTAAATCGGAGAAATATTTACAGGCTACAAACTAAAAGACCAGAATGTTTTCAAATCAAATTAAGAGCGAAGTAATTGAAATGGAGATGCCAGGCCAGATGATGATTTGTACCTACATGACGGGCGAGTGGTCAGGCCCCATACTCCAGCTTAGGGTTGATGAACTGGAATCTCAGTTTGTACCAATCAACAAATCATGTGGGGGACAGTTACTGGGGAATGCTGTGCTTCAGGAGGCAGTCACACACCTTAGATTAACGAGCTGAAACTTGGTCAGTGGCCAATGACAAAGAACAGGGCAGGTGGAAGGTTTCAGGATGTAGTGCAGAAGGAACCTTGGCCTTTGATCTTATCTAACAGGTTTGAGATTCTTTCTTCCTGTGTGGATGAGAGTGCAGGGTATAGGGAAGATGAGTAAACTGACTGTAGCACTGTGGTACAGGGGGACATTGAAGTGGGAATAAAAAGTGAAATGTAGTTATAATCAGAGGTAGTATAGTTAGGGGAATGAACACTTCGTTGTGACCAGGATCGAGAGTCTCGAAAGTAGTGTTGCCTGCCTGGTGCCCAGGTTCAGGAGATTCCATCTCGGCTACAAAGGAACTTGAAGTGGGAGGAGTAGAAATCCAGCTATCGTGGTCCACACAGGTACCATTGATATGGAAGAAAGAGGAAAGAGGTTCTCCTGAGGGATTATGAGCACCGAGGTGCTGAGGTGAGAAAGCAGAACCAGAATGGTAATAATCTCTGGATTATTATCTGAGCAATTTGGCACGGTGTGAACATAATTATAGATGTACATTGTTCAAATGGTGGCATGGCAGAAATGTGTTTGAATTCATGGGACATTGGCATCGGTATGGGGAAGGAGGGAGTCGTTCTGGTGTTATCGGCTCAACGAGAATCATATTGGGACAAGTATCCTCGCAAAATACAGAGCTAGGTCTGGGGCTAGGGCGTTAAAATAAAAAGTGTGGAGTGGGTGAGCTCAGTTGCATGGAAAATTGTGGAAAAAGTTAGAAGCTGGTAAGTGCTCAGCAAAGTTTCCAGAGCAAGTAATAGGACAAAAAGTTTGGAAATGGTCAGGAGTCTCACTTCAGCTGCAGCAGATAAGAAGGGTGGCTGTAAATGCCAGACTGAAGATCTTGTATTGAATTGCAGGGAGTGTATGAAACAAAGTGAATGAGTTTGTGGTGCAGATTGAAATTGACAGATACATCACTCTGGGTATCACAGAGAGGTGGTTGTTAGGGGATAAGTGTTGGGAACGAAATAGCCAATGATTCATGTCCGATAGAAAGAACAGGCAAATGAACAGAGATAACAAAGTGTGGAGCTGGATGAGCACAGCAGGCCAAGCAGCATCTCAGGAGCGTAAAAGCTGACGTTTTGTGCCGAGACCCTTCTACTTCTGTGTGTTCATCCTGCTGTGTTCATCCAGATCCACACTTTGTTATCTTGGATTCTGAAGCATCTGCAGTTCCCATTATCTCCGATACAAATGGACAGAGATGCCAGGGTTGGCTTGTCAGTAAGAAATGAAGGAACCAAATGAAGGAACGCGCTGAAGGAACCAAAGCTCTTGTGCTTGTTTATTAATGACTTGGAGGAAAGCGGTGCATGTGCTGTGGCTAAATTTGTAGATGACTGAAAAAATATTTAGAAAGACAAGGCATGGCCCAGAAACAGAGATTTACCAGGATGTTACTTGAATCGGAATGTATTAGCTATAAGGAGGGTTTGGTGGAAATGCTGTGTCATGATACATGTAATGAGATCAACCATGATCTCACCAAATGATGGAGGAATATTCAATGGGCCAAATGACTTTTTTTGTGAGTCTTCTTGTTTGACAATGCATTCATGAAGGTGTTTTTTTTTTCTCTCTTGGATAAGATGTGGAAATGAAATGTGTACGAGATGATGGGAACTGCAGATGCTGGAGAATCCAAGACAACAAAATGTGAGGCTGGATGAACACAGCAGGCCAAGCAGCATCTCAGGAGCACAAAAGTGCTCCTGAGATGCTGCTTGGCCTGCTGTGTTCATCCAGCCTCACATTTTGTTGTCATGAAATGTATACACTTCCTTTTCATCTGGGAATAAATAATTGTTCTGAACGATTTCCATTGACTAATAGCAATCTGACAAGCTTCGCAATGTAAAGAGATTTTTAGCTTCTTTTTAATTGTAAAGGTATTCTTTGGAATTAATTTGGCATATATTATTTGCATCTCAGGAAGTATGTTCATCACTGCATCTCAAAAAGTGCTCTGTTGTATGACAGTAGCTTTTTAAAGATCACTTCAATGGTTGTGATTTTGAGTTGCCATAACACACATTAAATTACACTGTTGGCCAATCTGTCCATGATTATTTCATTGTCTTATGCTTCAAACAGACAAGGAAATATTGGTGATGCAATGAAGTGTTTGACTCTCAAATATAATTGCTGTTATAGTTTCCACTTGGAAGAAAGATTCACATCAAATTGACTGGTCAAGGAAATGGGACACTGACTGTGAGTACTTTGAATGTTCGACTTATTCCTAAAATGAAAGTTATGACCTTGATGATTTCCCTTTCATGCAGATATGAAGAGACTCTTTTAAAATATCCTCTCGGTTAGTGGTTCAGGCATAAAAGTGCAATATGTATATTTATGTATATACATGTACATGCGTCATCTGAAAAGATAATGAGTATAAATCACTTGTGACAAGGTGAGAATGAGTTATCCAGATAGTAAGAACTGCCAATGTTGGTGTCTGAGATAACACATTGTGGAGCTGGAGGAACACAGCAGGGCAGGCAGCATCAGAGGCTGAGGAAAGTTGAGGTTTTGGGTCAGGACCCTTCCTGAGAAATGGAGGGTGGAAGGGAGCTCAGAAACAAATAGTGTGGAGGGGGAGGAGGTGGTAGGGAAGGTAGGTGGGATGGTGATAAGTGAGTACTATCCAGATTGGAACAGATTTTCCCCAGGGGGTATTGAGTACGATTTCCAAATCACTCTCAAAATCTTAGTGACTGTTAACGTTGATGTTTTTTGTCTGTGTGTTTCAGTAATTGCATGACAGTTGAATGGTTCGTTGAGAGTGAGGAACCGATGGACTCTCAGACACCAAGATGGAATTTAGTTCGAAGAGTGACTTCAAAATAGTTGCTTGCTTTTAAAATCTTGACCGTTTTTGCTGTCCAGTTGAATGAATTTAGCTTCATACTGCTTCAATAGGAATTAGTGTTTAATAGGAACATATTTGTGAAACTTACAGTTCCGTAAGTTTTAGCATAAACTGGTCCAGCCTTTCGGTGCTTGCAAAAAGGCTCACCTCTCCATTAATACCGAAGGAAAATTGGAGTTTAAAAGTAAGTTCACCCGTTGTCAGGGAATGAAATGTTAATGTTGACTCGAAAATAATTTTTAAAAAAGTCATATATTTGTGTAACACTGAACTCAAATTAAAATTTGGATATGCTAGTTTTACAGATGGTTGGATATTGAATTCATTTTAAATGAGGGTGAAGATCACTTTAAATCCAGCATATTTGTGAAGAAAAGAAATAGCATATCAAATAAAATTAACTGCATGACTCTTCATAGCCCTATATGTAGAATTTCATTCTGAACTATGAGACAGTTGTGACCCCATACTACCTCAGTGCTCATGGCAAGAGCAAGACTACTGTTTGACGTGCTGTGCACTGCATGGAATGGCGGCAACATCAGATTCATTGATGCTTGAGAATCAAAAGAATATGACAATAAGATTTAAAATCAAAATCTCATTGAACACTTCAAGGAATGTATTACAGGAAGAGGGGGAAAGCATGTATGACTAATAGAAGGTGGTGGCGCAGATCACATAGACCTGTGTGCTAAAACTTATGACAAATTTCACATTGAATGGAACAGTTTAAACAGGCTAGAGGAAGCAGACATGCCAGCCCAAACTTTTTGAATTTGAGCATTCTGTTCATAAACATCAGCAAAATTGTTGGAAACATGTTTATTCTTTCTCTTTTATTGCACAGAACCATACGATTAGACTGTTTTGATGAGAAATTTAAAGATTACGTGTCCCATCCGTTTGACTCACAGTTTGGTACCATAGGTTGGTACGATCTTCGTTGGAGAAGGAAAAGGGATGTTCCAGATACAGAAAACCGTCAAACCATTTACAACAAAGTCCATTTCTGGTTAGTATTAATTAATGCAGTTAACATTTTTAGCTCGACATGATTGCACAATGGAGTCAATAAGAAAATTCCATCTGATATTCCACATAAATTTTAAGTGGATATTAATGCAGCTCATTTCTTTTTCACGCTGTATGCTGCTTTTAAGAATGGTTGTCTTATTGTCGAAATGTTTAGCTTTGACTCCATGGCTTCTTCCATTAGCTCACATTGAAACACATGTTTCTTCAGCCAAAAATGCACATTTACCCGGTGTAGCTTGACCAACCTTCCCCTGTGGTCGTTCCCCTGAAATCCCCTGCGGTAGCTCCCCTGAAAAACAACTATACCATTTTGGATACTGTTCCGGGGACGACTTCACAGGGGTATGCAGTAGGGTGCAGGTCTCTGGCACAGAGTCTGTCCCTCTTGCACAGAAGGGGAGCGGGGATAGGAAGAGAGTGATAGTCATTGGGGACTCAATAGTTGGAGGGACTGATAGAAGATTTGCCGGAAACGAAAGAGACTCACGATTGGTGTGTTGCCGACCAGGTGCCAGGGTCTGTGATGTCTCGGATCGTGTGTTTAGGGTCCTGAGGGGAGAGGCTGACCAGCCCCAAGTCGTGATATACATAGGCACCAACGGCATAGGTAGAAAGAGGGATAGGGATGTCAGGCAGGATTTGAGGGAGCTAGGGTGGAAGCCGAGAGCTAGAACAAGCAGAGTGGTCATCTCTGGTTTGTCACCCGTACCACGTGATAGCGAGGCAAAGAACAGGGAGAGATTTCAGCTGAAGACGTGGCTGCAGGGATGGTGCAGGTGGGAGGGCTTCAGGTACATGGACAATTGGGGCTCGTTCTGGGGAAGGTGGGACCTGTACAAACAGGACGGTCTCCACTTGAATGAGAGGGGCACGAATATCCTGGGTGGGAAATTGGCTAGTGCCATTCGGTTGGATTTAAACTAGCTCAGAAGGGGGATGGGAAACTGAGGTGTAGTCCCAGTACACAGGAGGATGAGCGTAGGGAGGACATGGTCAGGACCTCACTGTCACAGGAGTGTGCTGGCAGACAGCAAGCTGGATTGAAGTGTGACGACTTTAATGCCGGGAGTATCCGGAATAAGTTAGGTGAGGTTGCAGCTTGGATAGGTACCTGGGACTTCGATGTTGTGGCCATTTCGGAGGCATGGATAGAGGAGGGTCAGGAATGGATGTTGCAGGTTTAGATCTTTCATTAAGGTCTGGGAAGGTGGTAAAAGAGGGGGAGGTGTGGCTTTGTTGGTCAAGGACAGTATAACGGCGGCTGAAAGAACCTTTGAGGACTTGTCTACTGTGGTGGTATGGGCTGAGGTTGCCAAGGAAGGTTTGTCGACTGAGCCAGTGTGGGTGGACGTTCGGAACAGCAAGGCAGCAGTCACTTCACTGGGGGTTTTCTACGGACCCCAAATAGCGGTTGGGAGATCGAAGAACTCATTGGCCGGCAGATTGTTGAAAAGTGCAAACGTATCAGGGTTGTTGTTGTGGGTGACTTCAACTTTCCCAATATAGATTGAAACCTCCTGAGTGCAGATGGTTTGGATGGAGCCGTTTTTGTCAGGTGTGTTCAGGAGGGTTTCCTGACTCAGTATGTGGACAGGCCGAGGGGGGAGGCCATTTTGGATTTGGTGCTCGGCGATGAGCCAGGACAGGTGTCAGATCTTGTGGTGGGAGAACACTTTGGCGACAGTGACCGCAAGAGCCTCACATTTACCATAGCCATGGAAAGTGAAAGGAGCAGTTACCAGGGGAAGATATTTCACTGGGGTCAAGGAAACTATGATGCTATCAGACAGGAGTTGGGAAGTACAGATTGGGAGCAATTGTTCCACAGAAAGGGCGCAGCAGACATGTGGAGGCTGTTCAAGGAGTAGTTGTTGCGAGTGATGTATAAATTTGTTCCTCTGAGACAGATAAGAAGGGGTAAGATTCAGGAGCCTTGGATGACGGGTACAAAGGTGCTTCTTGTCAAAAAGAAAAGGCAGCGTACGTAAGGTGGAGGAAGTGAGGGTCTGGCACAGCTTTAGAGTATTCCAGGCCTGCTCGGAAGGAGCTCAAAAGATATTGCCTGTACAATTGTTACCTGTTACAACCTTTGCGTCCACGCTTGCTCATTCAATGGTGTCAAGATGCCAGCAGTGCATGTACCTTCTCCATCCCCTAATGCCGTCAGCTCACACAAGACATAGTCCTTACTTAAAATCTTCTGATCAACCAACGTTCATTGTAATGGACATTTTAGTTGTCTGTCATGAAACGAAAACTGATTCTGACTGGCATGACCTGCAGTGCAAATGAATATAATCTGCGAAACGAGATTCCTTATGGGCTTGCAGCCGCTACAAATAATTGCTTTTCAAAGACGTTGCATACATACATTTTTTTCTCCTGTCACCTTAGATTATTTTTTTGTTTATGCATGTTGTGTGGGTTTCCAGTCAGGCCCATAAACTCAGGTTGATGCAGTCACTGTTACAACACGGTATTGAAGGAGAATTTGTGATCTTTGGAGTTTCATTCCAGTGTCTGAAGGAGTGCACCATCAAGCCACTTCAGAGCACTACTGGCGACGAATTGTTGCAAGTTTTCAAGTGTTACCGATCGTCACATAAAATATGGCCTTTTTGTTGTTGCGCTATTCATCTTAACTGCACCATATCTAGTATTTAGGCTTGGAAACTATTTCAATTTTTTTGATTTACTTATTCAAAATCATTTATGATTGTTGTCATGATATCTACAATATGTTATTTTGATTGGAAATAGAGGATTGGATCTGTCTTCATGGAAATAATGTATGCGCTTATAAAACCCCTTCTGGGCAAGGTAGTTGCTCAGTGGTTAGAGTTGCTCATGCACTGGGGAGCCAATTGAGATTCCAGTCTTGGGTAACTATCTGTGTGGAATTGACACGTCCTCCCCGCGTCTGCGAGGGGCTTCTGCCAGGTGCTGCAGTTTCCTCCCATTGTTCAAAGATGTGCAGGTCCTTATATGTGATTTGTGAAGCATTTCTTAAATGTTTCAATCCTGCCAGCATCCAGTGCCTTGGACAAAATAACTGGAGATGAATAAAAGATACTGTGCCTTTTGACACCATTTCCTGCTGGATTTTCATCAATCCTGCTTTATATCGGTGACGACTTCCATGACCTTTTTTGATGCTATGTCTGAATTGACAGTCGAGTTCCAAATATTTGTTGTGCAGTATTTCAAGGTCTCTGTTACAGCATACCCATGAATGTCCACTTCAAAAGATACTTCCATATCATAGAATCCCTACGGTGTGGAAACAAGCCCCTTTTGACCCAAGAAGTCCACGGCCACGCTCCAAAGAGCATCTCACCCTGACTCATCCCCCGACCCTTTCCTCAGTAACCGTACGTTTCCCATGACTAACACACCTAATCTACACATCCCTAAACACAATGGGCAAGTTTGGCATGGCCCATACACCGAGCCTGCACATCTTTGGACTGTGGGAGGAAACCAGAGCACCCAGCAGGAACCCATGCAGGCATGGGCAGAATGTACAAACTCCGCACAGAAAATCGTCCAACGGTGGGATCGAACCTGGGTCCCTGGCGCTGTGAGTCAGCAGTGCTAACCACTGAGCCACCGTGCTGCCCTTGGAGTTAGACAGAGCTTGCTTGTTCCTGGGTGGCCTCAAACTGCCAACCTCCACTTAGTGGCAAAAGTGCTGACCAACTGCACTCATCTTCACTGGTTTTTGCTTTGTATCATTGAATTCAATTCTTCAAACTCTATGATAAATATTTAAATTTCCATTGATATGTGAGCGTTGTTTTTAGTACGTAGTATTGGTTTATTATGTTTCATTGGTACATAATGAATATTGTATGTATATGCAAATGGGCAAGTTGGTAATGATGCAGTCCGCAGACCTGGAGGATAATAACACTGTCCTTCAATCGCCCACGATGCCCTCTGCAAATTGGTAGAAAACAAAAATTTCTAAAAAATTCATCTCTCCTCCCGTCAGTCGATCAAAATTAATTCAGGATTTTGTACAGGCCATTAAGCGTAAGATTACACGAGCCTAAACAAAACTACTGGCTCATATTAGTTCAGGAAAGTGAAAGGGCAACAATAGAGGTAGTAGGAACTGCAGATGCTGGAGAATCTGAGATAAGAAGGTGTAAAGCTGGATGAACACAGCAGGCCAAGCAGTATCATCCGGCTCTACACCTTGTTGTCTCAGATTCTCCAGCGCCAATTTTCTGAAGTAGGGTCTCGTTCCGAAACATCAGCTTTCTTGCTTCTCTGATGCTGCTTGACCTGCTGTGTTCATCCAGCTCTCCACCTTGGGCAACAATAGAGTATGTTTTAAGTCACTAGATATGTTACGTGGGTTTGTCTTCCTTAGGGTGGACAATGGGATGCAGTGACTGAGGACAATGGGATGCAGTGACTGAGGGCAATGGGATGCAGTGACTGAGGGCAATGGGATGCAGTGACTGAGGACAATGGGATGCAGTGACTGAGGACAATGGGATGCAGTGACTGAGGACAATGGGATGCAGCGACTGAGGACAATGGGATGCAGTGACTGAGGGCAATGGGATGCAGTGACTGAGGGCAATGGGATGCAGTGACTGAGGGGAATGTGATGCAGTGACTGAGGGGAATGTGATGCAGTGACTGAGGGAAATGGGATGCAGTGACTGGGAATTGGGACGCTGTGGCTGAGTGAAATGGGACGCAGTGACTGATGGAAAGGAGACGCAGTGACTGATGGAAAGGAGATGCAGTGACTGATTGAAATGGGATTGCCGTGACTGTGGAAAGGAGAAGCAGTGACTGCGGAAATGAGACGCGGTGACGGATGGAAATGGGATGCTCTGACTGAGTGTAAAGTGAAGCTTTGAGTGAAATGGGATGCAGTGGCTGTGTGAAATGGGATGCAGTGGCTGTGTGAAATGGGATGCAGTGGCTGTGTGAAATGGGATGCAGTGACTGGTGGTAATGAGATGCTCTGACTTAGGGAAAGGAAATGCAGTGTCTGTGGGAAATGGGATGCTGCGACTGAGGGTGATGGGATGCAGTGACTGATGGAAATGGATGCAGTGACTGAGTGAAATGGGAGGCGGTGACTGAGTGAAATGCGATGCAGTGACTGAGGTACTGGGAAGGAGTGACTGAGTTAATAGGGATGCAGTGCCCGTGCGGGCTTGGGATGCAGTGACTTAGGGAAATGGGATACAGTGCCTGAGTGAAATGAGACGCACTGACTGAGTGAAATCGGATGCAGTGACAGAGTGGAATGGGATGCAGTAACTGCGTGAAATGGGATGCAGTGAATGAGTGAAATGAGATGCAGTGTCTGATGGAAATGTGATGCAGTGACAGAGTGACATGAGCTGCAGTGACTGATGGAAATGGGATGCAGTGACTGAGCGACATGAGCTGCAGTGTCTGATGGAAATGTGACGCAGTAACTGAGGGAAATGGGATGCAGTGACTGAGGGACATGGGATGCAGTGACTGAGGGACATGGGATGCAGTGACTGAGGGACATGGGATGCAGTGACTGAGGGGAATGGGATGCAGTGAGTGTGGGAAACTGAATACAGCGTCTGAGAGATACGGGAAACAGTGACTGAGGGAAATGTGATGCAGTGACTGAGGGAAATGTGATGCAGTGACTGAGGAAAATGTGATGCAGTGACTGAGGGAAATGGGATGCAGTGACTGAGGGGAATGGGATGCAGTGAGTCTGGGAAATTGAATGCAGCGTCTGAGAGATACGGGAAACAGTGACTGATGAAAATGGGATGCAGTGATTGAGTGAAATGTGATGCAGTGATTGAGTGAAATGTGATGCAGTGACTGAGTGAAATGTGATGCAGTGACTGAGTGAAATGTGATGCAGTGACTGAGTGAAATGGGCTGCAGTGACTGTTGGAAATGGGATGCAGTGATTGAGTGAAATGGGATGCAGTGACTGAGTGAAATGAGATGCAGTGACTGAGGAAAATGGGATGCAGTCTGTGAGTGAAATGTGTTGCAGTCACTGAGTGAAAGGGGATGCAGTGACTGAGTGAAATGCGATGCAGTGACTGAGTGAAATGCGATGCAGTGACTGTTGGAAATGGGATGCAGTGTCTGAGGGAAATGGGATGCAGTGACGGACGGAAATGGGATGCAGTCAGTGAGTGAAATGAGATGCAGTGACTGAATGAAGTGGGATGCAGTGACTGAGGACAATGGGATGCAGTGACTGAGTGACATGGGATGCAGTGACTGAGGGACATGGGATGCAGTGACTGAGGGACATGGGATGCAGTGACTGTGGGAAATGGCATACTGTGACTCAGGGTAATGGGATGCAGTGACTGAGGGGAATGGGATGCAGTGAGTGTGGGAAATTGAATACAGCGTCTGAGAGATACGGGAAACAGTGACTGATGGAAATGGGATGCAGTGAATGTGGGACATGGGATGCAGTGATTGAGTGAAATGTGATGCAGTGACTGAGTGAAATGCGATGCAGTGACTGAGGGAAATGGGATGCAGTGACTGAGGGAAATGGGATGCAGTGACTGAGGGAAATGAGATGCCAAGACTGAGTGAACTGGGATGCAGTGACTGATGGAAATGGTATGCAGTGACTGAGGGAAATGGGATGCGGTGACTGACGGAAATGGGATGCAGTGACTGAGGGTCATGGGATGCACTGACTGAGGGACATGGGATGCACTGACTGAGGCACATGGGATGCAGTGACAGAGGTACTGGGAAGGAGTGACTGAGTTAATAGGGAATCAGTGCCCGAGCGGGCTTGGGGTGCAGTGACTGAGGGAAATGGGAGACAGTGCCTGACCGAAAAGGGACGCACTGACTGAGTGAAATGACATGCAGTGACTGTGGGACATGGGATGCAGTGACTGAGGGACATAGGATGCACTGACTGAGGGAAATGGGATGCAGTGACTGAGTGAAATGGGATGCAGTGACTGAGGGACGTGGGATGCAGTGAATGAGGGACGTGGGATGCAGTGATTGAGGGACATGGGATGCAGTGACTGAGGGAAATGGGATGCAGTGACTGAGGGAAATGAGATGCCGAGACTGAGTGAACTGGGATGCAGTGACTGAAGGAAATGCGATGCAGTGACTGAGGGAAATGGGATGCAGTGACTGACGGAAATGGGATGCAGTGTCTGTTGGAATTGGGATCCTGCGACTGAAGGTAATGGGATGCAGTGACTGAGGGTAATGGGATGCAGTGACTGAGGGTAATGGGATGCAGTGACTGAGTGAAATGGGATGCAGTGACTGAGTGAAATGGGATGCAGTAACTGAGGGTAATGGGATGCAGTGACTGAGTGAAATGGGATGCAGTGAATGAGGACAATGGGATGCAGTGACTGAGGGCAATGGGATGCAGTGACTGAGGACAATGGGATGCAGTGACGGAGGACAATGGGATGCAGTGACGGAGGACAATGGGATGCAGTGACGGAGGACAATGGGATGCAGTGACTGAGGGACATGGGATGCAGTGACTGAGGGACATGGGATGCAGTGACTGAGGGAAATGGGATGCAGTGACTGAGGGAAATGGGATGCAGTGACTGAGGGACATGGGATGCAGTGACTGAGGGACATGGGATGCAGTGACTGAGGGAAATGGGATGCAGTGACTGAGGGACATGGGATGCAGTGTCTGATGGAAATGTGACGCAGTAACTGAGGGAAATGCGATGCAGTG
The DNA here is from genome assembly GCF_030684315.1 of Stegostoma tigrinum. Taxonomy (NCBI): domain Eukaryota; kingdom Metazoa; phylum Chordata; class Chondrichthyes; order Orectolobiformes; family Stegostomatidae; genus Stegostoma; species Stegostoma tigrinum. Next base: position 128,199 of record NW_026728057.1, read on the forward strand.
ACTGAGGTACTGGGTAGGAGTGACTGAGGGACATGGGATGCAGTGACTGAGGGACATGGGATGCAGTGACTGAGGGAAATGGGATGCAGTGACTGAGGGACGTGGGGTGCTGTGACAGAGGGAAAGGAGATGCAGTGACTGTGGGAAATGGCATACTGTGACTCAGGGTAATGGGATGCAGTGACTGAGGGGAATGGGACACAGTGAGTGTGGGACATGGGATGGAGTGATTGAGTGAAATGTGATGCAGTGACTGAGTGAAATGAGATGCAGTGACTGAGGGAAATGGGATGCAGTCAGTGAGTGAAATGTGTTGCAGTCACTGAGTGAAATGTGTTGCAGTCACTGAGTGAAAGGGGATGCAGTGACTGAGTGAAAGGGGATGCAGTGACTGAGGACAATGGGATGCAGTGACTGAGGGACATGGGATGCAGTGACTGAGGGAAATGGGATGCAGTGACTGAGGGACATGGGATGCAGTGACTGAGGGGAATGCATGCAGTGAGTGTGGGAAATTGAATACAGCGTCTGAGAGATAGGGGAAACAGTGGCTGATGGAAATGGGATGCAGTGAATGTGGGACATGGGATGCAGTGATTGAGTGAAATGTGATGCAGTGACTGAGTGAAATGTGATGCAGTGACTGAGTGAAATGCGATGCAGTGACTGAGGGAAATGGGCTGCAGTGACTGAGGGAAATGGGATGCAGTGACTGAGGGAAATGAGATGCCAAGACTGAGGGAAATGAGATGCCAAGACTGATGGAAATGGGATGCAGTGACTGATGGAAATGGGATGCAGTGACTGAGGGAAATGGGATGCAGTGACTGAGGGAAATGGGATGCAGTGACTGAGGGAAATGGGATGCAGTGACTGAGCGACATGAGCTGCAGTGTCTGATGGAAATGTGACGCAGTAACTGAGGGAAGATAATAAAATGTGAGGCTGGATGAACACAGCAGGCCAAGCAGCATCTCAGGAGCACAAAAGCTGACGTTTCGGGCCTAGACCCTTCATCAGAGTGTCTGATGAAGGGTCTAGGCCCGAAACGTCAGCTTTTGTGCTCCTGAGATGCTGCTTGGCCTGCTGTGTTCATCCAGCCTCACATTTTATTATCTTGGAATATCCAGCATCTGCAGTTCCCATTATCTCAGTAACTGAGGGAAATGGGATGCAGTGACTGAGGGACATGGGATGCAGTGACTGAGGGACATGGGATGCAGTGACTGAGGGACATGGGATGCAGTGACTGAGGGACATGGGATGCAGTGACTGAGGGAAAGGAGATGCAGTGACTGTGGGAAATGGCATACTGTGACTCAGGGTAATGGGATGCAGTGACTGAGGGGAATGGGATGCAGTGAGTGTGGGAAACTGAACACAGCGTCTGAGAGATACGGGAAACAGTGACTGAGGGAAATGTGATGCAGTGACTGAGGGAAATGTGATGCAGTGACTGAGGAAAATGTGATGCAGTGAGTCTGGGAAATTGAATGCAGCGTCTGAGAGATACGGGAAACAGTGACTGATGAAAATGGGATGCAGTGATTGAGTGAAATGTGATGCAGTGATTGAGTGAAATGTGATGCAGTGACTGAGTGAAATGTGATGCAGTGACTGAGTGAAATGGGCTGCAGTGACTGTTGGAAATGGGATGCAGTGATTGAGTGAAATGGGATGCAGTGACTGAGTGAAATGAGATGCAGTGACTGAGGAAAATGGGATGCAGTCTGTGAGTGAAATGTGTTGCAGTCACTGAGTGAAAGGGGATGCAGTGACTGAGTGAAATGCGATGCAGTGACTGAGTGAAATGCGATGCAGTGACTGAGTGAAATGCGATGCAGTGACTGTTGGAAATGGGATGCAGTGTCTGAGGGAAATGGGATGCAGTGACGGACGGAAATGGGATGCAGTCAGTGAGTGAAATGAGATGCAGTGACTGAATGAAATGGGATGCAGTGACTGAATGAAGTGGGATGCAGTGACTGAGGACAATGGGATGCAGTGACTGAGTGACATGGGATGCAGTGACTGAGGGACATGGGATGCAGTGACTGTGGGAAATGGCATACTGTGACTCAGGGTAATGGGATGCAGTGACTGAGGGGAATGGGATGCAGTGAGTGTGGGAAATTGAATACAGCGTCTGAGAGATACGGGAAACAGTGACTGATGGAAATGGGATGCAGTGAATGTGGGACATGGGATGCAGTGATTGAGTGAAATGTGATGCAGTGACTGAGTGAAATGCGATGCAGTGACTGAGGGAAATGGGATGCAGTGACTGAGGGAAATGGGATGCAGTGACTGAGGGTTATGAGATGCCAAGACTGAGTGAACTGGGATGCAGTGACTGATGGAAATGGTATGCAGTGACTGAGGGAAATGGGATGCGGTGACTGACGGAAATGGGATGCAGTGACTGAGGGACATGGGATGCACTGACTGAGGGACATGGGATGCACTGACTGAGGCACATGGGATGCAGTGACAGAGGTACTGGGAAGGAGTGACTGAGTTAATAGGGAATCAGTGCCCGAGCGGGCTTGGGGTGCAGTGACTGAGGGAAATGGGAGACAGTGCCTGACCGAAAAGGGACGCACTGACTGAGTGAAATGACATGCAGTGACTGTGGGACATGGGATGCAGTGACTGAGGGACATAGGATGCACTGACTGAGGGAAATGGGATGCAGTGACTGAGTGAAATGGGATGCAGTGACTGAGGGACGTGGGATGCAGTGAATGAGGGACGTGGGATGCAGTGATTGAGGGACATGGGATGCAGTGACTGAGGGAAATGGGATGCAGTGACTGAGGGAAATGGGATGCAGTGACTGAGGGAAATGAGATGCCGAGACTGAGTGAACTGGGATGCAGTGACTGAAGGAAATGCGATGCAGTGACTGAGGGAAATGGGATGCAGTGACTGACGGAAATGGGATGCAGTGACTGACGGAAATGGGATGCAGTGTCTGTTGGAATTGGGATCCTGCGACTGAAGGTAATGGGATGCAGTGACTGAGGGTAATGGGATGCAGTGACTGAGGGTAATGGGATGCTGTGACTGAGTGAAATGGGATGCAGTGACTGAGTGAAATGGGATGCAGTAACTGAGGGTAATGGGATGCAGTGACTGAGTGAAATGGGATGCAGTGAATGAGGACAATGGGATGCAGTGACTGAGGGCAATGGGATGCAGTGACTGAGGACAATGGGATGCAGTGACGGAGGACAATGGGATGCAGTGACGGAGGACAATGGGATGCAGTGACTGAGGGGAATGGGATGCAGTGACTGAGGGAAATGTGATGCACTGACTGAGGGAAATGGGACGCAGTGACTGGGAATTGGGACGCAGTGACTGATGGAAAGGAGATGCAGTGACTGATTGAAATGGGATGCAGTGACTGAGTGAAATGGGATTGCCGTGACTGTGGAAAGGAGATGCAGTGACTGAGGAAATGGGATGCAGTGACTGAGGGGAATGGGATGCAGTGACTGAGGGGAATGGGATGCAGTGAGTCTGGGAAATTGAATGCAGCGTCTGAGAGATACGGGAAACAGTGACTGATGAAAATGGGATGCAGTGATTGAGTGAAATGTGATGCAGTGATTGAGTGAAATGTGATGCAGTGACTGAGTGAAATGTGATGCAGTGACTGAGTGAAATGGGCTGCAGTGACTGTTGGAAATGGGATGCAGTGATTGAGTGAAATGGGATGCAGTGACTGAGTGAAATGAGATGCAGTGACTGAGGAAAATGGGATGCAGTCTGTGAGTGAAATGTGTTGCAGTCACTGAGTGAAAGGGGATGCAGTGACTGAGTGAAATGCGATGCAGTGACTGAGTGAAATGCGATGCAGTGACTGTTGGAAATGGGATGCAGTGTCTGAGGGAAATGGGATGCAGTGACGGACGGAAATGGGATGCAGTCAGTGAGTGAAATGAGATGCAGTGACTGAATGAAGTGGGATGCAGTGACTGAGGACAATGGGATGCAGTGACTGAGTGACATGGGATGCAGTGACTGAGGGACATGGGATGCAGTGACTGTGGGAAATGGCATACTGTGACTCAGGGTAATGGGATGCAGTGACTGAGGGGAATGGGATGCAGTGAGTGTGGGAAATTGAATACAGTGACTGATGGAAATGGGATGCAGTGAATGTGGGACATGGGATGCAGTGATTGAGTGTAATGTGATGCAGTGACTGTGTGAAATGCGATGCAGTGACTGAGGGAAATGGGATGCAGTGACTGAGGGAAATGGGATGCAGTGACTGAGGGAAATGAGATGCCAAGACTGAGTGAACTGGGATGCAGTGACTGATGGAAATGGTATGCAGTGACTGAGGGAAATGGGATGCGGTGACTGACGGAAATGGGATGCAGTGACTGAGGGACATGGGATGCACTGACTGAGGGACATGGGATGCACTGACTGAGGCACATGGGATGCAGTGACTGAGGGAAATGAGATGCCGAGACTGAGTGAACTGGGATGCAGTGACTGAAGGAAATGCGATGCAGTGACTGAGGGAAATGGGATGCAGTGACTGACGGAAATGGGATGCAGTGTCTGTTGGAATTGGGATCCTGCGACTGAAGGTAATGGGATGCAGTGACTGAGGGTAATGGGATGCAGTGACTGAGTGAAATGGGATGCAGTGACTGAGTGAAATGGGATGCAGTAACTGAGGGTAATGGGATGCAGTGACTGAGTGAAATGGGATGCAGTGAATGAGGACAATGGGATGCAGTGACTGAGAGCAATGGGATGCAGTGACTGAGGACAATGGGATGCAGTGACGGAGGACAATGGGATGCAGTGACGGAGGACAATGGGATGCAGTGACGGAGGACAATGGGATGCAGTGACTGAGGACAATGGGATGCAGTGACTGAGGGGAATGGGATGCAGTGACTGAGGGAAATGTGATGCACTGACTGAGGGAAATGGGACGCAGTGACTGGGAATTGGGACGCAGTGACTGATGGAAAGGAGATGCAGTGACTGATTGAAATGGGATGCAGTGACTGAGTGAAATGGGATTGCCGTGACTGTGGAAAGGAGATGCAGTGACTGAGGAAATGGGACGCGGTGACGGATGGAAATGGGATGCTCTGACTGAGTGTAAAGTGAAGCATTGAGTGAAATGGGATGCAGTGGCTGTGTGAAATGGGATGCAGTGGCTGTGTGAAATGGGATGCAGTGGCTGTGTGAAATGGGATGCAGTGACTGGTGGAAATGAGATGCACTGACTTAGGGAAAGGAAATGCAGTGTCTGTGGGAAATGGGATGCTGCGACTGAGGGTGATGGGATGCAGTGACTGACGGAAATGGATGCAGTGACTGAGTGAAATGGGATGCAGTGACTGAGTGAAATGCGATGCAGTGACTGAGGTACTGGGAAGGAGTGACTGAGTTAATAGTGAGGCAGTGCCTGTGCGGGCTTGGGGTGCAGTGACTTAGGGAAATGGGATACAGTGCCTGAGTGAAATGTGACGCACTGACTGAGTGAAATCGGATGCAGTGACTGAGTGGAATGGGATGCAGTAACTGCGTGAAATGGGATGCAGTGAATGAGTGAAATGAGATGCAGTGTCTGAGGGACATGGGATGCAGTGACTGAGGGACATGGGATGCAGTGACTGAGGGACATGGGATGCAGTGACTGAGGGACATGGGATGCAGTGACTGAGGGACATGGGATGCAGTGACTGAGGGAAATGGGATGCAGTGACTGAGGGACATGGGATGCAGTGACAGAGTGACATGAGCTGCAGTGTCTGATGGAAATGTGACGCAGTAACTGAGGGAAATGCGATGCAGTGACTGAGGTACTGGGTAGGAGTGACTGAGGGACATGGGATGCAGTGACTGAGGGACATGGGATGCAGTGACTGAGGGAAATGGGATGCAGTGACTGAGGGACGTGGGGTGCTGTGACAGAGGGAAAGGAGATGCAGTGACTGTGGGAAATGGCATACTGTGACTCAGGGTAATGGGATGCAGTGACTGAGGGGAATGGGACGCAGTGAGTGTGGGACATGGGATGCAGTGACTGAGTGAAATGTGATGCAGTGACTGAGTGAAATGTGATGCAGTGACTGAGTGAAATGAGATGCAGTGACTGAGGGAAATGGGATGCAGTCAGTGAGTGAAATGTGTTGCAGTCACTGAGTGAAATGTGTTGCAGTCACTGAGTGAAAGGGGATGCAGTGACTGAGGACAATGGGATGCAGTGACTGAGGGACATGGGATGCAGTGACTGAGGGAAATGGGATGCAGTGACTGAGGGACATGGGATGCAGTGACTGAGGGGAATGCATGCAGTGAGTGTGGGAAATTGAATACAGCGTCTGAGAGATAGGGGAAACAGTGGCTGATGGAAATGGGATGCAGTGAATGTGGGACATGGGATGCAGTGATTGAGTGAAATGTGATGCAGTGACTGAGTGAAATGTGATGCAGTGACTGAGTGAAATGCGATGCAGTGACTGAGGGAAATGGGCTGCAGTGACTGAGGGAAATGGGATGCAGTGACTGAGGGAAATGAGATGCCAAGACTGATGGAAATGGGATGCAGTGACTGATGGAAATGGGATGCAGTGACTGAGGGAAATGGGATGCAGTGACTGAGGGTAATGGGTTGCAGTCACTGAGTGAAATGGGATGCTGTGACACTGTGGAATGGGATGCAGTGACTCAGTGGAATGTGAAGCATTGACTGAGGGAAAGGAGATGCAGTGAATGTGGGAAATGGGATGCTCTGGCTGAGGGTAATGTGATGCAGTGACTGAGGGTAACGCGATGCAGTGACTGTGCTTAATGGAATGCAGTGAATGAGGGATAGGAGATGCAATGACTGTGGGAAATGGGATGCAATGACTGAGGGAAATGGGATGCAGTGACTGATGGAAATCAGATGCAGTGTCTGAGGGAAATGGGATGCAGTGTCTGAGGGAAATGGGATGCAGTGACTGAGCGTACTGGGATGCAGTGACTGAGCGTACTGGGATGCAGTGACTGAGGGTAATGGGATGTAGTGACTGATGGTAATGGGATGCAGTGACTGAGGTGAAATGGGCTGCAGAGACTGAGTGAAATGACATGCAGTGATTGAGGAACGGAGATTCAGTGACTGTGGGAAATGGGATGCACTAACTGATGGAAATGGGATGCAGTGACTGAGGACAATGGGATGCAGTGACTGAGTGAACTGTGATTCAGTCACTGAGTGAACTGTGATTCAGTCACTGAGTGAACTGTGATGCAGTGGCTGAGTGAACTGTGATGCAGTGGCTGAGTGAAATGAGACGCAGTGACTGAGTGAAATGAGACGCAGTGACTGAGTGAAATGAGATGCAGTGACTGAGTGAAATGAGATGCAGTGACTGAGGGAAATGGGATGCAGTGACTGAGGGACATGGGATGCAGTGACTGAGGGGAATGCATGCAGTGAGTGTGGGAAATTGAATACAGCGTCTGAGAGATAGGGGAAACAGTGGCTGATGGAAATGGGATGCAGTGAATGTGGGACATGGGATGCAGTGATTGAGTGAAATGTGATGCAGTGACTGAGTGAAATGTGATGCAGTGACTGAGGGAAATGGGCTGCAGTGACTGAGGGAAATGGGATGCAGTGACTGAGGGAAATGGGATGCAGTGACTGAGGGAAATGGGATGCAGTGTCTGTTTGAAATGGGATCCTGCGACTGAAGTTAATGGGATGCAGTGACTGAGTGAAATGGGCTGCAGTGACTGAGGGTAATGGGTTGCAGTCACTGAGTGAAATGGGATGCTGTGACACTTTGGAATGGGATGCAGTGACTCAGTGGAATGTGAAGCATTGACTGAGGGAAAGGAGATGCAGTGAATGTGGGAAATTGGATGCTCTGGCTGAGGGTAATGTGATGCAGTGACTGAGGGTAACGCGATGCAGTGACTGTGGTTTATGGAATGCAGTGAATGAGGGATAGGAGATGCAATGACTGTGGGAAATGGGATGCAATGACTGAGGGAAATGGGATGCAGTGACTGATGGAAATCAGATGCAGTGTCTGAGGGAAATGGGATGCTGTGACTGAGCGTACTGGGATGCAGTGACTGATGGTAATGGGATGCAGTGACTGAGGTGAAATGGGGTGCAGAGACTGAGTGAAATGACATGCAGTGATTGAGGAACGGAGATGCAGTGACTGTGGGAAATGGGATGCACTGACTGATGGAAATGGGATGCAGTGACTGAGGACAATGGGATGCAGTGACTGAGTGAACTGTGATTCAGTCACTGAGTGAACTATGATTCAGTCACTGAGTGAACTGTGATGCAGTGGCTGAGTGAACTGTGATGCAGTGGCTGAGTGGAATGGGATGCAGTGACTGAGTGAAATGAGATGCAGTGACTGAGTGAAATGAGATGCAGTGACTGAGGGACATGGGATGCAGTGACTGAGGGACATGGGATGCAGTGACAGAGGTACTGGGAAGGAGTGACTGAGTTAATAGGGAATCAGTGCCCGAGATGGCTTGGGGTGCAGTGACTGAGGGAAATGCGAGACAGTGCCTGACCGAAAAGGGACGCACTGACTGAGTGAAATGGGATGCAGTGATTGAGTGAAATGACATGCAGTGACTGTGGGACATGGGATGCAGTGACTGAGGGACATGGGATGCACTGACTGAGGGACATGGGATGCACTGACTGAGGGAAATGGGATGCAGTGACTGAGTGAAATGTGATGCAGTGACTGAGGGACGTGGGATGCAGTGACTGAGGGACGTGGGATGCAGTGACTGAGGGACGTGGGATGCAGTGACTGAGGGACGTGGGATGCAGTGACTGAGGGACATGGGATGCAGTGACTGAGGGAAATGGGATGCAGTGACTGAGGGAAATGAGATGCCAAGACGGAGTGAACTGGGATGCAGTGACTGAAGGAAATGGTATGCAGTGTCTGTTGGAAATGGGATCCTGCGACTGAAGGTAATGGGATGCAGTGACTGAGGGTAATGGGATGCAGTGACTGAGGGTAATGGGATGCAGTGACTGAGTGAAATGGGATGCAGTGACTGATTGAAATGTGATGCAGTGACTGAGGGTAATGGGATGCAGTGACTGAGTGAAATGGGATGCAGCGAATGAGGACAATGGGATGCAGTGACTGAGGACAATGGGATGCAGTGACTGAGGGGAATGTGATGCAGTGACTGAGGAAAATGGGATGCAGTGACTGGGAATTGGGACGCAGTGACTGAGTGAAATGGGAAGCAGTGACTGAGTGAAATGGGAAGCAGTGACTGAGTGAAATGGGACGCAGTGACTGAGTGAAATGGGACGCAGTGACTGAGTGAAATGGGACGCAGTGACTGATGGAAAGGAGATGCAGTGACTGATTGAAATGGGATGCAGTGACTGAGTGAAATGGGATTGCCGTGACTGTGGAAAGGAGAAGAAGTGACTGAGGAAATGGGACGCGGTGACGGATGGAAATGGGATGCTCTGACTGAGTGTAAAGTGAAGCTGTGAGTGAAATGGGATGCCGTGGCTGTGTGAAATGGGATGCAGTGGCTGTGTGAAATGGGATGCAGTGACTGGTGGAAATGAGATGCACTGACTTAGGGAAAGGAAATGCAGTGTCTGTGGGAAATGGGATGCTGCGACTGAGGGTGATGGGATGTAGTGACTGAGTGAAATGCGATGCAGTGACTGAGGTACTGGGAAGGAGTGACTGAGTTAATAGGGATGCAGTGCCCGTGCGGGCTTGGGGTGCAGTGACTTAGGGAAATGGGATATAGTGCCTGAGTGAAATGTGACGCACTGACTGAGTGAAATCGGATGCAGTGACTGTGTGGAATGGGATGCAGTGACTGTGGGACGTGGGATGCAGTGACTGTGGGACGTGGGATGCAGTGACTGAGGGAAATGGGATGCAGTGACTGAGGGAAATGGGATGCAGTGACCGAGTGAAATGAGATGCAGTGACTGAGCGAAATGGGATGCAGTATTTTTGGGAAGTAGGATGCAATCACTGATTGAAATGAGATGCAGAGACTGTGGGAAAGGAGATGCTGTGACGATGGGAAATGGGATGCAGTGACTGTGTGAAATGGGATGCAGTGACTCAGTGAAATGTGATTCAGTCACTGAGTGAAATATGAATCACTCACTGAGTGTACTGTGATTCAGTCACTGACTGAACTGTGATGCAGTCACTGAGTGAACTGTGATGCAGTCACTGAGTGAAATGTGATGCAGTGGCTGAGGGAAATGTGATGCAGTGACTGAGTGAAATGGGATGCAGTGACTGAGGGAAATGGGATGCAGTGACAGAGTGACATGAGCTGCAGTGTCTGATGGAAATGTGATGCAGTACCTGAGGGAAATGGGATGCAGTGACTGAGGTAGTGGGAATGAGTGACTGAGTTCATGGGGATGCAGTGCCCGAGCGGACTTGCGGTGCAGTGAGTGAGGGAGATGGGATACAGTGCCTTAGTGAAATGAGATGCAGTGACTGAGGGAAATGGGATGCAGTCACTGAGTGAAATGGGATGCAGTGACTGAGTGACATGGGATGCAGTGACTGAGTGACATGGGAAGCACTGACTGAGTGAAATGCGATGCAGAGACTGAAGGAAAGGAGATGCTCTGACTATGGGAAATGGGATGCAGTGAGTGTGGGAAATTGAATGCAGCGCCTGTGAGATACGGGAAACAGTGACTGATGGAAATGGAATGCAGTGACTATGGTGAAGGTGATGCAGTGACTGAGTGAATTGGGATGCAGTGACTGTGTGAAATGTGATGCAGTGTCTGAGTGAAATGTGATGCAGTGACTGAGTCAAATGGGATGCAGTGACTGAGGGACATGAGATGCAGTGACTGAGTGAAATGGGACGCTTTGACTGAGGGAAATGGGACGCTTTGACTGAGGGAATTGGGACGCTTTGACTGAGGGAAATGGGATGCAGTGCCTGAGTGAAATGGGATGCAGTGCCTGAGTGAAATGGGATGCAGTGACTGAGTGAAATGGGATGCAATCACTGAGTGAAATGTGTTGCAGTCACTGAGTGAAATGGGATGCATTGCTGATTGAAATGGGCTGCAGTGACTGAGAGAAATGGGCTGCAGTGACTGAGAGAAATGGGCTGCAGTCACTGAGTGAAATGTGTTGCAGTCACTGAGTGAAATGGGATGCAATCACTGAGTGAAATGTGTTGCAGTCACTGAGTGAAATGGGATGCATTACTGATTGAAATGGGCTGCAGTGACTGAGAGAAATGGGCTGCAGTGACTGAGAGAAATGGGCTGCAGTCACTGAGTGAAATCTGTTGTAGTCACTGAGTGAAATGTGATGCATCACTGAGTTGAATGGGATGCAGTGACTGAGGGATATGAGATGCAGGGACTGAGTGAAATGAGATGCAGGGACTGAGTGAAATGAGATGCAGTCACTGAGTGAAATGTGTTGCAGTCACTGAGTGAAATGTGATGCATCACTGAGTGGAATGGGATGCAGTGACTGAGGGATATGAGATGCAGGGACTGAGTGAAATGAGATGCAGTGACTGAGGGAAAAGGGATTCAGTATTTTTGGGAAGTAGGATGCAATCACTGAGTGAAATGCGATCCAGAGACTGTGGGAAAGGAGATGCTGTGACTGTGGGAAATGGGATGCAGTGAGTGTGGGAAATTGAATGCAGCGTGTGTGAGATACGGGGAACAGTGAGTGATGAAAATGGGATGCAGTGACTATGGTGAAGGAGATGCAGTGATTGAGTGAAATGGGATGCAGTGACAGAGTGAAATGGGATGCAGTGTCTGCGTGAAATGCGGTGCAGTGACTGCGTGAAATGCGGTGCAGTGACTGAGTGAGATGGGATGCAGTGTCTGAGTGAAATGCGATGCAGTTAATGAGTGAAATGAGGTGCAGTGACTGATGGAAATTGAATGCAGTGACAGAGTGACATGAGCTGCAGTGCCTGATGGAATTGCGATGCAGTTACTGTGGGACATGGGATGCAGTGGCTGAGGTCCTGGGAAGGAGTGACTGAGTTAATAGGGATTCAGTGCCCGAACGGGCTTGGGGTACAGTGACTGAGGGAAATGGGATACAGTGGCTGAGAGAAATGAGACGCACTGTCTTAGTGAAATGGGATGCAGTGAGTGAGGGACATGGGATGCAGTGAGTGAGGGACATGGGATACACTGACTGAGGGAAGTGGGATGCAGTGACTGAGGGAAATCGGATGCAGTGACTGTTGTAAATGGGTTGCAGTGACCGATTGAAATGAGATGCAGTGACTGAGGGAAATGGGATGCAGTATTTGTGGGAAGTAGGATGCAATCACTGATTGAAATGAGATGCAGAGAATGAGGGAAAGGAGATGCTGTGTCTATGGGAAATGGGATGCAGTGAGTGTGGGAAATTGAATGCAGCGTCTGTGAGATACGGGCACCAGTGACTGATGGAAATGGGATGCAGTGACTGTGGTGAAGGAGATGCCGTGATTGAGTGAAATAGGATGTAGTGACTGAGTGAAATGTGATGCAGTGACTGAGTGAAATGGGATGCAGTGACTGCGTGAAATGCGATGCAGTGACTGCGTGAAATGCGATGCAGTGACTGCGTGAAATGGGATGCAGTGACTGCTTCAAATGGGATGCAGTGACTGAGTGAAATGGGATGCAGTCACTGAGTGAAATGGGATGCATTACTGATTGAAATGGGCTGCAGTGACTGAGAGAAATGGGACGCAATGACTGAGGGAAATGGGACGCTTTGACTGAGGGAAATGGGACGCTTTGACTGAGGGAAATGGGATGCAGTGCCTGAGTGAAATGGGATGCAGTGCCTGAGTGAAATGGGATGCAGTGACTGAGTGAAATGTGTTGCAGTCACTGAGTGAAATGTTTTGCAGTCACTGAGTGAAATGTTTTGCAGTCACTGAGTGAAATGTGTTGCAGTCACTGAGTGAAATGGGATGCATTACTGATTGAAATGGGCTGCAGTGACTGAGAGAAATGGGCTGCAGTGACTGAGAGAAATGGGCTGCAGTGATTGAGAGAAATGGGCTGCAGTCACTGAGTGAAATCTGTTGCAGTCACTGACTGAAATGTGATGCATCACTGAGTGGAATGGGATGCAGTGACTGAGGGATATGAGATGCAGGGACTGAGTGAAATGAGATGCAGTGACTGAGGGAAAAGGGATTCAGTATTTTTGGGAAGTAGGATGCAATCACTGAGTGAAATGCGATCCAGAGACTGTGGGAAAGGAGATGCTGTGACTGTGGGAAATGGGATGCAGTGAGTGTGGGAAATTGAATGCAGCGTGTGTGAGATACGGGGAACAGTGAGTGATGAAAATGGGATGCAGTGACTATGGTGAAGGAGATGCAGTGATTGAGTGAAATGGGATGCAGTGACAGAGTGAAATGGGATGCAGTGTCTGCGTGAAATGCGGTGCAGTGACTGCGTGAAATGCGGTGCAGTGACTGCGTGAAATGGGATGCAGTGACTGCTTCAAATGGGATGCATCACTGAGTGAAATGGGATGCATCACTGAGTGAAATGGGATGCAGTGACTGAGTGAAATGGGATGCAGTGTCTGCGGGAAATGGGATGTAGTGACTGAGTGAAATGGGATGCATCACTGAGTGAAATGGGATGCATCACTGAGTGTAATGGGATGCAGTCTCTGAGTGAAATGGGATGCATCACTGAGTGAAATGGGATGCAGTGACTTCGGGAAATGTGATGCAGTGACTGAGTGAAATGGGATGCAGTGACTGAGGGACATGTGATGCAGTGACTGAGTGAAATGGGATGCAGTGACTGAGGGAAATGGGATGCAGTGACTGAGTGAAATGGGATGCAGTGACTGACTGAAATGGGATGCAGTGACTGAGGGACGTGGGATGCAGTGAATGAGGGACGTCGGATGCTGTGACTGAGTGAAATGGGATTGCCGTGACTGTGGAAAGGAGGTGCAGTGACTGAGGAAATGGGATGCAGTGACTGAGGGAAATGGGAAGCAGTGACTGAGGGAAATGGGATGCAGTAACTGAGGGAAATGAGATGCCGAGACTGAGTGAACTGGGATGCAGTGACTGATGGAAATGGTATGCAGTGACTGACGGAAATGGGATGCAGTGTCTGTTGGAAATGGGATCCAGCGACTGAAGGTAATGGGATGCAGTGACTGAGGGTAATGGGATGCAGTGACTGAGGGTAATGGGATGCAGTGACTGAGGGTAATGGGATGCAGTGACTGAGGGTAATGGGATGCAGTGACTGAGTGAAATGGGATGCAGTGACTGAGGGGAATCGGATGCAGTGAATGAGGACAATGGGATGCAGTGACTGAGGACAATGGGATGCAGTGACTGAGAGGAATGTGATGCAGTGACTGAGGGAAATGTGATGCAGTGACTGAGGGAAAGGGGATGCAGTGACTGGTAATTGGGATGCAGTGACTATGGAAAATGGGACGCAGTGACTGAGTGAAATGGGACGCAGTGACTGATGGAAAGGAGATGCAGTGACTGAGTGAAATGGGATGCAGTGACTGAGTGAAATGGGATGCAGTGACTGTGGAAAGGAGATGCAGTGATGAGGAAATGGGACGCGGTGACGGATGGTAATGGGATGCTCTGACTGAGTGTAAAGTGAAGCATTGAGTGAAATGGGATGCAGTGGCTGTGTGAAATGGGATGCAGTGGCTGTGTGAGATGGGATGCAGTGTCTGAGTGAAATGGGATGCAGTTAATGAGTGAAATGAGGTGCAGTGACTGATGGAAATTGAATGCAGTGACAGAGTGACATGAGCTGCAGTGCCTGATGGAATTGCGATGCAGTTACTGTGGGACATGGGATGCAGTGGCTGAGGTCCTGGGAAGGAGTGACTGAGTTAATAGGGATTCAGTGCCCGAACGGGCTTGGGGTACAGTGACTGAGGGAAATGGGATACAGTGGCTGAGAGAAATGAGACGCACTGTCTTAGTGAAATGGGATGCAGTGAGTGAGGGACATGGGATGCAGTGAGTGAGGGACATGGGATACACTGACTGAGGGAAGTGGGATGCAGTGACTGAGGGAAATCGGATGCAGTGACTGTTGTAAATGGGTTGCAGTGACCGATTGAAATGAGATGCAGTGACTGAGGGAAATGGGATGCAGTATTTGTGGGAAGTAGGATGCAATCACTGATTGAAATGAGATGCAGAGAATGAGGGAAAGGAGATGCTGTGTCTATGGGAAATGGGATGCAGTGAGTGTGGGAAATTGAATGCAGCGTCTGTGAGATACGGGCACCAGTGACTGATGGAAATGGGATGCAGTGACTGTGGTGAAGGAGATGCCGTGATTGAGTGAAATAGGATGTAGTGACTGAGTGAAATGTGATGCAGTGACTGAGTGAAATGGGATGCAGTGACTGCGTGAAATGCGATGCAGTGACTGCGTGAAATGCGATGCAGTGACTGCGTGAAATGGGATGCAGTGACTGCTTCAAATGGGATGCAGTGACTGAGTGAAATGGGATGCAGTCACTGAGTGAAATGGGATGCATTACTGATTGAAATGGGCTGCAGTGACTGAGAGAAATGGGACGCAATGACTGAGGGAAATGGGACACTTTGACTGAGGGAAATGGGACGCTTTGACTGAGGGAAATGGGATGCAGTGCCTGAGTGAAATGGGATGCAGTGCCTGAGTGAAATGGGATGCAGTCACTGAGTGAAATGTTTTGCAGTCACTGAGTGAAATGTGTTGCAGTCACTGAGTGAAATGGGATGCATTACTGATTGAAATGGGCTGCAGTGACTGAGAGAAATGGGCTGCAGTGACTGAGAGAAATGGGCTGCAGTGATTGAGAGAAATGGGCTGCAGTCACTGAGTGAAATCTGTTGTAGTCACTGACTGAAATGTGATGCATCACTGAGTTGAATGGGATGCAGTGACTGATGGATATGAGATGCAGGGACTGAGTGAAATGAGATGCAGTGACTGAGGGAAATGGGATGCAGTCAGTGAGTGAAATGTGTTGCCGTCACTGAGTGAAATGTGTTGCAGTCACTGAGTGAAAGGGGATGCAGTGACTGAGGACAATGGGATGCAGTGACTGAGGACAATGGGATGCAGTGACTGAGGGACATGGGATGCAGTGACTGAGGGAAATGGGATGCAGTGACTGAGGGACATGGGATGCAGTGACTGAGGGGAATGCATGCAGTGAGTGTGGGAAATTGAATACAGCGTCTGAGAGATAGGGGAAACAGTGGCTGATGGAAATGGGATGCAGTGAATGTGGGACATGGGATGCAGTGATTGAGTGAAATGTGATGCAGTGATTGAGTGAAATGTGATGCAGTGACTGAGTGAAATGTGATGCAGTGACTGAGTGAAATGCGATGCAGTGACTGAGGGAAATGGGCTGCAGTGACTGAGGGAAATGGGATGCAGTGACTGAGGGAAATGAGATGCCAAGACTGATGGAAATGGGATGCAGTGACTGATGGAAATGGGATGCAGTGACTGAGGGAAATGGGATGCAGTGACTGAGGGTAATGGGTTGCAGTCACTGAGTGAAATGGGATGCTGTGACACTGTGGAATGGGATGCAGTGACTCAGTGGAATGTGAAGCATTGACTGAGGGAAAGGAGATGCAGTGAATGTGGGAAATGGGATGCTCTGGCTGAGGGTAATGTGATGCAGTGACTGAGGGTAACGCGATGCAGTGACTGTGCTTAATGGAATGCAGTGAATGAGGGATAGGAGATGCAATGACTGTGGGAAATGGGATGCAATGACTGAGGGAAATGGGATGCAGTGACTGATGGAAATCAGATGCAGTGTCTGAGGGAAATGGGATGCAGTGTCTGAGGGAAATGGGATGCAGTGACTGAGCGTACTGGGATGCAGTGACTGAGCGTACTGGGATGCAGTGACTGAGGGTAATGGGATGTAGTGACTGATGGTAATGGGATGCAGTGACTGAGGTGAAATGGGCTGCAGAGACTGAGTGAAATGACATGCAGTGATTGAGGAACGGAGATTCAGTGACTGTGGGAAATGGGATGCACTAACTGATGGAAATGGGATGCAGTGACTGAGGACAATGGGATGCAGTGACTGAGTGAACTGTGATTCAGTCACTGAGTGAACTGTGATTCAGTCACTGAGTGAACTGTGATGCAGTGGCTGAGTGAAATGAGACGCAGTGACTGAGTGAAATGAGACGCAGTGACTGAGTGAAATGAGACGCAGTGACTGAGTGAAATGAGATGCAGTGACTGAGTGAAATGAGATGCAGTGACTGAGGGAAATGGGATGCAGTGACTGAGGGACATGGGATGCAGTGACTGAGGGGAATGCATGCAGTGAGTGTGGGAAATTGAATACAGCGTCTGAGAGATAGGGGAAACAGTGGCTGATGGAAATGGGATGCAGTGAATGTGGGACATGGGATGCAGTGATTGAGTGAAATGTGATGCAGTGACTGAGTGAAATGTGATGCAGTGACTGAGGGAAATGGGCTGCAGTGACTGAGGGAAATGGGATGCAGTGACTGAGGGAAATGGGATGCAGTGACTGAGGGAAATGGGATGCAGTGACTGAGGGAAATGGGATGCAGTGTCTGTTTGAAATGGGATCCTGCGACTGAAGTTAGAACATAGAACATAGAACAGTACAGCACAGAACAGGCCCTTCAGCCCACAATGTTGTGCCGACCATTGATCCTCATGGATGCACCCTCAAATTTCTGTGACCATATGCATGTCCAGCAGTCTCTTAAATGACCCCAATGACCTTGCTTCCACAACTGCTGCTGGCAACGCATTCCATGCTCTCACAACTCTCTGCGTAAAGAACCTGCCTCTGACATCCCCTCTATACTTTCCACCAACCAGCTTAAAACTATGACCCCTCGTGCTAGCCATTTCTGCCCTGGGAAATAGTCTCTGGCTATCGACTCTATCTATGCCTCTCATTATCTTGTATACCTCAATTAGGTCCCCTCTCCTCCTCCTTTTCTCCAATGAAAAGAGACCGAGCTCAGTCAACCTCTCTTCATAAGATAAGCCCTCCAGTCCAGGCAGCATCCTGGTAAACCTCCTCTGAACCCTCTCCAAAGCATCCACATCTTTCCTATAATAGGGCGCCCAGAACTGGACGCAGTATTCCAAGTGCGGTCTAACCAAAGTTTTATAGAGCTGCAACAAGATCTCACGACTCTTAAACTCAATCCCCCTGTTAATGAAAGCCAAAACACCATATGCTTTCTTAACAACCCTGTCCACTTGGGTGGCCATTTTAAGGGATCTATGTATCTGCACACCAAGATCCCGCTGTTCCTCCACGCTGCCAAGAATCCTATCCTTAATCCTGTACTCAGCTTTCAAATTCGACCTTCCAAAATGCATCACCTCGCATTTATCCAGGTTGAACTCCATCTGCCACCTCTCAGCCCATCTCTGCATCCTGTCAATGTCCCGCTGCAGCCTACAACAGCCCTCTACACTGTCAACGACACCTCCGACCTTTGTGTCGTCTGCAAACTTGCTGACCCATCCTTCAATTCCCTCGTCCAAGTCATTAATAAAAATTACAAACAGTAGAGGCCCAAGGACAGAGCCCTGTGGAACCCCACTCACCACTGACTTCCAGGCAGAATATTTTCCTTCTACTACCACTCGCTGTCTTCTGTTGGCCAGCCAATGGGATGCAGTTAATGGGATGCAGTGACTGAGTGAAATGGGCTGCAGTGACTGAGGGTAATGGGTTGCAGTCACTGAGTGAAATGGGATGCTGTGACACTTTGGAATGGGATGCAGTGACTCAGTGGAATGTGAAGCATTGACTGAGGGAAAGGAGATGCAGTGAATGTGGGAAATTGGATGCTCTGGCTGAGGGTAATGTGATGCAGTGACTGAGGGTAACGCGATGCAGTGACTGTGGTTTATGGAATGCAGTGAATGAGGGATAGGAGATGCAATGACTGTGGGAAATGGGATGCAATGACTGAGGGAAATGGGATGCAGTGACTGATGGAAATCAGATGCAGTGTCTGAGGGAAATGGGATGCTGTGACTGAGCGTACTGGGATGCAGTGACTGATGGTAATGGGATGCAGTGACTGAGGTGAAATGGGGTGCAGAGACTGAGTGAAATGACATGCAGTGATTGAGGAACGGAGATGCAGTGACTGTGGGAAATGGGATGCACTGACTGATGGAAATGGGATGCAGTGACTGAGGACAATGGGATGCAGTGACTGAGTGAACTGTGATTCAGTCACTGAGTGAACTATGATTCAGTCACTGAGTGAACTGTGATGCAGTGGCTGAGTGAACTGTGATGCAGTGGCTGAGTGAACTGTGATGCAGTGGCTGAGTGGAATGGGATGCAGTGACTGAGTGAAATGAGATGCAGTGACTGAGTGAAATGAGATGCAGTGACTGAGGGACATGGGATGCAGTGACTGAGGGACATGGGATGCAGTGACAGAGGTACTGGGAAGGAGTGACTGAGTTAATAGGGAATCAGTGCCCGAGATGGCTTGGGGTGCAGTGACTGAGGGAAATGCGAGACAGTGCCTGACCGAAAAGGGACGCACTGACTGAGTGAAATGGGATGCAGTGATTGAGTGAAATGACATGCAGTGACTGTGGGACATGGGATGCAGTGACTGAGGGACATGGGATGCACTGACTGAGGGACATGGGATGCACTGACTGAGGGAAATGGGATGCAGTGACTGAGTGAAATGTGATGCAGTGACTGAGGGACGTGGGATGCAGTGACTGAGGGACGTGGGATGCAGTGACTGAGGGACATGGGATGCAGTGACTGAGGGAAATGGGATGCAGTGACTGAGGGAAATGAGATGCCAAGACGGAGTGAACTGGGATGCAGTGACTGAAGGAAATGGTATGCAGTGTCTGTTGGAAATGGGATCCTGCGACTGAAGGTAATGGGATGCAGTGACTGAGGGTAATGGGATGCAGTGACTGAGGGTAATGGGATGCAGTGACTGAGTGAAATGGGATGCAGTGACTGATTGAAATGTGATGCAGTGACTGAGGGTAATGGGATGCAGTGACTGAGTGAAATGGGATGCAGCGAATGAGGACAATGGGATGCAGTGACTGAGGACAATGGGATGCAGTGACTGAGGGGAATGTGATGCAGTGACTGAGGAAAATGGGATGCAGTGACTGGGAATTGGGACGCAGTGACTGAGTGAAATGGGACGCAGTGACTGAGTGAAATGGGACGCAGTGACTGAGTGAAATGGGACGCAGTGACTGATGGAAAGGAGATGCAGTGACTGATTGAAATGGGATGCAGTGACTGAGTGAAATGGGATTGCCGTGACTGTGGAAAGGAGAAGAAGTGACTGAGGAAATGGGACGCGGTGACGGATGGAAATGGGATGCTCTGACTGAGTGTAAAGTGAAGCTGTGAGTGAAATGGGATGCCGTGGCTGTGTGAAATGGGATGCAGTGGCTGTGTGAAATGGGATGCAGTGACTGGTGGAAATGAGATGCACTGACTTAGGGAAAGGAAATGCAGTGTCTGTGGGAAATGGGATGCTGCGACTGAGGGTGATGGGATGTAGTGACTGAGTGAAATGCGATGCAGTGACTGAGGTACTGGGAAGGAGTGACTGAGTTAATAGGGATGCAGTGCCCGTGCGGGCTTGGGGTGCAGTGACTTAGGGAAATGGGATATAGTGCCTGAGTGAAATGTGACGCACTGACTGAGTGAAATCGGATGCAGTGACTGTGTGGAATGGGATGCAGTGACTGTGGGACGTGGGATGCAGTGACTGTGGGACGTGGGATGCAGTGACTGAGGGAAATGGGATGCAGCGACTGAGGGAAATGGGATGCAGTGACCGAGTGAAATGAGATGCAGTGACTGAGCGAAATGGGATGCAGTATTTTTGGGAAGTAGGATGCAATCACTGATTGAAATGAGATGCAGAGACTGTGGGAAAGGAGATGCTGTGACGATGGGAAATGGGATGCAGTGACTGTGTGAAATGGGATGCAGTGACTCAGTGAAATGTGATTCAGTCACTGAGTGAAATATGAATCACTCACTGAGTGTACTGTGATTCAGTCACTGACTGAACTGTGATGCAGTCACTGAGTGAACTGTGATGCAGTCACTGAGTGAAATGTGATGCAGTGGCTGAGGGAAATGTGATGCAGTGACTGAGTGAAATGGGATGCAGTGACTGAGGGAAATGGGATGCAGTGACAGAGTGACATGAGCTGCAGTGTCTGATGGAAATGTGATGCAGTACCTGAGGGAAATGGGATGCAGTGACTGAGGTAGTGGGAATGAGTGACTGAGTTCATGGGGATGCAGTGCCCGAGCGGACTTGCGGTGCAGTGAGTGAGGGAGATGGGATACAGTGCCTTAGTGAAATGAGATGCAGTGACTGAGGGAAATGGGATGCAGTCACTGAGTGAAATGGGATGCAGTGACTGAGTGACATGGGATGCAGTGACTGAGTGACATGGGAAGCACTGACTGAGTGAAATGCGATGCAGAGACTGAAGGAAAGGAGATGCTCTGACTATGGGAAATGGGATGCAGTGAGTGTGGGAAATTGAATGCAGCGCCTGTGAGATACGGGAAACAGTGACTGATGGAAATGGAATGCAGTGACTATGGTGAAGGTGATGCAGTGACTGAGTGAAATGGGATGCAGTGACTGTGTGAAATGTGATGCAGTGTCTGAGTGAAATGTGATGCAGTGACTGAGTCAAATGGGATGCAGTGACTGAGGGACATGAGATGCAGTGACTGAGTGAAATGGGACGCTTTGACTGAGGGAAATGGGACGCTTTGACTGAGGGAATTGGGACGCTTTGACTGAGGGAAATGGGATGCAGTGCCTGAGTGAAATGGGATGCAGTGCCTGAGTGAAATGGGATGCAGTGACTGAGTGAAATGGGATGCAATCACTGAGTGAAATGTGTTGCAGTCACTGAGTGAAATGGGATGCAATCACTGAGTGAAATGTGTTGCAGTCACTGAGTGAAATGGGATGCATTACTGATTGAAATGGGCTGCAGTGACTGAGAGAAATGGGCTGCAGTGACTGAGAGAAATGGGCTGCAGTCACTGAGTGAAATCTGTTGTAGTCACTGAGTGAAATGTGATGCATCACTGAGTTGAATGGGCTGCAGTGACTGAGGGATATGAGATGCAGGGACTGAGTGAAATGAGATGCAGTCACTGAGTGAAATGTGTTGCAGTCACTGACTGAAATGTGATGCATCACTGAGTGGAATGGGATGCAGTGACTGAGGGATATGAGATGCAGGGACTGAGTGAAATGAGATGCAGTGACTGAGGGAAAAGGGATTCAGTATTTTTGGGAAGTAGGATGCAATCACTGAGTGAAATGCGATCCAGAGACTGTGGGAAAGGAGATGCTGTGACTGTGGGAAATGGGATGCAGTGAGTGTGGGAAATTGAATGCAGCGTGTGTGAGATACGGGGAACAGTGAGTGATGAAAATGGGATGCAGTGACTATGGTGAAGGAGATGCAGTGATTGAGTGAAATGGGATGCAGTGACAGAGTGAAATGGGATGCAGTGTCTGCGTGAAATGCGGTGCAGTGACTGCGTGAAATGCGGTGCAGTGACTGAGTGAGATGGGATGCAGTGTCTGAGTGAAATGCGATGCAGTTAATGAGTGAAATGAGGTGCAGTGACTGATGGAAATTGAATGCAGTGACAGAGTGACATGAGCTGCAGTGCCTGATGGAATTGCGATGCAGTTACTGTGGGACATGGGATGCAGTGGCTGAGGTCCTGGGAAGGAGTGACTGAGTTAATAGGGATTCAGTGCCCGAACGGGCTTGGGGTACAGTGACTGAGGGAAATGGGATACAGTGGCTGAGAGAAATGAGACGCACTGTCTTAGTGAAATGGGATGCAGTGAGTGAGGGACATGGGATGCAGTGAGTGAGGGACATGGGATACACTGACTGAGGGAAGTGGGATGCAGTGACTGAGGGAAATCGGATGCAGTGACTGTTGTAAATGGGTTGCAGTGACCGATTGAAATGAGATGCAGTGACTGAGGGAAATGGGATGCAGTATTTGTGGGAAGTAGGATGCAATCACTGATTGAAATGAGATGCAGAGAATGAGGGAAAGGAGATGCTGTGTCTATGGGAAATGGGATGCAGTGAGTGTGGGAAATTGAATGCAGCGTCTGTGAGATACGGGCACCAGTGACTGATGGAAATGGGATGCAGTGACTGTGGTGAAGGAGATGCCGTGATTGAGTGAAATAGGATGTAGTGACTGAGTGAAATGTGATGCAGTGACTGAGTGAAATGGGATGCAGTGACTGCGTGAAATGCGATGCAGTGACTGCGTGAAATGCGATGCAGTGACTGCGTGAAATGGGATGCAGTGACTGCTTCAAATGGGATGCAGTGACTGAGTGAAATGGGATGCAGTCACTGAGTGAAATGGGATGCATTACTGATTGAAATGGGCTGCAGTGACTGAGAGAAATGGGACGCAATGACTGAGGGAAATGGGACGCTTTGACTGAGGGAAATGGGACGCTTTGACTGAGGGAAATGGGATGCAGTGCCTGAGTGAAATGGGATGCAGTGCCTGAGTGAAATGGGATGCAGTGACTGAGTGAAATGTGTTGCAGTCACTGAGTGAAATGTTTTGCAGTCACTGAGTGAAATGTTTTGCAGTCACTGAGTGAAATGTGTTGCAGTCACTGAGTGAAATGGGATGCATTACTGATTGAAATGGGCTGCAGTGACTGAGAGAAATGGGCTGCAGTGACTGAGAGAAATGGGCTGCAGTGATTGAGAGAAATGGGCTGCAGTCACTGAGTGAAATCTGTTGTAGTCACTGACTGAAATGTGATGCATCACTGAGTGGAATGGGATGCAGTGACTGAGGGATATGAGATGCAGGGACTGAGTGAAATGAGATGCAGTGACTGAGGGAAAAGGGATTCAGTATTTTTGGGAAGTAGGATGCAATCACTGAGTGAAATGCGATCCAGAGACTGTGGGAAAGGAGATGCTGTGACTGTGGGAAATGGGATGCAGTGAGTGTGGGAAATTGAATGCAGCGTGTGTGAGATACGGGGAACAGTGAGTGATGAAAATGGGATGCAGTGACTATGGTGAAGGAGATGCAGTGATTGAGTGAAATGGGATGCAGTGACAGAGTGAAATGGGATGCAGTGTCTGCGTGAAATGCGGTGCAGTGACTGCGTGAAATGCGGTGCAGTGACTGCGTGAAATGGGATGCAGTGACTGCTTCAAATGGGATGCATCACTGAGTGAAATGGGATGCAGTGACTGAGTGAAATGGGATGCAGTGTCTGCGGGAAATGGGATGTAGTGACTGAGTGAAATGGGATGCATCACTGAGTGAAATGGGATGCATCACTGAGTGTAATGGGATGCAGTCTCTGAGTGAAATGGGATGCATCACTGAGTGAAATGGGATGCAGTGACTTCGGGAAATGTGATGCAGTGACTGAGTGAAATGGGATGCAGTGACTGAGGGACATGTGATGCAGTGACTGAGTGAAATGGGATGCAGTGACTGAGGGAAATGGGATGCAGTGACTGAGTGAAATGGGATGCAGTGACTGACTGAAATGGGATGCAGTGACTGAGGGACGTGGGATGCAGTGAATGAGGGACGTCGGATGCTGTGACTGAGTGAAATGGGATTGCCGTGACTGTGGAAAGGAGGTGCAGTGACTGAGGAAATGGGATGCAGTGACTGAGGGAAATGGGAAGCAGTGACTGAGGGAAATGGGATGCAGTAACTGAGGGAAATGAGATGCCGAGACTGAGTGAACTGGGATGCAGTGACTGATGGAAATGGTATGCAGTGACTGACGGAAATGGGATGCAGTGTCTGTTGGAAATGGGATCCAGCGACTGAAGGTAATGGGATGCAGTGACTGAGGGTAATGGGATGCAGTGACTGAGGGTAATGGGATGCAGTGACTGAGGGTAATGGGATGCAGTGACTGAGGGTAATGGGATGCAGTGACTGAGTGAAATGGGATGCAGTGACTGAGTGAAATGGGATGCAGTGACTGAGGGGAATCGGATGCAGTGAATGAGGACAATGGGATGCAGTGACTGAGGACAATGGGATGCAGTGACTGAGAGGAATGTGATGCAGTGACTGAGGGAAATGTGATGCAGTGACTGAGGGAAAGGGGATGCAGTGACTGGTAATTGGGATGCAGTGACTATGGAAAATGGGACGCAGTGACTGAGTGAAATGGGACGCAGTGACTGATGGAAAGGAGATGCAGTGACTGAGTGAAATGGGATGCAGTGACTGAGTGAAATGGGATGCAGTGACTGTGGAAAGGAGATGCAGTGATGAGGAAATGGGACGCGGTGACGGATGGTAATGGGATGCTCTGACTGAGTGTAAAGTGAAGCATTGAGTGAAATGGGATGCAGTGGCTGTGTGAAATGGGATGCAGTGGCTGTGTGAGATGGGATGCAGTGTCTGAGTGAAATGGGATGCAGTTAATGAGTGAAATGAGGTGCAGTGACTGATGGAAATTGAATGCAGTGACAGAGTGACATGAGCTGCAGTGCCTGATGGAATTGCGATGCAGTTACTGTGGGACATGGGATGCAGTGGCTGAGGTCCTGGGAAGGAGTGTCTGAGTTAATAGGGATTCAGTGCCCGAACGGGCTTGGGGTACAGTGACTGAGGGAAATGGGATACAGTGGCTGAGAGAAATGAGACGCACTGTCTTAGTGAAATGGGATGCAGTGAGTGAGGGACATGGGATGCAGTGAGTGAGGGACATGGGATACACTGACTGAGGGAAGTGGGATGCAGTGACTGAGGGAAATCGGATGCAGTGACTGTTGTAAATGGGTTGCAGTGACCGATTGAAATGAGATGCAGTGACTGAGGGAAATGGGATGCAGTATTTGTGGGAAGTAGGATGCAATCACTGATTGAAATGAGATGCAGAGAATGAGGGAAAGGAGATGCTGTGTCTATGGGAAATGGGATGCAGTGAGTGTGGGAAATTGAATGCAGCGTCTGTGAGATACGGGCACCAGTGACTGATGGAAATGGGATGCAGTGACTGTGGTGAAGGAGATGCCGTGATTGAGTGAAATAGGATGTAGTGACTGAGTGAAATGTGATGCAGTGACTGAGTGAAATGGGATGCAGTGACTGCGTGAAATGCGATGCAGTGACTGCGTGAAATGCGATGCAGTGACTGCGTGAAATGGGATGCAGTGACTGCTTCAAATGGGATGCAGTGACTGAGTGAAATGGGATGCAGTCACTGAGTGAAATGGGATGCATTACTGATTGAAATGGGCTGCAGTGACTGAGAGAAATGGGACGCAATGACTGAGGGAAATGGGACACTTTGACTGAGGGAAATGGGACGCTTTGACTGAGGGAAATGGGATGCAGTGCCTGAGTGAAATGGGATGCAGTGCCTGAGTGAAATGGGATGCAGTCACTGAGTGAAATGTTTTGCAGTCACTGAGTGAAATGTGTTGCAGTCACTGAGTGAAATGGGATGCATTACTGATTGAAATGGGCTGCAGTGACTGAGAGAAATGGGCTGCAGTGACTGAGAGAAATGGGCTGCAGTGATTGAGAGAAATGGGCTGCAGTCACTGAGTGAAATCTGTTGTAGTCACTGACTGAAATGTGATGCATCACTGAGTTGAATGGGATGCAGTGACTGATGGATATGAGATGCAGGGACTGAGTGAAATGAAATGCAGTGACTGAGGGAAAAGGGATTCAGTATTTTTGGGAAGTAGGATGCAATCACTGAGTGAAATGCGATCCAGAGACTGTGGGAAAGGAGATGCTGTGACTGTGGGAAATGGGATGCAGTGAGTGTGGGAAATTGAATGCAGCGTGTGTGAGATACGGGGAACAGTGAGTGATGAAAATGGGATGCAGTGACTATGGTGAAGGAGATGCAGTGATTGAGTGAAATGGGATGCAGTGTCTGCGTGAAATGCGGTGCAGTGACTGCATGAAATGCGGTGCAGTGACTGCGTGAAGTGGGATGCAGTGACTGCTTCAAATGGGATGCATCACTGAGTGAAATGGGATGCAGTGACTGAGTGAAATGGGATTCAGTGACTGATTGAAATGGGATGAAGTGACTGAGTGAAATGTGATGCAGTGACTGAGTGAAATGCAATGCAGTGACTGAGTGAAATGCGATGCAGTGAATGAGTGAAATGAGATGCACTGACTGATGGAAATTGGATGCAGTGACAGAGTGACATGAGCTGCAGTGACTGAGTGAAATGAGATGCATTGTTTGATGGAAATATGATGCAGGAACTGACGGAAATGAGATGCAGTGACTGAGGGAAATGGGATGCAGTGACCAAGGGGAATGGGATGCAGTGACCGAGTGAAATGAGATGCAGTGACTGAACGAAATGGGATGCAGTATTTTTGGAAGTAGGATGCAATCACTGATTGAAATGAGATGCAGAGACTGTGGGAAAGGAGTTGCTGAGTCTATGGGAAATGGGATACAGTGAGTGTCGGAAATTGAATGCAGCGTCTGTGTGATACGGGAACCAGTGACTGATGGAAATGGGATGCTGTGACTGTGGTGAAGGAGATGCAGTGATGGAGTGAACTGGGATGCAGTGACTGCGTGAAATGCGATGCAGTGACTGCGTGAAATGCGATGCAGTGACTGCGTGAAATGCGATGCAGTGACTGCGTGAAATGGGATGCAGTGACTGCTTCAAATGGGATGCAGTGACTGAGAGAAATGGGCTGCAGTGACTGAGAGAAATGGGCTGCAGTCACTGAGTGAAATCTGTTGTAGTCACTGACTGAAATGTGATGCATCACTGAGTTGAATGGGATGCAGTGACTGAGGGATATGAGATGCAGGGACTGAGTGAAATGAGATGCAGTGACTGAGGGAAAAGGGATTCAGTATTTTTGGGAAGTAGGATGCAATCACTGAGTGAAATGCGATCCAGAGACTGTGGGAAAGGAGATGCTGTGACTGTGGGAAATGGGATGCAGTGAGTGTGGGAAATTGAATGCAGCGTGTGTGAGATACGGGGAACAGTGAGTGATGAAAATGGGATGCAGTGACTATGGTGAAGGAGATGCAGTGATTGAGTGAAATGGGATGCAGTGACAGAGTGAAATGGGATGCAGTGTCTGCGTGAAATGCAGTGCAGTGACTGCGTGAAATGCGGTGCAGTGACTGCGTGAAATGGGATGCAGTGACTGCTTCAAATGGGATGCATCACTGAGTGAAATGGGATGCATCACTGAGTGAAATGAGATGCAGTGACTGAGTGAAATGGGATGTAGTGACTGATTAAAATTGGATGCAGTGACTGAGTGAAATGTGATGCAGTGACTGAGTGAAATGCAATGCAGTGACTGAGTGAAATGCGATGCAGTGAATGAGTGAAATGAGATGCACTGACTGATGGAAATTGGATGCAGTGACAGAGTGACATGAGCTGCAGTGACTGAGTGAAATGAGATGCATTGTTTGATGAAAATATGATGCAGTAACAGACGGAAATGAGATGGAGTGACTGCGTGAAATGGGCTGCAGTGACTGCGTGAAATGGGTTGCAGTGACTAAGAGAAATGGGCTGCAGTCACTGTGTGAAATCTGTTGCTGTCTCTGAGTGAAATGTGATGCATCACTGAGTTGAATGGGATTCAGGGACTGAGTGAAATGAGATGCAGTGACTGAGGGAAAGGAGATGCTGACACTATGGGAAATGGTATGCAGTGAGTGTGGGAAATTGAAAGCAGCGTCTGTGAGATACGGGGAACAGTGAGTGATGAAAATGGGATGCAGTGACTGAGTGCAATGGGATTCAGTGACTGAGTGAAATGGGATGCATCACTGAGTGAAATGGGATGCAGTGACTGACGGAAATGGGATGCAGTGACAGATGGAAATGGGATGCAGTGACTGAGTGAAATGGGATGAAGTGACTGAGTGAAATGGGATGCAGTCAGTGAGTGAAATGTGTTGCAGTCACTGAGTGAAATGTGTTGCAGTCACTGAGTGAAAGGGGATGCAGTGACTGAGTGAAATGCGATGCAGTGACTGTTGGAAATGGGATGCAGTGACTGAGGGAAATGGGATGCAGTGACTGAGGGAAATGAGATGCAGTGACCGAGGGAAATAGGATGCAGTGACCGAGGGAAATAGGATGCAGTGACCGAGGGAAATGGGATGCAGTGACCGAATGAAATGAGATGCAGTGACTGAGCGAAATGGGATGCAGTATTTTTGGGAAGTAGTATGCAATCACTGATTGAAATGAGATGCAGAGACTGTGGGAAAGGAGATGCTGTGTCTTTGGGAAATGGGATACAGTGAGTGTCGGAAATTGAATGCAGTGTCTGTGAGATACGGGAACCAGTGACTGATGGAAATGGGATGCTGTGACTGTGGAGAAGGAGATGCAGTGATGGAGTGAATTGGGATGCAGTGACTGAGTGAAATGTGATGCAGTGACTGAGTGAAATGGGATGCAGTGACCGAGCTGGCTTGGAGTACAGTGACTGAGAGAAATGGGATACAGTGGCTGAGAGAAATGGGATGCACTGTCTTAGTGAAATGGGATGCAGTGGCTGAGTGAAATGGGATGCAGTAACTGGTGGAAATGGGATGCAGTGACTGATCGAAATGGGATGCGGTGACTGAGGTGAGGGAGATGCAGTGATGGAGTGAATTGGGATGCAGTGAGTGAGTGAAATGTGATGCAGTGAGTGAGTGAAATGTGATGCAGTGACTGAGTGTAATGGGATGCAGTGACTGAGTGTAATGGGATGCAGTGACTGAGTGTAATGGGATGCAGTGACTGAGTGTAATGGGATGCAGTGACTGAGTGTAATGGGATGCTGTGACTGAGTGCAATGGGATGCAGTGACTGCGTGAAATGGGACGCAGTGACTCAGTGAAATGTGATTCACTCACTGAGTGAAAGGTGATTCCGTCACTGAGTGAAATATGATGCACTCACTGAGTGTACTGTGATTCAGTCACTGTGTGAACTGTGATTCAGTCACTGTGTGAACTGTGATGCAGTCACTGAGTGAAATGGGATGCAGTGGCTGAGTGAGATGGGATGCAGTGACTGAGTGAAATGAGATGCAGTGACTGAGTGAAATGCGATGCAGTGACTGAGTGAAATGCGATGCAGTGAATGAGTGAAATGAGATGCACTGACTGATGGAAATTGGATGCAGTGACAGAGCGACATGAGCTGCAGTGACTGAGTGAAATGGGATGCAGTGACTTTAGGAAAGGAAATGCAGTGTCTGTGGGAAATGGAATGCTGCGACTGAGGGAAATGGGATGGAGTGACTGACGGAAATGGGATGCAGTGACTGAGCGAAATGGGTGGCAGTGACGAGTGAAATGGGTTGCAGTGACTGAGTTTAATGGGATGCACTGACTGAGGGAAGTGCGATGCAGTGACTGAGGAAAATGGGATGCAGTGAATGAGGGACATGGGATGCAGTGACACATGGACATGGGATGCAGTGACCTGAGGGAATTGGGATGCCGTGACTGAGTGAAATGAGATGCATTGTTTGATGGAAATATGATGCAGTAACTGACGGAAATGAGATGCAGTGACTGACGGAAATGGGATGCAGTGACTAAGGGAAATGGGATGCAGTGACCGAGTGAAATGAGATGCAGTGACTGAGCAAAATGGGATGCACTATTTTTGGGAAGGAGGATGCAATCACTGATTGAAATGAGATGCAGAGACTGTGGGAAAGGAGATGCTGTGACGGTGGGAAATGGGATGCAGTGACTCAGTGAAATGTGATTCAGTCACTGAGTGAAATGTGATTCCGTCACTGAGTGAAATATGATGCACTCACTGAGTGTACTGTGATTCAGTCACTGAGTGAACTGTGATGCAGTCACTGAGTGAACTGTGATGCAGTGACTGAGTGAAATGCGATGCAGTGACTGAGTGAAATGCGATGCAGTGACTGAGTGAAATGCGATGCAGTGACTGAGTGAAATGCGATGCAGTGACTGAGTGAAATGGGATGCAGTGAATGAGTGAAATGAGATGCACTGACTGATGGAAATTGGATGCAGTGACAGAGTGACATGAGCTGCAGTGACTGAGTGAAATGAGATGCATTGTTTGATGGAAGTATGATGCAGTAACTGACGGAAATGAGATGCAGTGACTGAGGGAAATGGGATGCAGTGACTTAGGGAAATGGGATGCAGTGTCTGCGTGAAATGCGGTGCAGTGACTGCGTGAAATGCGGTACAGTGACTGCGTGAAATGGGATGCATCACTGAGTGAAATGGGATGCAGTGACAGATGGAAATGGGATGCAGTGACTGAGTGAAATGGGATGAAGTGACTGAGGAAAGTGGGATGCAGTGACTGAGTGAAATGGGATGCAGTGACTGAGTGAAATGGGATGCAGTGACTGAGGGAAATGGGATGCTGTGACTGAGGGAAATGGGATGCAGTGCCCGAGTGAAATGAGATGCAGTGACTGAGCGAAATGGGATGCACTATTTTTGGGTAGTAGGATGCAATCACTGATTGAAATGAGATGCAGAGACTGTGGAAAAGGAGATGCTGTGTCTATGGGAAATGGGATACAGTGAGTGTCGGAAATTGAATGCAGCGTCTGTGAGATAGGGGAACCAGTGACTGATGGAAATGGGATGCTGTGACTGTGGTGAAGGAGATGCAGTGATGGAGTGAATTGGGATGCAGTGACTGACTGAAATGTGATGCAGTGACTGAGTGACATGTGATGCAGTGACTGAGTGAAATGGGATGCAGTGACTGTGTGAAATGCGATGCAGTGACTGCGTGAAATGCGATGCAGTGACTGCGTGAAATGGGATGCAGTGACTGCGTGTAATGGGACGCAGTGACTCAGTGAAATGTGATTCTGTCACTGAGTGAATTGTGATTCCGTCACTGTGTGAAATATGATGCACTCACTGAGTGTACTGTGATTCAGTCACTGAGTGAACTGTGATTCAGTCACTGAGTGAAATAGGATGAAGTGGCAGAGTGAAATGGGATGCAGTGACTGAGTGAAATGAGAAGCAGTGACTGAGTGAAATGGGATGCAGTGACTGAGGGACATGGGATGCAGTGACTGAGGGACATGGGATGCAGTGACACACGGACATGGGATGCAATGACTGATCGAAATGGGATGCAGTGACTGCGTGAAATGGGATGCAGTGACTGAGTGAAATGCGATGCAGTCACTGAGTGCAATGTGATGCAGTGACTCAGTGAAATGTGATGCAGTGACTGAGGGACATGGGACGCAGTGACACACGGACATGGGATGCAGTGACACACGGACATGGGATGCAGTGACTCACGGACATGGGATGCAGTGCCTGATGGAATTGGGATGCAGTGACTGCGTGAAATGCGATGCAGTCACTGAGTGCAATGTGATGCAGTGACTGCTTGAAATGGGATGCATCACTGAGTGCAATGGAATGCAGTGACTGGGTGAAACGGGATGCAGTCACTGATGGAAATTGGATGCAGTGACAGAGTGACATGAGCTGCAGTGTCTGAAGGAAATGTGATGCAGTGACTGAGGGAAATGGGATGCAGTGACTGAGGGAAATGGGATGCAGTGAGTCTGGGAAAATGAATTCATCGTCTGTGAGATACGGGAAACAGTGACTGATGGAAATGTGATGCAGTGACTGTGGTGAAAGGAGATGCAGTGATTGAGTAAACGTGATGCAGTGACTGAGTGAAATGTGATGCAGTGACTGAGTGAAATGTGATGCAGTGACTGAGTGAAATGTGATGCAGTGACTGAGTGAAATGTGATGCAGTGACTGAGTGAAATGTGATGCTGTGACTGAGTGAAATGTGATGCTGTGACTGAGTGAAATGGTATGTACTGACCGAGTGAAATGAGATGCAGTGACTGAGGGAAATGGGATGCAATCACTGAGTGAATTGTGATGCAGACACTGAGGGAAAGGAGATGCTGTGACGATGGGAAATGGGATGCAGTGACTGTGGGAAATTGAATGCAGCATCTGTGAGATAAGGGAAACAGTGAGTGATGGAAATGGGATGCAGTGACTATGGTGAAGGAGATGCAGTGACTGAGTGAAATGGGATGCAGTGACTGAGTAAAATACGATGCAGTGACTGAGTGAAATGTGATGCAGTGACTGCGTGAAATGGGATGCAGTGACTGTGGTGAAGGAGATGCAGTGACTGAAGGAAATGGGATACAGTGACTGAGTGAAATGGGATGCAGTGATTGAGTGAAATGGGATGCAGTGATTGAGTGAAATGGGATGCAGTGACTGAGGGAAATGGGATGCAGTGACTGACTGAAAGGAGATGCACTGTCTGATGGAAATGTGATGCAGTGACAGAGTGACATGAGCTGCAGTGACAGAGGTACTGGGAAGGAGTGACTGAGTTAATCGGGAATCAGTACCCCAGCGGGCTTGGGGTGCAGTGACTGAGGGAAATGGGATACAGTCCCTGAGCGAAAAGGGACGCACTGACTGAGTGAAATGGGATGCAGTGACTGAAGGACATGGGATGCAGTGACTGAGGGACATGAGATGCAGTGACTGAGAGACATGGGATGCAGTGACGCACGGACATGGGATGCAGTGACTGAGGGAATTGGGATGCAGTGACTGAGGGAAATGGGATGCAGTGACTGCGTGAAATGCGATGCAGTGACTGAGTGAAATGTGATTCAGTCACTGAGTGAATTGGGATGCAGTCACTGAGTGAAATGGGATGCAGTGACTGATGGAAATTGGATGCAGTGACAGAGTGACATGAGGTGCACTGACTGAGTGAAATGAGATGCAGTGCCTGATTGAAATGTGATGCAGTGAGTGAGGGAAATGGGATGCAGTGACTGAGTGAAATGAGATGCACTGACTGATGGAAATTGGATGCAGTGACAGAGCGACATGAGCTGCAGTGACTGAGTGAAATGAGAAGCTGAGAATGCACTGTCTGTGAGATACGGGAAACAGTGACTGATGGAAAAGGGATGCAGTGACTGTGGTGAAGGGGATGCAGCGACTGACTGAAATGGGATACAGTGACTGACTGAAATGCGATGCAGTGACTGTGTGAAATGGGATGCAGTGACTGATGGAAATGGGATGCAGTGACTGCGTGAAATGTGATGTAGTGGCAGAGTGAAATGGGATGCAGTGACTGAGTGAAAAGGGATGCAGTGACTGCGTGAAATGGGACGCAGTGACTCAGTGAAATGTGATTCCGTCACTGAGTGAAATGTGATTACGTCACTGAGTGAACTGTGATGCAGTCACTGAGTCAAATAGGATGCAGTGGCTGAGTGAAATGGGATGCAGTGACTGAGGGACATGGGATGTTGTGACTTAGGGACATGGGATGCAGTGACTGAGGGACATGGGATGCAGTGACACACGGACATGGGATGCAGTGACTGGGTGAAATGGGATGCAGTGACTGATGGAAATTGGATGCAGTGACAGAGTGACATGAGCTGCAGTGTCTGATGGAAATGTGATGCAGTGACTGAGGGAAATGGGACGCAGTGACTGAGGGAAATGGGATGCAGTGAGTGTGGAAAATTGAATTCATCGTCTGTGAGATACGGGAAACAGTGACTGATGGAAATGTGATGCAGTGACTGTGGTGAAGGAGATGCAGTGATTTAGTAAATGGGATGCTTTGACCGAGTGAAATGTGATGCAGTGACTGAGTGAAATGTGATGCAGTGACTGAGGGACATGGGATGCAGTGACTGAGGGACATGAGCTGCAGTGACAGAGGTACTGGGAAGGAGTTTCTGAGTTAATAGGGAATCAGTGCCCGAGCGGGCTTGGGGTGCAGTGACTGAGGGAAATGGGATACAGTGCCTGACCGAAAAGGGACGCACTGACTGAGTGAAATGGGATGCAGTGACTGAGGGATATGGGATGCAGTGACTGAGGGACATGAGATGCAGTGACTGAGAGCCATGGGATGCAGTGTCACACAGACATGGGATGCAGTGACTGAGGGAAATGGGATGCAGTATTTGTCGGAAGGAGGATGCAATCACTGAGTGAAATGCGATGCAGAGACTGAGGGAAAGGAGATGCTGTGAATATGGGAAATGGGATGCAGTGAGTGTGGGAAATTGAATGCATCGTCTGTGAGATAAGGGAAATAGTGACTGATGGAAGTGTGATGCAGTGACTGTGGTGAAGGAGATGCAGTGACTGCTTGAAATGTGATGCAGTGACTGCTTGAAATGGGTTGCAGTGACTGAGTGAAATGGGATACAGTGACTGAGTGAAATGGGATGCAGTGACTGAGGAAAGTGGGATGCAGTGACTGAGTGAAATGGGATGCAGTGACTGAGTGAAATGGGATGCAGTGACTGAGGGAATTGGGATGCTGTGACTGAGGGAAATGGGATGCAGTGCCCGAGTGAAATGAGATGCAGTGACTGAGCGAAATGGGATGCACTATTTTTGGGTAGTAGGATGCAATCACTGATTGAAATGAGATGCAGAGACTGTGGGAAAGGAGATGCTGTGTCTATGGGAAATGGGATACAGTGAGTGTCGGAAATTGAATGCAGCGTCTGTGAGATAGGGGAACCAGTGACTGATGGAAATGGGATGCTGTGACTGTGGTGAAGGAGATGCAGTGATGGAGTGAATTGGGATGCAGTGACTGACTGAAATGTGATGCAGTGACTGAGTGACATGTGATGCAGTGACTGAGTGACATGTGATGCAGTGACTGAGTGAAATGGGATGCAGTCACTGAGTGAAATAGGATGCAGTGGCTGAGTGAAATGGGATGCAGTGACTGAGTGAAATGAGATGCAGTGACTGAGTGAAATGCGATGCAGTGGCTGAGGTACTGGGAAGGAGTGACTGAGTTAATCGGGATGCAGTGCCCGAGCGGGCTTGGTGTGCAGTGACTGAGTGAAATGGGATGCAGTGATTTAAGGAAAGGAAATGCAGTGTCTGTGGGAAATGGAATGCTGCGACTGAGGGAAATGGGATGGAGTGACTGACGGAAATTGGATGCAGTGACTGAGCGAAATGGGATGCAGTGACTGAGTGAAATGGGTTGCAGTGACTGAGTGAAATGGGATGCAGTGACTGAGTGAAATGGGATGCAGTGACTGAGGAAAGTGGGATGCAGTGACTGAGTGAAATGGGATGCAGTGCCCGAGTGAAATGAGATGCAGTGACTGAGCGAAATGGGATGCACTATTTTTGGGTAGTAGGATGCAATCACTGATTGAAATGAGATGCAGAGACTGTGGAAAAGGAGATGCTGTGTCTATGGGAAATGGGACACAGTGAGTGTCGGAAATTGAATGCAGCGTCTGTGAGATAGGGGAACCAGTGACTGATGGAAATGGGATGCTGTGACTGTGGTGAAGGAGATGCAGTGATGGAGTGAATTGGGATGCAGTGACTGACTGAAATGTGATGCAGTGACTGAGTGACATGTGATGCAGTGACTGAGTGAAATGGGATGCAGTGACTGCGTGAAATGCGATGCAGTGACTGCGTGAAATGCGATGCAGTGACTGCGTGAAATGCGATGCAGTGACTGCGTGAAATGGGATGCAGTGACTGCGTGTAATGGGACGCAGTGACTCAGTGAAATGTGATTCTGTCACTGAGTGAATTGTGATTCCGTCACTGTGTGAAATATGATGCACTCACTGAGTGTACTGTGATTCACTCACTGAGTGAACTGTGATTCAGTCACTGAGTGAAATAGGATGAAGTGGCAGAGTGAAATGGGATGCAGTGACTGAGTGAAATGAGAAGTAGTGACTGAGTGAAATGAGAAGCAGTGACTGAGTGAAATGGGATGCAGTGACTGAGGGACATGGGATGCAGTGACTGAGGGACATGGGATGCAGTGACACACGGACATGGGATGCAATGACTGATCGAAATGGGATGCAGTGACTGCGTGAAATGGGATGCAGTGACTGAGTGAAATGCGATGCAGTCACTGAGTGCAATGTGATGCAGTGACTCAGTGAAATGTGATGCAGTGACTGAGGGACATGGGACGCAGTGACACACGGACATGGGATGCAGTGACACACGGACATGGGATGCAGTGCCTGATGGAATTGGGATGCAGTGACTGCGTGAAATGCGATGCAGTCACTGAGTGCAATGTGATGCAGTGACTGCTTGAAATGGGATGCATCACTGAGTGCAATGGAATGCAGTGACTGGGTGAAACGGGATGCAGTCACTGATGGAAATTGGATGCAGTGACAGAGTGACATGAGCTGCAGTGTCTGAAGGAAATGTGATGCAGTGACTGAGGGAAATGGGATGCAGTGACTGAGGGAAATGGGATGCAGTGAGTCTGGGAAAATGAATTCATCGTCTGTGAGATACGGGAAACAGTGACTGATGGAAATGTGATGCAGTGACTGTGGTGAAAGGAGATGCAGTGATTGAGTAAATGTGATGCAGTGACTGCGTGAAATGGGATGCAGTGACTGAGTGAAATGCGATGCAGTCACTGAGTGCAATGTGATGCAGTGACTCAGTGAAATGTGATGCAGTGACTGAGGGACATGGGACGCAGTGACACACGGACATGGGATGCAGTGACACACGGACATGGGATGCAGTGCCTGATGGAATTGGGATGCAGTGACTGCGTGAAATGCGATGCAGTCACTGAGTGCAATGTGATGCAGTGACTGCTTGAAATGGGATGCATCACTGAGTGCAATGGAATGCAGTGACTGGGTGAAACGGGATGCAGTCACTGATGGAAATTGGATGCAGTGACAGAGTGACATGAGCTGCAGTGTCTGAAGGAAATGTGATGCAGTGACTGAGGGAAATGGGATGCAGTGACTGAGGGAAATGGGATGCAGTGAGTCTGGGAAAATGAATTCATCGTCTGTGAGATACGGGAAACAGTGACTAATGGAAATGTGATGCAGTGACTGTGGTGAAAGGAGATGCAGTGATTGAGTAAATGTGATGCAGTGACTGAGTGAAATGTGATGCAGTGACTGAGTGAAATGTGATGCAGTGACTGAGTGAAATGTGATGCTGTGACTGAGTGAAATGGTATGTACTGACCGAGTGAAATGAGATGCAGTGACTGAGGGAAATGGGATGCAATCACTGAGTGAATTGCGATGCAGACACTGAGGGAAAGGAGATGCTGTGACGATGGGAAATGGGATGCAGTGACTGTGGGAAATTGAATGCAGCATCTGTGAGATAAGGGAAACAGTGAGTGATGGAAATGGGATGCAGTGACTATGGTGAAGGAGATGCAGTGACTGAGTGAAATGGGATGCAGTGACTGAGTAAAATACGATGCAGTGACTGAGTGAAATGTGATGCAGTGACTGCGTGAAATGGGATGCAGTGACTGTGGTGAAGGAGATGCAGTGACTGAAGGAAATGGGATACAGTGACTGAGTGAAATGGGATGCAGTGATTGAGTGAAATGGGATGCAGTGACTGAGTGAAATGGGATGCAGTGACTGAGGGACATGGGAAGCAGTGACTGAGGGACATGGGAAGCAGTGACTGAGGGACATGGGATGCAGTGACTGAGGGAAATGGGATGCCGTGACTGAGGGAAATGGGATGCAGTGACTGACTGAAAGGAGATGCACTGTCTGATGGAAATGTGATGCAGTGACAGAGTGACATGAGCTGCAGTGACAGAGGTACTGGGAAGGAGTGACTGAGTTAATCGGGAATCAGTGCCCGAGCGGGCTTGGGGTGCAGTGACTGAGGGAAATGGGATACAGTCCCTGAGCGAAAAGGGACGCACTGACTGAGTGAAATGGGATGCAGTGACTGAAGGACATGGGATGCAGTGACTGAAGGACATGGGATGCAGTGACTGAGGGACATGAGATGCAGTGACTGAGGGACATGAGATGCAGTGACTGAGAGACATGGGATGCAGTGACGCACGGACATGGGATGCAGTGACTGAGGGAATTGGGATGCAGTGACTGAGGGAAATGGGATGCAGTGACTGCGTGAAATGCGATGCAGTGACTGAGTGAAATGTGATTCAGTCACTGAGTGAATTGGGATGCAGTCACTGAGTGAAATGGGATGCAGTGACTGATGGAAATTGGATGCAGTGACAGAGTGACATGAGGTGCACTGACTGAGTGAAATGAGATGCAGTGCCTGATTGAAATGTGATGCAGTGAGTGAGGGAAATGGGATGCAGTGACTGAGTGAAATGAGATGCACTGACTGATGGAAATTGGACGGAGTGACAGAGCGACATGAGCTGCAGTGACTGAGTGAAATGAGAAGCTGAGAATGCACTGTCTGTGAGATACGAAAACAGTGACTGATGGAAATGGGATGCAGTGACTGTGGTGAAGGGGATGCAGCGACTGACTGAAATGGGATACAGTGACTGACTGAAATGCGATGCAGTGACTGTGTGAAATGGGATGCAGTGACTGCGTGAAATGTGATGTAGTGGCAGAGTGAAAAGGGATGCAGTGACTGAGTGAAAAGGGATGCAGTGACTGCGTGAAATGGGACGCAGTGACTCAGTGAAATGTGATTCCGTCGCTGAGTGAAATGTGATTACGTCACTGAGTGAACTGTGATGCAGTCACTGAGTCAAATAGGATGCAGTGGCTGAGTGAAATGGGATGCAGTGACTGAGGGACATGGGATGCTGTGACTTAGGGACATGGGATGCAGTGACTGAGGGACATGGGATGCAGTGACACACGGACATGGGATGCAGTGACTGGGTGAAATGGGATGCAGTGACTGATGGAAATTGGATGCAGTGACAGAGTGACATGAGCTGCAGTGTCTGATGGAAATGTGATGCAGTGACTGAGGGAAATGGGACGCAGTGACTGAGGGAAATGGGATGCAGTGAGTGTGGAAAATTGAATTCATCGTCTGTGAGATACGGGAAACAGTGACTGATGGAAATGTGATGCAGTGACTGTGGTGAAGGAGATGCAGTGATTTAGTAAATGGGATGCTTTGACCGAGTGAAATGTGATGCAGTGACTGAGTGAAATGTGATGCAGTGACTGAGTGAAATGTGATGCAGTGACTGAGTGAAATGTGATGCAGTGACTGAGGGACATGGGATGCAGTGACTGAGGGACATGAGCTGCAGTGACAGAGGTACTGGGAAGGAGTTTCTGAGTTAATAGGGAATCAGTGCCCGAGCGGGCTTGGGGTGCAGTGACTGAGGGAAATGGGATACAGTGCCTGACCGAAAAGGGACGCACTGACTGAGTGAAATGGGATGCAGTGACTGAGGGATATGGGATGCAGTGACTGAGGGACATGAGATGCAGTGACTGAGAGCCATGGGATGCAGTGTCACACAGACATGGGATGCAGTGACTGAGGGAAATGGGATGCAGTATTTGTCGGAAGGAGGATGCAATCACTGAGTGAAATGCGATGCAGAGACTGAGGGAAAGGAGATGCTGTGAATATGGGAAATGGGATGCAGTGAGTGTGGGAAATTGAATGCATCGTCTGTGAGATAATGGAAATAGTGACTGATGGAAGTGTGATGCAGTGACTGTGGTGAAGGAGATGCAGTGACTGCTTGAAATGTGATGCAGTGACTGCTTGAAATGGGTTGCAGTGACTGAGTGAAATGGGATACAGTGACTGAGTGAAATGGGATGCAGTGACTGAGGAAAGTGGGATGCAGTGACTGAGTGAAATGGGATGCAGTGACTGAGTGAAATGGGATGCAGTGACTGAGGGAAATTGGATGCAGTGACAGAGTGACATGAGGTGCACTGACTGAGTGAAATGAGATGCAGTGCCTGATTGAAATGTGATGCAGTGAGTGAGGGAAATGGGATGCAGTGACTGAGTGAAATGAGATGCACTGACTGATGGAAATTGGACGGAGTGACAGAGCGACATGAGCTGCAGTGACTGAGTGAAATGAGAAGCTGAGAATGCACTGTCTGTGAGATACGAAAACAGTGACTGATGGAAATGGGATGCAGTGACTGTGGTGAAGGGGATGCAGCGACTGACTGAAATGGGATACAGTGACTGACTGAAATGCGATGCAGTGACTGTGTGAAATGGGATGCAGTGACTGATGGAAATGGGATGCAGTGACTGCGTGAAATGTGATGTAGTGGCAGAGTGAAATGGGATGCAGTGACTGAGTGAAAAGGGATGCAGTGACTGCGTGAAATGGGACGCAGTGACTCAGTGAAATGTGATTCCGTCACTGAGTGAAATGTGATTACGTCACTGAGTGAACTGTGATGCAGTCACTGAGTCAAATAGGATGCAGTGACTGAGTGAAATGTGATGCAGTGACTGAGGGACATGGGATGCAGTGACTGAGGGACATGAGCTGCAGTGACAGAGGTACTGGGAAGGAGTTTCTGAGTTAATAGGGAATCAGTGCCCGAGCGGGCTTGGGGTGCAGTGACTGAGGGAAATGGGATACAGTGCCTGACCGAAAAGGGACGCACTGACTGAGTGAAATGGGATGCAGTGACTGAGGGATATGGGATGCAGTGACTGAGGGACATGAGATGCAGTGACTGAGAGCCATGGGATGCAGTGTCACACAGACATGGGATGCAGTGACTGAGGGAAATGGGATGCAGTATTTGTCGGAAGGAGGATGCAATCACTGAGTGAAATGCGATGCAGAGACTGAGGGAAAGGAGATGCTGTGAATATGGGAAATGGGATGCAGTGAGTGTGGGAAATTGAATGCATCGTCTGTGAGATAAGGGAAATAGTGACTGATGGAAGTGTGATGCAGTGACTGTGGTGAAGGAGATGCAGTGACTGCTTGAAATGTGATGCAGTGACTGCTTGAAATGGGATGCAGTGACTGAGGGAAATGGGATGCAGTGACTGAGTGAAATCGGATGCAGTGACTGAGTGAAATGTGATTTAGTCACTGAGTGAAATGGGATGCAGCCGCTGAATGAAATGGGATGCATTACTGAGTACAATGGGATGCAGTGACTGGATGAAATGGGATGCAGTGACTGAGTGAAATCGGATGCAGTGACTGAGGGAAATGGGATGCACTGACCGGGTGAAATGAGATGCAGTGACTGACGGAAATGGGATGCAGTGACTCAGGGAAATGGGGTGCAGTATTTGTGGGAAGAAGGATGCAATCACTGAGTGAAATGAGATGATGAGACTGAGGGCAAGGTGATGCTGTGACTATGGGAAATGGGATGCACTGAGTATGGGAAATTGAATGCAGCGTCTGTGAGATACGGGAAACAGTGACTGATGGAAATGGGATGCAGTAACTGTGTTGAAGGAGATGCAGTGACTGAGTGAAATGGGATGCAGTGACTGAGTGAAATGGGATGCATTGACTGAGTGAAATGTGATGCACTGACTGATGGAAATTGGATGAAGTGACAGAGCGACATGAGCTGCAGTGACTGAGTGAAATGAGAAGCATAGAATGCACTGTCTGTGAGATACGAAAACAGTGACTGATGGAAATGGGATGCAGTGACTGTGGTGAAGGGGATGCAGCGACTGAGTGAAATGGGATGCAGTGACTGACTGAAATGCGATGCAGTGACTGTGTGAAATGGGATGCAGTGACTGTGTGAAATGGGAAGCAGTGACTCAGTGAAATGTGATTCCGTGAAATGTGATTACGTCACTGAGTGAAATATGATGCACTCACTGAGTGTACTGTGATTCAGTCACTGAGTGTACTGTGATTCAGTCACTGAGTGAACTGTGATTCAGTCACTGAGTGAACTGTGATTCAGTCACTGAGTGAACTGTGATGCAGTCACTGAGTGAAATAGGATGCAGTGGCTGAGTGAAATGGGATGCAGTGACTGAGGGACATGGGATGCAGTGACTTAGGGACATGGGATGCAGTGACTGAGGGACATGGGATGCAGTGACACACGGACATGGGATGCAGTGACTGAGGGAATTGGGATGCAGTGATTGCGTGTAATGGAATGCAGTGACTGAGCGAAATGCGATGCAGTCACTGAGTGCAATGTGATGCAGTGACTGAGTGAAATGCGATGCAGTGACTGCTTGAAATGGGATGCAGTGACTGATGGAAATTGGATTCAGTGACAGAGTGACATGAGATGCAGTGTCTGATTGAAATGTGATGCAGTGACTGGGGGAAATGGGTTGCAGTGACTGGGGGAAATGGGCTGCAGTGCCTGAGTGAAATGGGATGCAATGCCTGAGTGAAATGGGATGCAATGCCTGAGTGAAATGGGATGCAGTGACTGATTGAAATGGGATGCAGTGACTGAGGGAAATGGGATACAGTGCCTGACCGAAAAGGGACGCACTGACTGAGTGAAATGGGATGCAGTGACTGAGGGAAATGGGATGCAGTGACTGAGGGACATGAGATGCAGTGACTGAGGGTAATGGGACGCAGTGACTGAGGGCAATGGGATGCAGTGACTGAGGGACAGGAGGTGCCGTTACTGAGGGAATGGAGATACAGTGACTGTGGAAAGGAGATGCAGTGACTGTGGGAAATGGAATGCTGTGACTGAGGGTAATGGGATGCACTGTCTCAGTTCAATGAGATTCACTGTCTCAGTTAAATGGGCTGCAGTGACTGAGTGAAATGGGATGCTGTGACTGAGTGAAATGGGATGCAGTGACTGAGGGAAATGGGATGCAGTGACTGTGGGAATTGGGTTGCAGTGACTATAGGAAAAGGTTGCAGTGACTGAGGGTAATGGGATGCAGTGACTGAGGGTAATGGGATGCAGTGACTGAGTGAAATGGGATGCAGTGACTGAGTGAAATGTGATGCAGTCACTGAGTGAAATGTGATGCAGTCACTGAGGGAAATGCGATGCAGTGACTGAGGGTAATGTGATGCAGTGGCTGAGTGAAATGCGATGCTGTGACTGCGGAAGGGACATGCAGTGACTGAGTGAAATGGGGTGCTGTGACTCGGTGAAATGTGATGCAGTGACTGAGTGAAATGGGATGCAGTCACTGAGTGAAATGGGATGCAGTCACTGAGTGAAATGGGAAGCAGTCACTGAGGGAAATGAAATGCAGGGACTGAGGGTTATGAGACGCAGTGACTGAATGAAATGCGATGCAGTGACTGTGGGAAATGGGATGCAGTGACTTAGTGAAATGAAATGCAGTGACTGAGGGAAAGGAGATGCAGTGACTGTGGGAAATGGGTTGCAGTGCCTGAGTGAAATGGGCCGCAGTGCCTGAGTGAAATGGGCCGCAGTGCCTGAGTGAAATGGGCCGCAATGCCTGAGTGAAATGGGCCGCAGTGCCTGAGTGAAATGGGATGCAGTGCCTGAGTGAAATGGGATGCAGTGCCTGAGTGAAATGGGATGCAGTGCCTGAGTGAAATGGGACGCAGTGCCTGAGGGTAATGGGGTGCACTGACTGAATGAAATGCGATGCAGTGACTGTGGGA
Organism: Stegostoma tigrinum; assembly: GCF_030684315.1. NCBI lineage: Eukaryota > Metazoa > Chordata > Chondrichthyes > Orectolobiformes > Stegostomatidae > Stegostoma > Stegostoma tigrinum. The sequence goes on from NW_026728057.1 coordinate 172,747, forward strand.
AATGGGATGCCGTGACTGTGGGGAATAAGGGGTGGGGACTGAGGGTAATGCGATGCAGTGACTGAGTGAAATGCGATGCAGTGACAAAGGAAAGGACATGCAGTGACTATGGGAAATGAGATGCACTGACTGAGTGAGATGGGGTGCCGGGACTGTGGGGAGTAGGGTGTGGTGACTGATGGAAATTGATTTACTGTCTCAGTTGAACAGGATTCACTGTCTCCGTTAAATGGGATGCAGTGACTGAGTGAAATGTTATGTAGTGACTGATTGAAATGGGATGCAGTGACTGATCGAAATGAGTTGCAGTGACAGAGGGAAATGAGATGCAGTGAATGAGGGACAGAAGGTGCCGTGAATGAATGAAATGAGGTGCCATGACTGAGGGAAAGTAGATGCAGTGACTGAGAGAAAGGAGATGCAGTGACCGTGGGAAATGGATTGCAGTGACTGAGGGAAATGGGATGCAGTGCCTGAGTGAAATGGGATGCAGTGCCTGAGTGAAATGGGCTGCAGTGCCTGAGTGAAATGGGATGCAGTGACTGACTGAAATGGGATGCAGTGACTGAGGTACGTGGGCTGCAGTGCCCGAGTGAAATGGGCTGCAGTGCCCGAGTGAAATGGGCTGCAGTGCCTGAGTGAAATGGGCTGCAGTGCCTGAGGGATAATGGGATGCATTGACTGATGGAAATGGGATGCAGTGACTGAGGGAATTGAGATGCAGTGACTGAACGAAATGAGATGCAGTGACTGAGGGAAATGAGATGCAGTGACAGAGGGAAATGAGATGCAGTGACAGAGGGAAATGAGATGCAGTGACTGAGGGACAGGTGGTGCCGTGACTGAGGGACAGGTGGTGCCGTGACTGAGGGACAGGAGGTGCTGTGACTGAGGGACAGGAGATGCCATGACTGTGGGAAATGAGATGCAGTGACTGTGGGAAAGGAGATGCAGTGACTGTGGGAAATGGGTTGCAGTGACTGTGGGAAAAGGGAGGCAGTGTCTGAGTGAAATGGGATGCCGTGACCGAGTGAAAAGGGATGCAGTGACTGACTGAAAAGGGATGCAGTGACTGAGTGAAATGGGATGCAGTGACTGAGGGTAATGGGACGCAGTGACTGAGGGTAATGGGACGCAGTGACTGAGGGTAATGGGACGCAGTGACTGAGGGAAATGAGATGCAGTGACTGCGGGAAAGGAGATGCAGTGACTGAGGGAAATGAGATGCAGTGCCTGTGTGAAATGGGATGCAGTGCCTGTGTGAAATGGGATGCAGTGCCTGAGTGAAATGTGATTTAGTCACTGAGTGAAATGGAATGCAGCCGCTGAATGAAATGGGATGCATTACTGAGTACAATGGGATGCAGTGACTGGATGAAATGGGATGCAGTGACTGAGTGAAATCGGATGCAGTGACTGAGGGAAATGGGATGCACTGACCGGGTGAAATGAGATGCAGTGACTGACGGAAATGGGATGCAGTGACTCAGGGAAATGGGGTGCAGTATTTGTGGGAAGAAGGATGCAATCACTGAGTGAAATGAGATGATGAGACTGAGGGCAAGGTGATGCTGTGACTATGGGAAATGGGATGCACTGAGTATGGGAAATTGAATGCAGCGTCTGTGAGATACGGGAAACAGTGACTGATGGAAATGGGATGCAGTAACTGTGTTGAAGGAGATGCAGTGACTGAGTGAAATGGGATGCAGTGACTGAGTGAAATGGGATGCAGTGACTGAGTGAAATGTGATGCACTGACTGATGGAAATTGGATGAAGTGACAGAGCGACATGAGCTGCAGTGACTGAGTGAAATGAGAAGCATAGAATGCACTGTCTGTGAGATACGAAAACAGTGACTGATGGAAATGGGATGCAGTGACTGTGGTGAAGGGGATGCAGCGACTGAGTGAAATGGGATGCAGTGACTGACTGAAATGCGATGCAGTGACTGTGTGAAATGGGATGCAGTGACTGTGTGAAATGGGAAGCAGTGACTCAGTGAAATGTGATTCCGTGAAATGTGATTACGTCACTGAGTGAAATATGATGCACTCACTGAGTGTACTGTGATTCAGTCACTGAGTGAACTGTGATTCAGTCACTGAGTGAACTGTGATGCAGTCACTGAGTGAACTGTGATGCAGTCACTGAGTGAACTGTGATGCAGTCACTGAGTGAAATAGGATGCAGTGGCTGAGTGAAATGGGATGCAGTGACTGAGGGACATGGGATGCAGTGACTTAGGGACATGGGATGCAGTGACTGAGGGACATGGGATGCAGTGACACACGGACATGGGATGCAGTGACTGAGGGAATTGGGATGCAGTGATTGCGTGTAATGGAATGCAGTGACTGAGCGAAATGCGATGCAGTCACTGAGTGCAATGTGATGCAGTGACTGAGTGAAATGCGATGCAGTGACTGCTTGAAATGGGATGCAGTGACTGATGGAAATTGGATTCAGTGACAGAGTGACATGAGATGCAGTGTCTGATTGAAATGTGATGCAGTGACTGGGGGAAATGGGTTGCAGTGACTGGGGGAAATGGGCTGCAGTGCCTGAGTGAAATGGGATGCAATGCCTGAGTGAAATGGGATGCAATGCCTGAGTGAAATGGGATGCAGTGACTGATTGAAATGGGATGCAGTGACTGAGGGAAATGGGATACAGTGCCTGACCGAAAAGGGACGCACTGACTGAGTGAAATGGGATGCAGTGACTGAGGGACATGGGATGCAGTGACTGAGGGACATGAGATGCAGTGACTGAGGGTAATGGGACGCAGTGACTGAGGGCAATGGGATGCAGTGACTGAGGGACAGGAGGTGCCGTTACTGAGGGAATGGAGATACAGTGACTGTGGAAAGGAGATGCAGTGACTGTGGGAAATGGAATGCTGTGACTGAGGGTAATGGGATGCACTGTCTCAGTTCAATGAGATTCACTGTCTCAGTTAAATGGGCTGCAGTGACTGAGTGAAATGGGATGCTGTGACTGAGTGAAATGGGATGCAGTGACTGAGGGAAATGGGATGCAGTGACTGTGGGAATTGGGTTGCAGTGACTATAGGAAAAGGTTGCAGTGACTGAGGGTAATGGGATGCAGTGACTGAGGGTAATGGGATGCAGTGACTGAGTGAAATGGGATGCAGTGACTGAGTGAAATGGGATGCAGTGACTGAGTGAAATGTGATGCAGTCACTGAGTGAAATGTGATGCAGTCACTGAGGGAAATGCGATGCAGTGACTGAGGGTAATGTGATGCAGTGGCTGAGTGAAATGCGATGCTGTGACTGCGGAAGGGACATGCAGTGACTGAGTGAAATGGGGTGCTGTGACTCGGTGAAATGTGATGCAGTGACTGAGTGAAATGGGATGCAGTCACTGAGTGAAATGGGATGCAGTCACTGAGTGAAATGGGAAGCAGTCACTGAGGGAAATGAAATGCAGGGACTGAGGGTTATGAGACGCAGTGACTGAATGAAATGCGATGCAGTGACTGTGGGAAATGGGATGCAGTGACTGTGTGAAATGGGAAGCAGTGACTCAGTGAAATGTGATTCCGTGAAATGTGATTACGTCACTGAGTGAAATATGATGCACTCACTGAGTGTACTGTGATTCAGTCACTGAGTGTACTGTGATTCAGTCACTGAGTGAACTGTGATTCAGTCACTGAGTGAACTGTGATGCAGTCACTGAGTGAACTGTGATGCAGTCACTGAGTGAAATAGGATGCAGTGGCTGAGTGAAATGGGATGCAGTGACTGAGGGACATGGGATGCAGTGACTTAGGGACATGGGATGCAGTGACTGAGGGACATGGGATGCAGTGACACACGGACATGGGATGCAGTGACTGAGGGAATTGGGATGCAGTGATTGCGTGTAATGGAATGCAGTGACTGAGCGAAATGCGATGCAGTCACTGAGTGCAATGTGATGCAGTGACTGAGTGAAATGCGATGCAGTGACTGCTTGAAATGGGATGCAGTGACTGATGGAAATTGGATTCAGTGACAGAGTGACATGAGATGCAGTGTCTGATTGAAATGTGATGCAGTGACTGGGGGAAATGGGTTGCAGTGACTGGGGGAAATGGGCTGCAGTGCCTGAGTGAAATGGGATGCAATGCCTGAGTGAAATGGGATGCAATGCCTGAGTGAAATGGGATGCAGTGACTGATTGAAATGGGATGCAGTGACTGAGGGAAATGGGATACAGTGCCTGACCGAAAAGGGACGCACTGACTGAGTGAAATGGGATGCAGTGACTGAGGGACATGGGATGCAGTGACTGAGGGACATGAGATGCAGTGACTGAGGGCAATGGGATGCAGTGACTGAGGGACAGGAGGTGCCGTTACTGAGGGAATGGAGATACAGTGACTGTGGAAAGGAGATGCAGTGACTGTGGGAAATGGAATGCTGTGACTGAGGGTAATGGGATGCACTGTCTCAGTTCAATGAGATTCACTGTCTCAGTTAAATGGGCTGCAGTGACTGAGTGAAATGGGATGCTGTGACTGAGTGAAATGGGATGCAGTGACTGAGGGAAATGGGATGCAGTGACTGTGGGAATTGGGTTGCAGTGACTATAGGAAAAGGTTGCAGTGACTGAGGGTAATGGGATGCAGTGACTGAGGGTAATGGGATGCAGTGACTGAGTGAAATGGGATGCAGTGACTGAGTGAAATGGGATGCAGTGACTGAGTGAAATGTGATGCAGTCACTGAGGGAAATGCGATGCAGTGACTGAGGGTAATGTGATGCAGTGGCTGAGTGAAATGCGATGCTGTGACTGCGGAAGGGACATGCAGTGACTGAGTGAAATGGGGTGCTGTGACTCGGTGAAATGTGATGCAGTGACTGAGTGAAATGGGATGCAGTCACTGAGTGAAATGGGATGCAGTCACTGAGTGAAATGGGAAGCAGTCACTGAGGGAAATGAAATGCAGGGACTGAGGGTTATGAGACGCAGTGACTGAATGAAATGCGATGCAGTGACTGTGGGAAATGGGATGCAGTGACTTAGTGAAATGAAATGCAGTGACTGAGGGAAAGGAGATGCAGTGACTGTGGGAAATGGGTTGCAGTGCCTGAGTGAAATGGGCCGCAGTGCCTGAGTGAAATGGGCCGCAGTGCCTGAGTGGAATGGGCCGCAGTGCCTGAGTGGAATGGGCCGCAGTGCCTGAGTGGAATGGGCCGCAGTGCCTGAGTGGAATGGGCCGCAGTGCCTGAGTGAAATGGGATGCAGTGCCTGAGTGAAATGGGATGCAGTGCCTGAGTGAAATGGGACGCAGTGCCTGAGGGTAATGGGGTGCACTGACTGAATGAAATGCGATGCAGTGACTGTGGGAAATGGGATGCCGTGACTGTGGGGAATAAGGGGTGGGGACTGAGGGTAATGCGATGCAGTGACTGAGTGAAATGCGATGCAGTGACAAAGGAAAGGACATGCAGTGACTATGGGAAATGGGATGCACTGACTGAGTGAGATGGGGTGCCGGGACTGTGGGGAGTAGGGTGTGGTGACTGATGGAAATTGATTTACTGTCTCAGTTGAACAGGATTCACTGTCTCCGTTAAATGGGAAGCAGTGACTGACGGAAATGGGAGGCAGTGACTCTGGGAAATGGGATGCACTGACTGAATGAGGTGGGGTGCGCAGACTGAGTGAAATGTGATGCAGTGACTGAGGGAAAGGAGATGCAGTGACTGACTGAAATGGGAGGTAGTGACTGAGTGAAATGAGAGGGAGTGACTGAGTGAAGTGGGAGGCAGTGACTGAGTGAAGTGGGAGGCAGTGACTGAGGGTAATGGGATGCAGTGACTGAGGGTAATGGGATGCAGTGACAGAGGGGAATGGGATGCAGTGACTGAGCGTAATGGGATGCAGTGACTGAGCGTAATGGGATGCAGTGACTGAGCGTAATGGGATGCAGTGACTGAGCGTAATGGGATGCAGTGACTGAGCGTAATGGGATGCAGTGACTGAGTGAAATGGGATGCAGTGACTGAGTGAAATGGGATGCAGTGACTGAGGGAAATGGGATGCCGTGACTGAGGGAAATGGGATGCAGTGACTGACTGAAAGGAGATGCACTGTCTGATGGAAATGTGATGCAGTGACAGAGTGACATGAGCTGCAGTGACAGAGGTACTGGGAAGGAGTGACTGAGTTAATCGGGAATCAGTGCCCGAGCGGGCTTGGGGTGCAGTGACTGAGGGAAATGGGATACAGTCCCTGAGCGAAAAGGGACGCACTGACTGAGTGAAATGGGATGCAGTGACTGAAGGACATGGGATGCAGTGACTGAGGGACATGAGATGCAGTGACTGAGAGACATGGGATGCAGTGACGCACGGACATGGGATGCAGTGACTGAGGGAATTGGGATGCAGTGACTGAGGGAATTGGGATGCAGTGACTGAGGGAAATGGGATGCAGTGACTGCGTGAAATGCGATGCAGTGACTGAGTGAAATGTGATTCAGTCACTGAGTGAATTGGGATGCAGTCACTGAGTGAAATGGGATGCAGTGACTGATGGAAATTGGATGCAGTGACAGAGTGACATGAGGTGCACTGACTGAGTGAAATGAGATGCAGTGCCTGATTGAAATGTGATGCAGTGAGTGAGGGAAATGGGATGCAGTGACTGAGTGAAATGAGATGCACTGACTGATGGAAATTGGATGCAGTGACAGAGCGACATGAGCTGCAGTGACTGAGTGAAATGAGAAGCTGAGAATGCACTGTCTGTGAGATACGAAAACAGTGACTGATGGAAATGGGATGCAGTGACTGTGGTGAAGGGGATGCAGCGACTGACTGAAATGGGATACAGTGACTGACTGAAATGCGATGCAGTGACTGTGTGAAATGGGATGCAGTGACTGATGGAAATGGGATGCAGTGACTGCGTGAAATGTGATGTAGTGGCAGAGTGAAATGGGATGCAGTGACTGAGTGAAAAGGGATGCAGTGACTGCGTGAAATGGGACGCAGTGACTCAGTGAAATGTGATTCCGTCACTGAGTGAAATGTGATTACGTCACTGAGTGAACTGTGATGCAGTCACTGAGTCAAATAGGATGCAGTGGCTGAGTGAAATGGGATGCAGTGACTGAGGGACATGGGATGCTGTGACTTAGGGACATGGGATGCAGTGACTGAGGGACATGGGATGCAGTGACACACGGACATGGGATGCAGTGACTGGGTGAAATGGGATGCAGTGACTGATGGAAATTGGATGCAGTGACAGAGTGACATGAGCTGCAGTGTCTGATGGAAATGTGATGCAGTGACTGAGGGAAATGGGACGCAGTGACTGAGGGAAATGGGATGCAGTGAGTGTGGAAAATTGAATTCATCGTCTGTGAGATACGGGAAACAGTGACTGATGGAAATGTGATGCAGTGACTGTGGTGAAGGAGATGCAGTGATTTAGTAAATGGGATGCTTTGACCGAGTGAAATGTGATGCAGTGACTGAGTGAAATGTGATGCAGTGACTGAGTGAAATGTGATGCAGTGACTGAGGGACATGGGATGCAGTGACTGAGGGACATGAGCTGCAGTGACAGAGGTACTGGGAAGGAGTTTCTGAGTTAATAGGGAATCAGTGCCCAAGCGGGCTTGGGGTGCAGTGACTGAGGGAAATGGGATACAGTGCCTGACCGAAAAGGGACGCACTGACTGAGTGAAATGGGATGCAGTGACTGAGGGATATGGGATGCAGTGACTGAGGGACATGAGATGCAGTGACTGAGAGCCATGGGATGCAGTGTCACACAGACATGGGATGCAGTGACTGAGGGAAATGGGATGCAGTATTTGTCGGAAGGAGGATGCAATCACTGAGTGAAATGCGATGCAGAGACTGAGGGAAAGGAGATGCTGTGAATATGGGAAATGGGATGCAGTGAGTGTGGGAAATTGAATGCATCGTCTGTGAGATAAGGGAAATAGTGACTGATGGAAGTGTGATGCAGTGACTGTGGTGAAGGAGATGCAGTGACTGCTTGAAATGTGATGCAGTGACTGCTTGAAATGGGATGCAGTGACTGAGTGAAATGGGTTGCAGTGACTGAGTGAAATGGGATGCAGTGACTGAGTGAAATGGGATGCAGTGACTGAGGAAAGTGGGATGCAGTGACTGAGTGAAATGGGATGCAGTGACTGAGTGAAATGGGATGCAGTGACTGAGGGAAGTGGGATGCTGTGACTGAGGGAAATGGGATGCAGTGCCCGAGTGAAATGAGATGCAGTGACTGAGCGAAATGGGATGCACTATTTTTGGGTAGTAGGATGCAATCACTGATTGAAATGAGATGCAGAGACTGTGGGAAAGGAGATGCTGTGTCTATGGGAAATGGGATACAGTGAGTGTTGGAAATTGAATGCAGCGTCTGTGAGATAGGGGAACCAGTGACTGATGGAAATGGGATGCTGTGACTGTGGTGAAGGAGATGCAGTGATGGAGTGAATTGCGATGCAGTGACTGACTGAAATGTGATGCAGTGACTGAGTGACATGTGATGCAGTGACTGAGTGAAATGGGATGCAGTCACTGAGTGAAATAGGATGTCGTGGCTGAGTGAAATGGGATGCAGTGACTGAGTGAAATGAGATGCAGTGACTGAGTGAAATGAGATGCAGTGACTGAGTGAAATGCGATGCAGTGGCTGAGGTACTGGGAAGGAGTGACTGAGTTAATCGGGATGCAGTGCCCGAGCGGGCTTGGTGTGCAGTGACTGAGTGAAATGGGATGCAGTGATTTAAGGAAAGGAAATGCAGTGTCTGTGGGAAATGGAATGCTGCGACTGAGGGAAATGGGATGGAGTGACTGACGGAAATTGGATGCAGTGACTGAGCGAAATGGGATGCAGTGACTGAGTGAAATGGGTTGCAGTGACTGAGTGAAATGGGATGCAGTGACTGAGTGAAATGGGATGCAGTGACTGAGGAAAGTGGGATGCAGTGACTGAGTGAAATGGGATGCAGTGACTGAGGGAAGTGGGATGCTGTGACTGAGGGAAATGGGATGCAGTGCCCGAGTGAAATGAGATGCAGTGACTGAGCGAAATGGGATGCACTATTTTTGGGTAGTAGGATGCAATCACTGATTGAAATGAGATGCAGAGACTGTGGAAAAGGAGATGCTGTGTCTATGGGAAATGGGATACAGTGAGTGTCGGAAATTGAATGCAGCGTCTGTGAGATAGGGGAACCAGTGACTGATGGAAATGGGATGCTGTGACTGTGGTGAAGGAGATGCAGTGATGGAGTGAATTGGGATGCAGTGACTGACTGAAATGTGATGCAGTGACTGAGTGAAATGCGATGCAGTGACTGCGTGAAATGCGATGCAGTGACTGCGTGAAATGCGATGCAGTGACTGCGTGAAATGCGATGCAGTGACTGCGTGAAATGCGATGCAGTGACTGCGTGAAATGCGATGCAGTGACTGCGTGAAATGCGATGCAGTGACTGCGTGTAATGGGACGCAGTGACTCAGTGAAATGTGATTCTGTCACTGAGTGAATTGTGATTCCGTCACTGTGTGAAATATTATGCACTCACTGAGTGTACTGTGATTCAGTCACTGAGTGAACTGTGATTCAGTCACTGAGTGAAATAGGATGAAGTGGCAGAGTGAAATGGGATGCAGTGACTGAGTGAAATGAGAAGTAGTGACTGAGTGAAATGAGAAGCAGTGACTGAGTGAAATGAGAAGCAGTGACTGAGTGAAATGGGATGCAGTGACTGAGGGACATGGGATGCAGTGACTGAGGGACATGGGATGCAGTGACTGAGGGACATGGGATGCAATGACTGATCGAAATGGGATGCAGTGACTGCGTGAAATGGGATGCAGTGACTGAGTGAAATGCGATGCAGTCACTGAGTGCAATGTGATGCAGTGACTCAGTGAAATGTGATGCAGTGACTGAGGGACATGGGACGCAGTGACACACGGACATGGGATGCAGTGACACACGGACATGGGATGCAGTGACACACGGACATGGGATGCAGTGCCTGATGGAATTGGGATGCAGTGACTGCGTGAAATGCGATGCAGTCACTGAGTGCAATGTGATGCAGTGACTGCTTGAAATGGGATGCATCACTGAGTGCAATGGAATGCAGTGACTGGGTGAAACGGGATGCAGTCACTGATGGAAATTGGATGCAGTGACAGAGTGACATGAGCTGCAGTGTCTGAAGGAAATGTGATGCAGTGACTGAGGGAAATGGGATGCAGTGACTGAGGGAAATGGGATGCAGTGAGTCTGGGAAAATGAATTCATCGTCTGTGAGATACGGGAAACAGTGACTGATGGAAATGTGATGCAGTGACTGTGGTGAAAGGAGATGCAGTGATTGAGTAAATGTGATGCAGTGACTGAGTGAAATGTGATGCAGTGACTGAGTGAAATGTGATGCAGTGACTGAGTGAAATGTGATGCAGTGACTGAGTGAAATGTGATGCAGTGACTGAGTGAAATGTGATGCTGTGACTGAGTGAAATGTGATGCTGTGACTGAGTGAAATGTGATGCTGTGACTGAGTGAAATGTGATGCTGTGACTGAGTGAAATGGTATGTACTGACCGAGTGAAATGAGATGCAGTGACTGAGGGAAATGGGATGCAATCACTGAGTGAATTGCGATGCAGACACTGAGGGAAAGGAGATGCTGTGACGATGGGAAATGGGATGCAGTGACTGTGGGAAATTGAATGCAGCATCTGTGAGATAAGGGAAACAGTGAGTGATGGAAATGGGATGCAGTGACTATGGTGAAGGAGATGCAGTGACTGAGTGAAATGGGATGCAGTGACTGAGTAAAATACGATGCAGTGACTGAGTGAAATGTGATGCAGTGACTGCGTGAAATGGGATGCAGTGACTGTGGTGAAGGAGATGCAGTGACTGAAGGAAATGGGATACAGTGACTGAGTGAAATGGGATGCAGTGATTGAGTGAAATGGGATGCAGTGACTGAGTGAAATGGGATGCAGTGACTGAGGGACATGGGAAGCAGTGACTGAGGGACATGGGATGCAGTGACTGAGGGAAATGGGATGCCGTGACTGAGGGAAATGGGATGCAGTGACTGACTGAAAGGAGATGCACTGTCTGATGGAAATGTGATGCAGTGACAGAGTGACATGAGCTGCAGTGACAGAGGTACTGGGAAGGAGTGACTGAGTTAATCGGGAATCAGTGCCCGAGCGGGCTTGGGGTGCAGTGACTGAGGGAAATGGGATACAGTCCCTGAGCGAAAAGGGACGCACTGACTGAGTGAAATGGGATGCAGTGACTGAAGGACATGGGATGCAGTGACTGAGGGACATGAGATGCAGTGACTGAGAGACATGGGATGCAGTGACGCACGGACATGGGATGCAGTGACTGAGGGAATTGGGATGCAGTGACTGAGGGAAATGGGATGCAGTGACTGCGTGAAATGCGATGCAGTGACTGAGTGAAATGTGATTCAGTCACTGAGTGAATTGGGATGCAGTCACTGAGTGAAATGGGATGCAGTGACTGATGGAAATTGGATGCAGTGACAGAGTGACATGAGGTGCACTGACTGAGTGAAATGAGATGCAGTGCCTGATTGAAATGTGATGCAGTGAGTGAGGGAAATGGGATGCAGTGACTGAGTGAAATGAGATGCACTGACTGATGGAAATTGGATGCAGTGACAGAGCGACATGAGCTGCAGTGACTGAGTGAAATGAGAAGCTGAGAATGCACTGTCTGTGAGATACGAAAACAGTGACTGATGGAAATAGGATGCAGTGACTGTGGTGAAGGGGATGCAGCGACTGACTGAAATGGGATACAGTGACTGACTGAAATGCGATGCAGTGACTGTGTGAAATGGGATGCAGTGACTGATGGAAATGGGATGCAGTGACTGCGTGAAATGTGATGTAGTGGCAGAGTGAAATGGGATGCAGTGACTGAGTGAAAAGGGATGCAGTGACTGCGTGAAATGGGACGCAGTGACTCAGTGAAATGTGATTCCGTCACTGAGTGAAATGTGATTACGTCACTGAGTGAACTGTGATGCAGTCACTGAGTCAAATAGGATGCAGTGGCTGAGTGAAATGGGATGCAGTGACTGAGGGACATGGGATGCTGTGACTTAGGGACATGGGATGCAGTGACTGAGGGACATGGGATGCAGTGACACACGGACATGGGATGCAGTGACTGGGTGAAATGGGATGCAGTGACTGATGGAAATTGGATGCAGTGACAGAGTGACATGAGCTGCAGTGTCTGATGGAAATGTGATGCAGTGACTGAGGGAAATGGGACGCAGTGACTGAGGGAAATGGGATGCAGTGAGTGTGGAAAATTGAATTCATCGTCTGTGAGATACGGGAAACAGTGACTGATGGAAATGTGATGCAGTGACTGTGGTGAAGGAGATGCAGTGATTTAGTAAATGGGATGCTTTGACCGAGTGAAATGTGATGCAGTGACTGAGTGAAATGTGATGCAGTGACTGAGTGAAATGTGATGCAGTGACTGAGGGACATGGGATGCAGTGACTGAGGGACATGAGCTGCAGTGACAGAGGTACTGGGAAGGAGTTTCTGAGTTAATAGGGAATCAGTGCCCGAGCGGGCTTGGGGTGCAGTGACTGAGGGAAATGGGATACAGTGCCTGACCGAAAAGGGACGCACTGACTGAGTGAAATGGGATGCAGTGACTGAGGGATATGGGATGCAGTGACTGAGGGACATGAGATGCAGTGACTGAGAGCCATGGGATGCAGTGTCACACAGACATGGGATGCAGTGACTGAGGGAAATGGGATGCAGTATTTGTCGGAAGGAGGATGCAATCACTGAGTGAAATGCGATGCAGAGACTGAGGGAAAGGAGATGCTGTGAATATGGGAAATGGGATGCAGTGAGTGTGGGAAATTGAATGCATCGTCTGTGAGATAAGGGAAATAGTGACTGATGGAAGTGTGATGCAGTGACTGTGGTGAAGGAGATGCAGTGACTGCTTGAAATGTGATGCAGTGACTGCTTGAAATGTGATGCAGTGACTGCTTGAAATGGGTTGCAGTGACTGAGTGAAATGGGATACAGTGCCTGAGTGAAATGGGATGCAGTGACTGAGGAAAGTGGGATGCAGTGACTGAGTGAAATGGGATGCAGTGACTGAGTGAAATGGGATGCAGTGACTGAGGGAAGTGGGATGCTGTGACTGAGGGAAATGGGATGCAGTGCCCGAGTGAAATGAGATGCAGTGACTGAGCGAAATGGAATGCACTATTTTTGGGTAGTAGGATGCAATCACTGATTGAAATGAGATGCAGAGACTGTGGGAAAGGAGATGCTGTGTCTATGGGAAATGGGATACAGTGAGTGTCGGAAATTGAATGCAGCGTCTGTGAGATAGGGGAACCAGTGACTGATGGAAATGGGATGCTGTGACTGTGGTGAAGGAGATGCAGTGATGGAGTGAATTGGGATGCAGTGACTGACTGAAATGTGATGCAGTGACTGAGTGACATGTGATGCAGTGACTGAGTGACATGTGATGCAGTGACTGAGTGAAATGGGATGCAGTCACTGAGTGAAATAGGATGCAGTGGCTGAGTGAAATGGGATGCAGTGACTGAGTGAAATGAGATGCAGTGACTGAGTGAAATGAGATGCAGTGACTGAGTGAAATGCGATGCAGTGGCTGAGGTACTGGGAAGGAGTGACTGAGTTAATCGGGATGCAGTGCCCGAGCGGGCTTGGTGTGCAGTGACTGAGTGAAATGGGATGCAGTGATTTAAGGAAAGGAAATGCAGTGTCTGTGGGAAATGGAATGCTGCGACTGAGGGAAATGGGATGGAGTGACTGACGGAAATTGGATGCAGTGACTGAGCGAAATGGGATGCAGTGACTGAGTGAAATGGGATGCAGTGACTGAGGAAAGTGGGATGCAGTGACTGAGTGAAATGGGATGCAGTGCCCGAGTGAAATGAGATGCAGTGACTGAGCGAAATGGGATGCACTATTTTTGGGTAGTAGGATGCAATCACTGATTGAAATGAGATGCAGAGACTGTGGAAAAGGAGATGCTGTGTCTATGGGAAATGGGACACAGTGAGTGTCGGAAATTGAATGCAGCGTCTGTGAGATAGGGGAACCAGTGACTGATGGAAATGGGATGCTGTGACTGTGGTGAAGGAGATGCAGTGATGGAGTGAATTAGGATGCAGTGACTGACTGAAATGTGATGCAGTGACTGAGTGACATGTGATGCAGTGACTGAGTGAAATGGGATGCAGTGACTGCGTGAAATGCGATGCAGTGACTGCGTGAAATGCGATGCAGTGACTGCGTGAAATGCGATGCAGTGACTGCGTGAAATGCGATGCAGTGACTGCGTGAAATGGGATGCAGTGACTGCGTGTAATGGGACGCAGTGACTCAGTGAAATGTGATTCTGTCACTGAGTGAATTGTGATTCCGTCACTGTGTGAAATATGATGCACTCACTGAGTGTGCTGTGATTCAGTCACTGAGTGAACTGTGATTCAGTCACTGAGTGAAATAGGATGAAGTGGCAGAGTGAAATGGGATGCAGTGACTGAGTGAAATGAGAAGTAGTGACTGAGTGAAATGAGAAGCAGTGACTGAGTGAAATGGGATGCAGTGACTGAGGGACATGGGATGCAGTGACTGAGGGACATGGGATGCAGTGACACACGGACATGGGATGCAATGACTGATCGAAATGGGATGCAGTGACTGCGTGAAATGGGATGCAGTGACTGAGTGAAATGCGATGCAGTCACTGAGTGCAATGTAATGCAGTGACTCAGTGAAATGTGATGCAGTGACTGAGGGACATGGGACGCAGTGACACACGGACATGGGATGCAGTGACACACGGACATGGGATGCAGTGCCTGATGGAATTGGGATGCAGTGACTGCGTGAAATGCGATGCAGTCACTGAGTGCAATGTGATGCAGTGACTGCTTGAAATGGGATGCATCACTGAGTGCAATGGAATGCAGTGACTGGGTGAAACGGGATGCAGTCACTGATGGAAATTGGATGCAGTGACAGAGTGACATGAGCTGCAGTGTCTGAAGGAAATGTGATGCAGTGACTGAGGGAAATGGGATGCAGTGACTGAGGGAAATGGGATGCAGTGAGTCTGGGAAAATGAATTCATCGTCTGTGAGATACGGGAAACAGTGACTGATGGAAATGTGATGCAGTGACTGTGGTGAAAGGAGATGCAGTGATTGAGTAAATGTGATGCAGTGACTGAGTGAAATGTGATGCAGTGACTGAGTGAAATGTGATGCAGTGACTGAGTGAAATGTGATGCAGTGACTGAGTGAAATGTGATGCAGTGACTGAGTGAAATGTGATGCTGTGACTGAGTGAAATGTGATGCTGTGACTGAGTGAAATGGTATGTACTGACCGAGTGAAATGAGATGCAGTGACTGAGGGAAATGGGATGCAATCACTGAGTGAATTGCGATGCAGACACTGAGGGAAAGGAGATGCTGTGACGATGGGAAATGGGATGCAGTGACTGTGGGAAATTGAATGCAGCATCTGTGAGATAAGGGAAACAGTGAGTGATGGAAATGGGATGCAGTGACTATGGTGAAGGAGATGCAGTGACTGAGTGAAATGGGATGCAGTGACTGAGTAAAATACGATGCAGTGACTGAGTGAAATGTGATGCAGTGACTGCGTGAAATGGGATGCAGTGACTGTGGTGAAGGAGATGCAGTGACTGAAGGAAATGGGATACAGTGACTGAGTGAAATGGGATGCAGTGATTGAGTGAAATGGGATGCAGTGACTGAGTGAAATGGGATGCAGTGACTGAGGGACATGGGAAGCAGTGACTGAGGGACATGGGATGCAGTGACTGAGGGAAATGGGATGCCGTGACTGAGGGAAATGGGATGCAGTGACTGACTGAAAGGAGATGCACTGTCTGATGGAAATGTGATGCAGTGACAGAGTGACATGAGCTGCAGTGACAGAGGTACTGGGAAGGAGTGACTGAGTTAATCGGGAATCAGTGCCCGAGCGGGCTTGGGGTGCAGTGACTGAGGGAAATGGGATACAGTCCCTGAGCGAAAAGGGACGCACTGACTGAGTGAAATGGGATGCAGTGACTGAAGGACATGGGATGCAGTGACTGAGGGACATGGGATGCAGTGACTGAGGGACATGAGATGCAGTGACTGAGAGACATGGGATGCAGTGACTGAGGGAATTGGGATGCAGTGACTGAGGGAATTGGGATGCAGTGACTGAGGGAAATGGGATGCAGTGACTGCGTGAAATGTGATTCAGTCACTGAGTGAATTGGGATGCAGTCACTGAGTGAAATGGGATGCAGTGACTGATGGAAATTGGATGCAGTGACAGAGTGACATGAGGTGCACTGACTGAGTGAAATGAGATGCAGTGCCTGATTGAAATGTGATGCAGTGAGTGAGGGAAATGGGATGCAGTGACTGAGTGAAATGAGATGCACTGACTGATGGAAATTGGACGGAGTGACAGAGCGACATGAGCTGCAGTGACTGAGTGAAATGAGAAGCTGAGAATGCACTGTCTGTGAGATACGAAAACAGTGACTGATGGAAATGGGATGCAGTGACTGTGGTGAAGGGGATGCAGCGACTGACTGAAATGGGATACAGTGACTGACTGAAATGCGATGCAGTGACTGTGTGAAATGGGATGCAGTGACTGATGGAAATGGGATGCAGTGACTGCGTGAAATGTGATGTAGTGGCAGAGTGAAATGGGATGCAGTGACTGAGTGAAAAGGGATGCAGTGACTGCGTGAAATGGGACGCAGTGACTCAGTGAAATGTGATTCCGTCACTGAGTGAAATGTGATTACGTCACTGAGTGAACTGTGATGCAGTCACTGAGTCAAATAGGATGCAGTGGCTGAGTGAAATGGGATGCAGTGACTGAGGGACATGGGATGCTGTGACTTAGGGACATGGGATGCAGTGACTGAGGGACATGGGATGCAGTGACTGAGGGACATGGGATGCAGTGACACACGGACATGGGATGCAGTGACTGGGTGAAATGGGATGCAGTGACTGATGGAAATTGGATGCAGTGACAGAGTGACATGAGCTGCAGTGTCTGATGGAAATGTGATGCAGTGTCTGATGGAAATGTGATGCAGTGACTGAGGGAAATGGGACGCAGTGACTGAGGGAAATGGGATGCAGTGAGTGTGGAAAATTGAATTCATCGTCTGTGAGATACGGGAAACAGTGACTGATGGAAATGTGATGCAGTGACTGTGGTGAAGGAGATGCAGTGATTTAGTAAATGGGATGCTTTGACCGAGTGAAATGTGATGCAGTGACTGAGGGAAATGGGATACAGTGCCTGACCGAAAAGGGACGCACTGACTGAGTGAAATGGGATGCAGTGACTGAGGGATATGGGATGCAGTGACTGAGGGACATGAGATGCAGTGACTGAGAGCCATGGGATGCAGTGTCACACAGACATGGGATGCAGTGACTGAGGGAAATGGGATGCAGTATTTGTCGGAAGGAGGATGCAATCACTGAGTGAAATGCGATGCAGAGACTGAGGGAAAGGAGATGCTGTGAATATGGGAAATGGGATGCAGTGAGTGTGGGAAATTGAATGCATCGTCTGTGAGATAAGGGAAATAGTGACTGATGGAAGTGTGATGCAGTGACTGTGGTGAAGGAGATGCAGTGACTGCTTGAAATGTGATGCAGTGACTGCTTGAAATGGGATGCAGTGACTGAGGGAAATGGGATGCAGTGACTGAGTGAAATCGGATGCAGTGACTGAGTGAAATGTGATTTAGTCACTGAGTGAAATGGGATGCAGCCGCTGAGTGAAATGGGATGCATTACTGAGTACAATGGGATGCAGTGACTGGATGAAATGGGATGCAGTGACTGAGTGAAATCGGATGCAGTGACTGAGGGAAATGGGATGCACTGACCGGGTGAAATGAGATGCAGTGACTGACGGAAATGGGATGCAGTGACTCAGGGAAATGGGGTGCAGTATTTGTGGGAAGAAGGATGCAATCACTGAGTGAAATGAGATGATGAGACTGAGGGCAAGGTGATGCTGTGACTATGGGAAATGGGATGCACTGAGTATGGGAAATTGAATGCAGCGTCTGTGAGATACGGGAAACAGTGACTGATGGAAATGGGATGCAGTGACTGTGGTGAAGGGGATGCAGCGACTGAGTGAAATGCGATGCAGTGACTGTGTGAAATGGGATGCAGTGACTGTGTGAAATGGGAAGCAGTGACTCAGTGAAATGTGATTCCGTGAAATGTGATTACGTCACTGAGTGAAATATGATGCACTCACTGAGTGTACTGTGATTCAGTCACTGAGTGTACTGTGATTCAGTCACTGAGTGTACTGTGATTCAGTCACTGAGTGTACTGTGATTCAGTCACTGAGTGAACTGTGATTCAGTCACTGACTGAACTGTGATGCAGTCACTGAGTGAACTGTGATGCAGTCACTGAGTGAAATAGGATGCAGTGGCTGAGTGAAATGGGATGCAGTGACTGAGGGACATGGGATGCAGTGACTTAGGGACATGGGATGCAGTGACTGAGGGACATGGGATGCAGTGACACACGGACATGGGATGCAGTGACTGAGGGACATGGGATGCAGTGATTGCGTGTAATGGAATGCAGTGACTGAGCGAAATGCGATGCAGTCACTGAGTGCAATGTGATGCAGTGACTGAGTGAAATGCGATGCAGTGACTGCTTGAAATGGGATGCAGTGACTGATGGAAATTGGATTCAGTGACAGAGTGACATGAGATGCAGTGTCTGATTGAAATGTGATGCAGTGACTGGGGGAAATGGGTTGCAGTGACTGGGGGAAATGGGCTGCAGTGCCTGAGTGAAATGGGATGCAATGCCTGAGTGAAATGGGATGCAATGCCTGAGTGAAATGGGATGCAATGCCTGAGTGAAATGGGATGCAGTGACTGATTGAAATGGGATGCAGTGACTGAGGGAAATGGGATACAGTGCCTGACCGAAAAGGGACGCACTGACTGAGTGAAATGGGATGCAGTGACTGAGGGACATGGGATGCAGTGACTGAGGGACATGAGATGCAGTGACTGAGGGCAATGGGATGCAGTGACTGAGGGACAGGAGGTGCCGTTACTGAGGGAATGGAGATACAGTGACTGTGGAAAGGAGATGCAGTGACTGTGGGAAATGGAATGCTGTGACTGAGGGTAATGGGATGCACTGTCTCAGTTCAATGAGATTCACTGTCTCAGTTAAATGGGCTGCAGTGACTGAGTGAAATGGGATGCTGTGACTGAGTGAAATGGGATGCAGTGACTGAGCGAAATGCGATGCAGTCACTGAGTGCAATGTGATGCAGTGACTGAGTGAAATGCGATGCAGTGACTGCTTGAAATGGGATGCAGTGACTGATGGAAATTGGATTCAGTGACAGAGTGACATGAGATGCAGTGTCTGATTGAAATGTGATGCAGTGACTGGGGGAAATGGGTTGCAGTGACTGGGGGAAATGGGCTGCAGTGCCTGAGTGAAATGGGATGCAATGCCTGAGTGAAATGGGATGCAATGCCTGAGTGAAATGGGATGCAATGCCTGAGTGAAATGGGATGCAGTGACTGATTGAAATGGGATGCAGTGACTGAGGGAAATGGGATACAGTGCCTGACCGAAAAGGGACGCACTGACTGAGTGAAATGGGATGCAGTGACTGAGGGACATGGGATGCAGTGACTGAGGGACATGAGATGCAGTGACTGAGGGTAATGGGACGCAGTGACTGAGGGCAATGGGATGCAGTGACTGAGGGACAGGAGGTGCTGTTACTGAGGGAATGGAGATACAGTGACTGTGGAAAGGAGATGCAGTGACTGTGGGAAATGGAATGCTGTGACTGAGGGTAATGGGATGCACTGTCTCAGTTCAATGAGATTCACTGTCTCAGTTAAATGGGCTGCAGTGACTGAGTGAAATGGGATGCTGTGACTGAGTGAAATGGGATGCAGTGACTGAGGGAAATGGGATGCAGTGACTGTGGGAATTGGGTTGCAGTGACTATAGGAAAAGGTTGCAGTGACTGAGGGTAATGGGATGCAGTGACTGAGGGTAATGGGATGCAGTGACTGAGTGAAATGGGATGCAGTGACTGAGTGAAATGTGATGCAGTCACTGAGTGAAATGTGATGCAGTCACTGAGGGAAATGCGATGCAGTGACTGAGGGTAATGTGATGCAGTGGCTGAGTGAAATGCGATGCTGTGACTGCGGAAGGGACATGCAGTGACTGAGTGAAATGGGGTGCTGTGACTCGGTGAAATGTGATGCAGTGACTGAGTGAAATGGGATGCAGTCACTGAGTGAAATGGGATGTAGTCACTGAGTGAAATGGGAAGCAGTCACTGAGGGAAATGAAATGCAGGGACTGAGGGTTATGAGACGCAGTGACTGAATGAAATGCGATGCAGTGACTGTGGGAAATGGGATGCAGTGACTTAGTGAAATGAAATGCAGTGACTGAGGGAAAGGAGATGCAGTGACTGTGGGAAATGGGTTGCAGTGCCTGAGTGAAATGGGCCGCAGTGCCTGAGTGAAATGGGCCGCAGTGCCTGAGTGAAATGGGATGCAGTGCCTGAGTGAAATGGGACGCAGTGCCTGAGGGTAATGGGGTGCACTGACTGAATGAAATGCGATGCAGTGACTGTGGGAAATGGGATGCCGTGACTGTGGGGAATAAGGGGTGGGGACTGAGGGTAATGCGATGCAGTGACTGAGTGAAATGCGATGCAGTGACAAAGGAAAGGACATGCAGTGACTATGGGAAATGGGATGCACTGACTGAGTGAGATGGGGTGCCGGGACTGTGGGGAGTAGGGTGTGGTGACTGATGGAAATTGATTTACTGTCTCAGTTGAACAGGATTCACTGTCTCCGTTAAATGGGATGCAGTGACTGAGTGAAATGTTATGTAGTGACTGATTGAAATGGGATGCAGTGACTGATCGAAATGAGTTGCAGTGACAGAGGGAAATGAGATGCAGTGAATGAGGGACAGAAGGTGCCGTGAATGAATGAAATGAGGTGCCATGACTGAGGGAAAGTAGATGCAGTGACTGAGAGAAAGGAGATGCAGTGACCGTGGGAAATGGATTGCAGTGACTGAGGGAAATGGGATGCAGTGCCTGAGTGAAATGGGATGCAGTGCCTGAGTGAAATGGGCTGCAGTGCCTGAGTGAAATGGGATGCAGTGACTGACTGAAATGGGATGCAGTGACTGAGGTACGTGGGCTGCAGTGCCCGAGTGAAATGGGCTGCAGTGCCCGAGTGAAATGGGCTGCAGTGCCTGAGTGAAATGGGCTGCAGTGCCTGAGGGATAATGGGATGCATTGACTGATGGAAATGGGATGCAGTGACTGAGGGAATTGAGATGCAGTGACTGAACGAAATGAGATGCAGTGACTGAGGGAAATGAGATGCAGTGACAGAGGGAAATGAGATGCAGTGACAGAGGGAAATGAGATGCAGTGACTGAGGGACAGGTGGTGCCGTGACTGAGGGACAGGTGGTGCCGTGACTGAGGGACAGGAGGTGCTGTGACTGAGGGACAGGAGATGCCATGACTGTGGGAAATGAGATGCAGTGACTGTTGGAAAGGAGATGCAGTGACTGTGGGAAATGGGTTGCAGTGACTGTGGGAAAAGGGAGGCAGTGTCTGAGTGAAAAGGGATGCAGTGACTGACTGAAAAGGGATGCAGTGACTGAGTGAAATGGGATGCAGTGACTGAGGGTAATGGGACGCAGTGACTGAGGGTAATGGGACGCAGTGACTGAGGGTAATGGGACGCAGTGACTGAGGGAAATGAGATGCAGTGACTGCGGGAAAGGAGATGCAGTGACTGAGGGAAATGAGATGCAGTGCCTGTGTGAAATGGGATGCAGTGCCTGTGTGAAATGGGATGCAGTGCCTGAGTGAAATGGGATGCAGTGACTGTGGGAAATGGGATGCAGTGACTGTACGAAAAGGTTGCAGTGATTGAGTGAAATGCGATGCAGTGACTGAGGGAAAGGAGATGCAGTGACTGTGGGAAATGGAATGCTGTTACTGAGGGTAATGGGATGCTGTGACTGAGAGAAATGGGATGCTGTGACTGAGTGAAATGGGATGCAGTGACTGTGGGAAACGTTTGCTGTGACTGTGGGAAACGGGAGGCAGTGACTGAGGGAAATGGGACGCAGTGACTGAGTGAAAAGGGATGCAGTAACTGAGTGAAAAGGGATGCAGTAACTGAGTGAAAAGGGATGCAGTGACTGAGTGAAAAGGGATGCAGTGACTGAGGGTAATGTGGTGCAGTGCCTGAGTGAAATGGGATGCAGTGACTGAGTGAAATGGGATGCAGTGACTGAGTGAAATGGGACGCAGTGACTGAGGGAAATGGGAGGCAGTGACTGAGGGACAGGAGGTGCCGTTACTGAGGGAAATGGATTGCTCTGACTGAGGGTAATGGGATGCACTGTCTCAGTTCAATGAGATTCACTGTCTCAGTTAAATGGGATACAGTGACTGAGTGAAAAGGGATGCAGTGACTGAGTGAAATTGGAGGCAGTGACTGAGTGAAATTGGAGGCAGTGACTGAGTGAAATGGGAGGCAGTGACTGAGTGAAATGGGAGGCAGTGACTGAGTGAAATGGGAGGCAGTGACTGAGGGAAATGGGAGGCAGTGACTGAGGGAAATGGGAGGCAGTGACTGAGGGAAATGGGAGGCAGTGACTGAGGGAAATGGGAAGCAGTGACTGAGGGAAATGGGAGGCAGTGACTCTGGGAAATGGGATGCACTGACTGAATGAGATGGGGTGCTCAGACTGAGTGAAATGTGATGCAGTGACTGAGGGAAAGGAGATGCAGTGACTGACTGAAATGGGAGGTAGTGACTGAGTGAAATGAGAGGGAGTGACTGAGTGAAGTGGGAGGCAGTGACTGAGTGAAGTGGGAGGCAGTGACTGAGGGTAATGGGATGCAGTGACTGAGCGTAATGGGATGCAGTGACTGAGCGTAATGGGATGCAGTGACTGAGCGTAATGGGATGCAGTGACTGAGCGTAATGGGATGCAGTGACTGAGCGTAATGGGATGCAGTGACTGAGCGAAATGGGATGCAGTGACTGAGTGAAATGGGATGCAGTGACTGAGGGAAATGGGATGCCGTGACTGAGGGAAATGGGATGCAGTGACTGACTGAAAGGAGATGCACTGTCTGATGGAAATGTGATGCAGTGACAGAGTGACATGAGCTGCAGTGACAGAGGTACTGGGAAGGAGTGACTGAGTTAATCGGGAATCAGTGCCCGAGCGGGCTTGGGGTGCAGTGACTGAGGGAAATGGGATACAGTCCCTGAGCGAAAAGGGACGCACTGACTGAGTGAAATGGGATGCAGTGACTGAAGGACATGGGATGCAGTGACTGAGGGACATGGGATGCAGTGACTTAGGGACATGAGATGCAGTGACTGAGGGACATGGGATGCAGTGACACACGGACATGGGATGCAGTGACTGAGGGAATTGGGATGCAGTGATTGCGTGTAATGGAATGCAGTGACTGAGCGAAATGCGATGCAGTCACTGAGTGCAATGTGATGCAGTGACTGCTTGAAATGGGATGCAGTGACTGATGGAAATTGGATTCAGTGACAGAGTGACATGAGATGCAGTGTCTGATTGAAATGTGATGCAGTGACTGGGGGAAATGGGTTGCAGTGACTGGGAGAAATGGGCTGCAGTGCCTGAGTGAAATGGGATGCAATGCCTGAGTGAAATGGGATGCAATGCCTGAGTGAAATGGGATGCAGTGACTGATTGAAATGGGATGCAGTGACTGAGGGAAATGGGATACAGTGCCTGACCGAAAAGGGACGCACTGACTGAGTGAAATGGGATGCAGTGACTGAGGGACATGGGATGCAGTGACTGAGGGACATGAGATGCAGTGACTGAGGGTAATGGGACGCAGTGACTGAGGGCAATGGGATGCAGTGACTGAGGGACAGGAGGTGCCGTTACTGAGGGAATGGAGATACAGTGACTGTGGAAAGGAGATGCAGTGACTGTGGGAAATGGAATGCTGTGACTGAGGGTAATGGGATGCACTGTCTCAGTTCAATGAGATTCACTGTCTCAGTTAAATGGGCTGCAGTGACTGAGTGAAATGGGATGCTGTGACTGAGTGAAATGGGATGCAGTGACTGAGGGAAATGGGATGCAGTGACTGTGGGAATTGGGTTGCAGTGACTATAGGAAAAGGTTGCAGTGACTGAGGGTAATGGGATGCAGTGACTGAGGGTAATGGGATGCAGTGACTGAGGGTAATGGGATGCAGTCACTGAGTGAAATGGGATGCAGTCACTGAGTGAAATGTGATGCAGTCACTGAGGGAAATGCGATGCAGTGACTGAGGGTAATGTGATGCAGTGGCTGAGTGAAATGCGATGCTGTGACTGCGGAAGGGACATGCAGTGACTGAGTGAAATGGGGTGCTGTGACTCGGTGAAATGTGATGCAGTGACTGAGTGAAATGGGATGCAGTCACTGAGTGAAATGGGATGCAGTCACTGAGTGAAATGGGAAGCAGTCACTGAGGGAAATGAAATGCAGGGACTGAGGGTTATGAGACGCAGTGACTGAATGAAATGCGATGCAGTGACTGTGGGAAATGGGATGCAGTGACTTAGTGAAATGAAATGCAGTGACTGAGGGAAAGGAGATGCAGTGACTGTGGGAAATGGGTTGCAGTGCCTGAGTGAAATGGGCCGCAGTGCCTGAGTGAAATGGGCCGCAGTGCCTGAGTGAAATGGGATGCAGTGCCTGAGTGAAATGGGATGCAGTGCCTGAGTGAAATGGGACGCAGTGCCTGAGGGTAATGGGGTGCACTGACTGAATGAAATGCGATGCAGTGACTGTGGGAAATGGGATGCCGTGACTGTGGGGAATAAGGGGTGGGGACTGAGGGTAATGCGATGCAGTGACTGAGTGAAATGCGATGCAGTGACAAAGGAAAGGACATGCAGTGACTATGGGAAATGGGATGCACTGACTGAGTGAGATGGGGTGCCGGGACTGTGGGGAGTAGGGTGTGGTGACTGATGGAAATTGATTTACTGTCTCAGTTGAACAGGATTCACTGTCTCCGTTAAATGGGATGCAGTGACTGAGTGAAATGTAATGTAGTGACTGATTGAAATGGGATGCAGTGACTGATCGAAATGAGTTGCAGTGACAGAGGGAAATGAGATGCAGTGAATGAGGGACAGAAGGTGCCGTGAATGAATGAAATGAGGTGCCATGACTGAGGGAAAGTAGATGCAGTGACTGAGAGAAAGGAGATGCAGTGACCGTTGGAAATGGATTGCAGTGACTGAGGGAAATGGGATGCAGTGCCTGAGTGAAATGGGATGCAGTGCCTGAGTGAAATGGGATGCAGTGCCTGAGTGAAATGGGCTGCAGTGCCTGAGTGAAATGGGCTGCAGTGCCTGACTGAAATGGGATGCAGTGACTGAGGGAAATGAGATGCAGTGCCTGTGTGAAATGGGATGCAGTGCCTGTGTGAAATGGGATGCAGTGACTGTGGGAAATGGGATGCAGTGACTGTGGGAAATGGGATGCAGTGACTGTACGAAAAGGTTGCAGTGATTGAGTGAAATGCGATGCAGTGACTGAGGGAAAGGAGATGCAGTGACTGTGGGAAATGGAATGCTGTTACTGAGGGTAATGGGATGCTGTGACTGAGAGAAATGGGATGCTGTGACTGAGTGAAATGGGACGCAGTGACTGTGGGAAACGTTTGCTGTGACTGTGGGAAACGGGAGGCAGTGACTGAGGGAAATGGGACGCAGTGACTGAGTGTAATGGGATGCAATCACTGAGTGAAAAGGGATGCAGTGACTGAGTGAAAAGGGATGCAGTGACTGAGGGTAATGTGGTGCAGTGCCTGAGTGAAATGGGATGCAGTGACTGAGTGAAATGGGATGCAGTGACTGAGTGAAATGGGACGCAGTGACTGAGGGAAATGGGAGGCAGTGACTGAGGGACAGGAGGTGCCGTTACTGAGGGAAATGGATTGCTCTGACTGAGGGTAATGGGATGCACTGTCTCAGTTCAATGAGATTCACTGTCTCAGTTAAATGGGATACAGTGACTGAGTGAAAAGGGATGCAGTGACTGAGTGAAATTGGAGGCAGTGACTGAGTGAAATGGGAGGCAGTGACTGAGTGAAATGGGAGGCAGTGACTGAGTGAAATGGGAGGCAGTGACTGAGGGAAATGGAAGGCAGTGACTGAGGGAAATGGGAAGCAGTGACTGAGGGAAATGGGAGGCAGTGACTCTGGGAAATGGGATGCACTGACTGAATGAGATGGGGTGCTCAGACTGAGTGAAATGTGATGCAGTGACTGAGGGAAAGGAGATGCAGTGACTGACTGAAATGGGAGGTAGTGACTGAGTGAAATGAGAGGGAGTGACTGAGTGAAGTGGGAGGCAGTGACTGAGTGAAGTGGGAGGCAGTGACTGAGGGTAATGGGATGCAGTGACAGAGGGGAATGGGATGCAGTGACTGAGCGTAATGGGATGCACTGACTGAGCGTAATGGGATGCAGTGACTGAGCGTAATGGGATGCAGTGACTGAGCGTAATGGGATGCAGTGACTGAGCGAAATGGGATGCAGTGACTGAGTGAAATGGGATGCAGTGACTGAGTGAAATGGGATGCAGTGACTGAGGGAAATGGGATGCCGTGACTGACTGAAAGGAGATGCACTGTCTGATGGAAATGTGATGCAGTGACAGAGTGACATGAGCTGCAGTGACAGAGGTACTGGGAAGGAGTGACTGAGTTAATCGGGAATCAGTGCCCGAGCGGGCTTGGGGTGCAGTGACTGAGGGAAATGGGATACAGTCCCTGAGCGAAAAGGGACGCACTGACTGAGTGAAATGGGATGCAGTGACTGAAGGACATGGGATGCAGTGACTGAGGGACATGAGATGCAGTGACTGAGAGACATGGGATGCAGTGACGCACGGACATGGGATGCAGTGACTGAGGGAATTGGGATGCAGTGACTGAGGGAAATGGGATGCAGTGACTGCGTGAAATGCGATGCAGTGACTGAGTGAAATGTGATTCAGTCACTGAGTGAATTGGGATGCAGTCACTGAGTGAAATGGGATGCAGTGACTGATGGAAATTGGATGCAGTGACAGAGTGACATGAGGTGCACTGACTGAGTGAAATGAGATGCAGTGCCTGATTGAAATGTGATGCAGTGAGTGAGGGAAATGGGATGCAGTGACTGAGTGAAATGAGATGCACTGACTGATGGAAATTGGATGCAGTGACAGAGCGACATGAGCTGCAGTGACTGAGTGAAATGAGAAGCTGAGAATGCACTGTCTGTGAGATACGAAAACAGTGACTGATGGAAATGGGATGCAGTGACTGTGGTGAAGGGGATGCAGCGACTGACTGAAATGGGATACAGTGACTGACTGAAATGCGATGCAGTGACTGTGTGAAATGGGATGCAGTGACTGATGGAAATGGGATGCAGTGACTGCGTGAAATGTGATGTAGTGGCAGAGTGAAATGGGATGCAGTGACTGAGTGAAAAGGGATGCAGTGACTGCGTGAAATGGGACGCAGTGACTCAGTGAAATGTGATTCCGTCACTGAGTGAAATGTGATTACGTCACTGAGTGAACTGTGATGCAGTCACTGAGTCAAATAGGATGCAGTGGCTGAGTGAAATGGGATGCAGTGACTGAGGGACATGGGATGCTGTGACTTAGGGACATGGGATGCAGTGACTGAGGGACATGGGATGCAGTGACACACGGACATGGGATGCAGTGACTGGGTGAAATGGGATGCAGTGACTGATGGAAATTGGATGCAGTGACAGAGTGACATGAGCTGCAGTGTCTGATGGAAATGTGATGCAGTGACTGAGGGAAATGGGACGCAGTGACTGAGGGAAATGGGATGCAGTGAGTGTGGAAAATTGAATTCATCGTCTGTGAGATACGGGAAACAGTGACTGATGGAAATGTGATGCAGTGACTGTGGTGAAGGAGATGCAGTGATTTAGTAAATGGGATGCTTTGACCGAGTGAAATGTGATGCAGTGACTGAGTGAAATGTGATGCAGTGACTGAGTGAAATGTGATGCAGTGACTGAGGGACATGGGATGCAGTGACTGAGGGACATGAGCTGCAGTGACAGAGGTACTGGGAAGGAGTTTCTGAGTTAATAGGGAATCAGTGCCCAAGCGGGCTTGGGGTGCAGTGACTGAGGGAAATGGGATACAGTGCCTGTCCGAAAAGGGACGCACTGACTGAGTGAAATGGGATGCAGTGACTGAGGGATATGGGATGCAGTGACTGAGGGACATGAGATGCAGTGACTGAGAGCCATGGGATGCAGTGTCACACAGACATGGGATGCAGTGACTGAGGGAAATGGGATGCAGTATTTGTCGGAAGGAGGATGCAATCACTGAGTGAAATGCGATGCAGAGACTGAGGGAAAGGAGATGCTGTGAATATGGGAAATGGGATGCAGTGAGTGTGGGAAATTGAATGCATCGTCTGTGAGATAAGGGAAATAGTGACTGATGGAAGTGTGATGCAGTGACTGTGGTGAAGGAGATGCAGTGACTGCTTGAAATGTGATGCAGTGACTGCTTGAAATGGGATGCAGTGACTGAGTGAAATGGGTTGCAGTGACTGAGTGAAATGGGATGCAGTGACTGAGGAAAGTGGGATGCAGTGACTGAGTGAAATGGGATGCAGTGACTGAGTGAAATGGGATGCAGTGACTGAGGGAAGTGGGATGCTGTGACTGAGGGAAATGGGATGCAGTGCCCGAGTGAAATGAGATGCAGTGACTGAGCGAAATGGGATGCACTATTTTTGGGTAGTAGGATGCAATCACTGATTGAAATGAGATGCAGAGACTGTGGGAAAGGAGATGCTGTGTCTATGGGAAATGGGATACAGTGAGTGTCGGAAATTGAATGCAGCGTCTGTGAGATAGGGGAACCAGTGACTGATGGAAATGGGATGCTGTGACTGTGGTGAAGGAGATGCAGTGATGGAGTGAATTGGGATGCAGTGACTGAGTGACATGTGATGCAGTGACTGAGTGACATGTGATGCAGTGACTGAGTGACATGTGATGCAGTGACTGAGTGAAATGGGATGCAGTCACTGAGTGAAATAGGATGCAGTGGCTGAGTGAAATGGGATGCAGTGACTGAGTGAAATGAGATGCAGTGACTGAGTGAAATGAGATGCAGTGACTGAGTGAAATGAGATGCAGTGACTGAGTGAAATGCGATGCAGTGGCTGAGGTACTGGGAAGGAGTGACTGAGTTAATCGGGATGCAGTGCCCGAGCGGGCTTGGTGTGCAGTGACTGAGTGAAATGGGATGCAGTGATTTAAGGAAAGGAAATGCAGTGTCTGTGGGAAATGGAATGCTGCGACTGAGGGAAATGGGATGGAGTGACTGACGGAAATTGGATGCAGTGACTGAGCGAAATGGGATGCAGTGACTGCGTGAAATGCGATGCAGTGACTGTGTGAAATGCGATGCAGTGACTGCGTGAAATGCGATGCAGTGACTGCGTGAAATGGGATGCAGTGACTGCGTGTAATGGGACGCAGTGACTCAGTGAAATGTGATTCTGTCACTGAGTGAATTGTGATTCCGTCACTGTGTGAAATATGATGCACTCACTGAGTGTACTGTGATTCAGTCACTGAGTGAACTGTGATTCAGTCACTGAGTGAAATAGGATGAAGTGGCAGAGTGAAATGGGATGCAGTGACTGAGTGAAATGGGATGCAGTGACTGAGTGAAATGGGATGCAGTGACTGCGTGAAATGGGATGCAGTGACTGAGTGAAATGCGATGCAGTGACTGAGGGACATGGGACGCAGTGACACACGGACATGGGATGCAGTGACACACGGACATGGGATGCAGTGACACACGGACATGGGATGCAGTGCCTGATGGAATTGGGATGCAGTGACTGCGTGAAATGCGATGCAGTCACTGAGTGCAATGTGATGCAGTGACTGCTTGAAATGGGATGCATCACTGAGTGCAATGGAATGCAGTGACTGGGTGAAACGGGATGCAGTCACTGATGGAAATTGGATGCAGTGACAGAGTGACATGAGCTGCAGTGTCTGAAGGAAATGTGATGCAGTGACTGAGGGAAATGGGATGCAGTGACTGAGGGAAATGGGATGCAGTGAGTCTGGGAAAATGAATTCATCGTCTGTGAGATACGGGAAACAGTGACTAATGGAAATGTGATGCAGTGACTGTGGTGAAAGGAGATGCAGTGATTGAGTAAATGTGATGCAGTGACTGAGTGAAATGTGATGCAGTGACTGAGTGAAATGTGATGCAGTGACTGAGTGAAATGTGATGCAGTGACTGAGTGAAATGTGATGCTGTGACTGAGTGAAATGTGATGCTGTGACTGAGTGAAATGGTATGTACTGACCGAGTGAAATGAGATGCAGTGACTGAGGGAAATGGGATGCAATCACTGAGTGAATTGCGATGCAGACACTGAGGGAAAGGAGATGCTGTGACGATGGGAAATGGGATGCAGTGACTGTGGGAAATTGAATGCAGCATCTGTGAGATAAGGGAAACAGTGAGTGATGGAAATGGGATGCAGTGACTATGGTGAAGGAGATGCAGTGACTGAGTGAAATGGGATGCAGTGACTGAGTAAAATACGATGCAGTGACTGAGTGAAATGTGATGCAGTGACTGCGTGAAATGGGATGCAGTGACTGTGGTGAAGGAGATGCAGTGACTGAAGGAAATGGGATACAGTGACTGAGTGAAATGGGATGCAGTGACTGAGTGAAATGGGATGCAGTGACTGAGGGACATGGGAAGCAGTGACTGAGGGACATGGGAAGCAGTGACTGAGGGACATGGGATGCCGTGACTGAGGGAAATGGGATGCAGTGACTGACTGAAAGGAGATGCACTGTCTGATGGAAATGTGATGCAGTGACAGAGTGACATGAGCTGCAGTGACAGAGGTACTGGGAAGGAGTGACTGAGTTAATCGGGAATCAGTGCCCGAGCGGGCTTGGGGTGCAGTGACTGAGGGAAATGGGATACAGTCCCTGAGCGAAAAGAGACGCACTGACTGAGTGAAATGGGATGCAGTGACTGAAGGACATGGGATGCAGTGACTGAGGGACATGAGATGCAGTGACTGAGAGACATGGGATGCAGTGACGCACGGACATGGGATGCAGTGACTGAGGGAATTGGGATGCAGTGGCTGAGGGAAATGGGATGCAGTGACTGCGTGAAATGCGATGCAGTGACTGAGTGAAATGTGATTCAGTCACTGAGTGAATTGGGATGCAGTCACTGAGTGAAATGGGATGCAGTGACTGATGGAAATTGGATGCAGTGACAGAGTGACATGAGGTGCACTGACTGAGTGAAATGAGATGCAGTGCCTGATTGAAATGTGATGCAGTGAGTGAGGGAAATGGGATGCAGTGACTGAGTGAAATGAGATGCACTGACTGATGGAAATTGGATGCAGTGACAGAGCGACATGAGCTGCAGTGACTGAGTGAAATGAGAAGCTGAGAATGCACTGTCTGTGAGATACGAAAACAGTGACTGATGGAAATGGGATGCAGTGACTGTGGTGAAGGGGATGCAGCGACTGACTGAAATGGGATACAGTGACTGACTGAAATGCGATGCAGTGACTGTGTGAAATGGGATGCAGTGACTGATGGAAATGGGATGCAGTGACTGCGTGAAATGTGATGTAGTGGCAGAGTGAAATGGGATGCAGTGACTGAGTGAAAAGGGATGCAGTGACTGCGTGAAATGGGACGCAGTGACTCAGTGAAATGTGATTCCGTCACTGAGTGAAATGTGATTACGTCACTGAGTGAACTGTGATGCAGTCACTGAGTCAAATAGGATGCAGTGGCTGAGTGAAATGGGATGCAGTGACTGAGGGACATGGGATGCTGTGACTTAGGGACATGGGATGCAGTGACTGAGGGACATGGGATGCAGTGACACACGGACATGGGATGCAGTGACTGGGTGAAATGGGATGCAGTGACTGATGGAAATTGGATGCAGTGACAGAGTGACATGAGCTGCAGTGTCTGATGGAAATGTGATGCAGTGACTGAGGGAAATGGGACGCAGTGACTGAGGGAAATGGGATGCAGTGAGTGTGGAAAATTGAATTCATCGTCTGTGAGATACGGGAAACAGTGACTGATGGAAATGTGATGCAGTGTCTGTGGTGAAGGAGATGCAGTGATTTAGTAAATGGGATGCTTTGACCGAGTGAAATGTGATGCAGTGACTGAGTGAAATGTGATGCAGTGACTGAGGGACATGGGATGCAGTGACTGAGGGACATGAGCTGCAGTGACAGAGGTACTGGGAAGGAGTTTCTGAGTTAATAGGGAATCAGTGCCCGAGCGGGCTTGGGGTGCAGTGACTGAGGGAAATGGGATACAGTGCCTGACCGAAAAGGGACGCACTGACTGAGTGAAATGGGATGCAGTGACTGAGGGATATGGGATGCAGTGACTGAGGGACATGAGATGCAGTGACTTAGAGCCATGGGATGCAGTGACACACAGACATGGGATGCAGTGACTGAGGGAAATGGGATGCAGTATTTGTCGGAAGGAGGATGCAATCACTGAGTGAAATGCGATGCAGAGACTGAGGGAAAGGAGATGCTGTGAATATGGGAAATGGGATGCAGTGAGTGTGGGAAATTGAATGCATCGTCTGTGAGATAAGGGAAATAGTGACTGATGGAAGTGTGATGCAGTGACTGTGGTGAAGGAGATGCAGTGACTGCTTGAAATGTGATGCAGTGACTGCTTGAAATGTGATGCAGTGACTGCTTGAAATGGGATGCAGTGACTGAGGGAAATGGGATGCAGTGACTGAGTGAAATCGGATGCAGTGACTGAGTGAAATGTGATTTAGTCACTGAGTGAAATGGGATGCAGCCGCTGAGTGAAATGGGATGCATTACTGAGTACAATGGGATGCAGTGACCGGATGAAATGGGATGCAGTGCCCGAGTGAAATGAGATGCAGTGACTGAGGGAAATGGGATGCACTGACCGAGTGAAATGAGATGCAGTGACTGACGGAAATGGGATGCAGTGACTCAGGGAAATGGGGTGCAGTATTTGTGGGAAGAAGGATGCAATCACTGAGTGAAATGAGATGATGAGACTGAGGGCAAGGTGATGCTGTGACTATGGGAAATGGGATGCACTGAGTATGGGAAATTGAATGCAGCGTCTGTGAGATCCGGGAAACAGTGACTGATGGAAATGGGATGCAGTAACTGTGTTGAAGGAGATGCAGTGACTGAGTGAAATGGGATGCAGTGACTGAGTGAAATGGGATGCAGTGACTGAGTGAAATGTGATTCAGTCACTGAGTGAATTGGGATGCAGTCACTGAGTGAAATGGGATGCATCACTGAGTGAAATGGGATGCAGTGACTGATGGAAATTGGATGCAGTGACAGAGTGACATGAGGTCCAGTGACCGAGTGAAATGAGATGCAGTGTCTGATTGAAATGTGATGCAGTGACTGAGTGAAATGCGATGCAGTGGCGGAGTGAAATGCGATGCAGTGGCGGAGTGAAATGCGATGCAGTGGCGGAGTGAAATGCGATGCAGTGGCGGAGTGAAATGCGATGCAGTGACTGAGTGAAATGCGATGCAGTGACTGAGTGAAATGCGATGCAGTGACTGAGTGAAATGCGATGCAGTGACTGAGTGAAATGCGATGCAGTGACTGAGTGAAATGAGATGCACTGACTGATTGAAATGAGAGGCACTGACTGAGTGAGATGAGATGCACTGACTGATGGAAATTGGATGAAGTGACAGAGCGACATGAGCTGCAGTGACTGAGTGAAATGAGAAGCATAGAATGCACTGTCTGTGAGATACGAAAACAGTGACTGATGGAAATGGGATGCAGTGACTGTGGTGAAGGGGATGCAGCGACTGAGTGAAATGGGATGCAGTGACTGTGTGAAATGCGATGCAGTGACTGTGTGAAATGGGATGCAGTGACTGTGTGAAATGGGACGCAGTGACTCAGTGAAATGTGATTCCGTCACTGAGTGAAATGTGATTACGTCACTGAGTGAAATATGATGCACTCACTGAGTGTACTGTGATTCAGTCACTGAGTGTACTGTGATTCAGTCACTGAGTGAACTGTGATTCAGTCACTGAGTGAACTGTGATTCAGTCACTGAGTGAACTGTGATGCAGTCACTGAGTGAACTGTGATGCAGTCACTGAGTGAACTGTGATGCAGTCACTGAGTGAACTGTGATGCAGTCACTGAGTGAAATAGGATGCAGTGGCTGAGTGAAATGGGATGCAGTGACTGAGGGACATGGGATGCAGTGACTTAGGGACATGGGATGCAGTGACTGAGGGACATGGGATGCAGTGACACACGGACATGGGATGCAGTGACTGAGGGAATTGGGATGCAGTGATTGCGTGTAATGGAATGCAGTGACTGAGCGAAATGCGATGCAGTCACTGAGTGCAATGTGATGCAGTGACTGAGTGAAATGCGATGCAGTGACTGCTTGAAATGGGATGCAGTGACTGATGGAAATTGGATTCAGTGACAGAGTGACATGAGATGCAGTGTCTGATTGAAATGTGATGCAGTGACTGGGGGAAATGGGTTGCAGTGACTGGGGCAAATGGGCTGCAGTGCCTGAGTGAAATGGGATGCAATGCCTGAGTGAAATGGGATGCAGTGACTGATTGAAATGGGATGCAGTGACTGAGGGAAATGGGATACAGTGCCTGACCGAAAAGGGACGCACTGACTGAGTGAAATGGGATGCAGTGACTGAGGGACATGGGATGCAGTGACTGAGGGACATGAGATGCAGTGACTGAGGGTAATGGGACGCAGTGACTGAGGGCAATGGGATGCAGTGACTGAGGGACAGGAGGTGCCGTTACTGAGGGAATGGAGATACAGTGACTGTGGAAAGGAGATGTAGTGACTGTGGGAAATGGAATGCTGTGACTGAGGGTAATGGGATGCACTGTCTCAGTTCAATGAGATTCACTGTCTCAGTTAAATGGGCTGCAGTGACTGAGTGAAATGGGATGCTGTGACTGAGTGAAATGGGATGCAGTGACTGAGGGAAATGGGATGCAGTGACTGTGGGAATTGGGTTGCAGTGACTATAGGAAAAGGTTGCAGTGACTGAGGGTAATGGGATGCAGTGACTGAGGGTAATGGGATGCAGTGACTGAGTGAAATGGGATGCAGTGACTGAGTGAAATGTGATGCAGTCACTGAGTGAAATGTGATGCAGTCACTGAGGGAAATGCGATGCAGTGACTGAGGGTAATGTGATGCAGTGGCTGAGTGAAATGCGATGCTGTGACTGCGGAAGGGACATGCAGTGACTGAGTGAAATGGGGTGCTGTGACTCGGTGAAATGTGATGCAGTGACTGAGTGAAATGGGATGCAGTCACTGAGTGAAATGGGATGCAGTCACTGAGTGAAATGGGAAGCAGTCACTGAGGGAAATGAAATGCAGGGACTGAGGGTTATGAGACGCAGTGACTGAATGAAATGCGATGCAGTGACTGTGGGAAATGGGATGCAGTGACTTAGTGAAATGAAATGCAGTGACTGAGGGAAAGGAGATGCAGTGACTGTGGGAAATGGGTTGCAGTGCCTGAGTGAAATGGGCCGCAGTGCCTGAGTGAAATGGGCCGCAGTGCCTGAGTGAAATGGGATGCAGTGCCTGAGTGAAATGGGACGCAGTGCCTGAGGGTAATGGGGTGCACTGACTGAATGAAATGCGATGCAGTGACTGTGGGAAATGGGATGCCGTGACTGTGGGGAATAAGGGGTGGGGACTGAGGGTAATGCGATGCAGTGACTGAGTGAAATGCGATGCAGTGACAAAGGGAAGGACATGCAGTGACTATGGCAAATGGCATGCACTGACTGAGTGAGATGGGGTGCCGGGACTGTGGGGAGTAGGGTGTGGTGACTGATGGAAATTGATTTACTGTCTCAGTTGAACAGGATTCACTGTCTCCGTTAAATGGGATGCAGTGACTGAGTGAAATGTTATGTAGTGACTGATTGAAATGGGATGCAGTGACTGATCGAAATGAGTTGCAGTGACAGAGGGAAATGAGATGCAGTGAATGAGACAGAAGGTGCCGTGAATGAATGAAATGAGGTGCCATGACTGAGGGAAAGTAGATGCAGTGACTGAGAGAAAGGAGATGCAGTGACCGTGGGAAATGGATTGCAGTGACTGAGGGAAATGGGATGCAGTGCCTGAGTGAAATGGGATGCAGTGCCTGAGTGAAATGGGCTGCAGTGCCTGAGTGAAATGGGATGCAGTGACTGACTGAAATGGGATGCAGTGACTGAGGTACGTGGGCTGCAGTGCCCGAGTGAAATGGGCTGCAGTGCCCGAGTGAAATGGGCTGCAGTGCCCGAGTGAAATGGGCTGCAGTGCCCGAGTGAAATGGGCTGCAGTGCCTGAGTGAAATGGGCTGCAGTGCCTGAGGGATAATGGGATGCATTGACTGATGGAAATGGGATGCAGTGACTGAGGGAATTGAGATGCAGTGACTGAACGAAATGAGATGCAGTGACTGAGGGAAATGAGATGCAGTGACAGAGGGAAATGAGATGCAGTGACAGAGGGAAATGAGATGCAGTGACTGAGGGACAGGTGGTGCCGTGACTGAGGGACAGGTGGTGCCGTGACTGAGGGACAGGAGGTGCTGTGACTGTGGGAAATGAGATGCAGTGACTGTGGGAAAGGAGATGCAGTGACTGTGGGAAATGGGTTGCAGTGACTGTGAGAAAAGTTTGCAGTGACTGTGGGAAAAGGGAGGCAGTGTCTGAGTGAAATGGGATGCAGTGACTGAGTGAAAAGGGATGCAGTGACTGACTGAAATGGGATGCAGTGACTGAGTGAAATGGGATGCAGTGACTGAGTGAAATGGGATGCAGTGACTGAGGGTAATGGGACGCAGTGACTGAGGGAAATGAGATGCAGTGACTGCGGGAAAGGAGATGCAGTGACTGAGGGAAATGAGATGCAGTGCCTGTGTGAAATGGGATGCAGTGCCTGAGTGAAATGGGATGCAGTGACTGTGGGAAATGGGATGCAGTGACTGTACGAAAAGGTTGCAGTGATTGAGTGAAATGCGATGCATTGACTGAGGGAAAGGAGATGCAGTGACTGTGGGAAATGGAATGCTGTTACTGAGGGTAATGGGATGCTGTGACTGAGAGAAATGGGATGCTGTGACTGAGTGAAATGGGATGCAGTGACTGTGGGAAACGTTTGCTGTGACTGTGGGAAACGGGAGGCAGTGACTGAGGGAAATGGGACGCAGTGACTGAGTGTAATGGGATGCAATCACTGAGTGAAAAGGGATGCAGTAACTGAGTGAAAAGGGATGCAGTGACTGAGTGAAAAGGGATGCAGTGACTGAGTGAAAAGGGATGCAGTGACTGAGGGTAATGTGGTGCAGTGCCTGAGTGAAATGGGATGCAGTGACTGAGTGAAATGGGATGCAGTGACTGAGTGAAATGGGACGCAGTGACTGAGGGAAATGGGAGGCAGTGACTGAGGGACAGGAGGTGCCGTTACTGAGGGAAATGGATTGCTCTGACTGAGGGTAATGGGATGCACTGTCTCAGTTCAATGAGATTCACTGTCTCAGTTAAATGGGATGCAGTGACTGAGTGAAATTGGAGGCAGTGACTGAGTGAAATGGGAGGCAGTGACTGAGTGAAATGGGAGGCAGTGACTGAGGGAAATGGGAGGCAGTGACTGAGGGAAATGGGAAGCAGTGACTGAGGGAAATGGGAGGCAGTGACTCTGGGAAATGGGATGCACTGACTGAATGAGATGGGGTGCTCAGACTGAGTGAAATGTGATGCAGTGACTGAGGGAAAGGAGATGCAGTGACTGACTGAAATGGGAGGTAGTGACTGAGTGAAATGAGAGGGAGTGACTGAGTGAAGTGGGAGGCAGTGACTGAGTGAAGTGGGAGGCAGTGACTGAGGGTAATGGGATGCAGTGACAGAGGGGAATGGGATGCAGTGACTGAGCGTAATGGGATGCAGTGACTGAGCGTAATGGGATGCAGTGACTGAGCGTAATGGGATGCAGTGACTGAGTGAAATGGGATGCAGTGACTGAGTGAAATGGGATGCAGTGACTGAGTGAAATGTGATGCAGTCACTGAGGGAAATGAGATGCAGTGACTGAGGGTAATGTGATGCAGTGACTGAGTGAAATGCGATGCTGTGACTGAGGAAGGGACATGGAGTGACTGAGTGAAATGGGGTGCTGAGACTGAGTGAAATTGGATGCACTGACTGAGTGAATTGGGATGCAGTGACTGAGTGAAATAGGTGGCTGAGACTGACGGTAATGGGATGCAGTCACTGAGTGAAATGGCATGCAGTGACTGAGTGAAATGGGATGCAGTGATTGAGGGAAATAAGATGCAGTGACTGAGGGAAATGAGATGCAGTGACTGAGGGAATGGAGATGCAGTGACTTGGAATTGGAATGCTGTGACTGAGGGCAATGGGATGCTGTGACTGAGTGAAGTGGGAGGCAGTGACTGAGTGAAGTGGGAGGCAGTGACTGAGTGAAGTGGGAGGCAGTGACTGAGTGAAATGGGTGGCAGCGACTGTGTGAAGTGGCAGGCAGCGACTGTGTGAAGTGGCAGGCAGTGACTGTGTGAAGTGGCAGGCAGTGACTGTGTTGAATTGGGAGGCAGTGACTCGGTGAAATGGGATGCGTTGACTGAGTGAAGTGGGAAGCAGTGACTGAGTGAAATGGGAAGCAGTGAGTGAGGGTCATGGGATGCAGTGAGCGAGGGTCATGGGATGCAGTGACTGAAGGAAATGGGATGCAATGACTGAGTGAATATGATGAAGTGGCTGAGTGAAATGGGATGCAGTGGCTGAGTGAAATGGGATGCAGTGGCTGAGTGAAATGGGATGCAGTGGCTGAGTGAAATGGGATGCAGTGGCTGAGTGAAATGGGATGCAGTGACTGAGGAAAATGAGTTGCAGTGACTGAGCGAAAAGAGATGCAGTGACTGAGGGTCATGGGATGCATCGTCTCAGTTCAATGAGATTCACTGTCTCAGTGAAATGGGACGCAGTGACTGAGGGAAATGTGATGCCATGACTGGGGAATAGGGTGCGGTGACTGATGGAAATGGATTCACTGTCTCACTTGGATAGGATTCACTGTCTCCTGCTCAGACGGACTGGCCCCCGCAGCCCTGACCCGCTCAGAGGGACTGGCTTCC
Organism: Stegostoma tigrinum; assembly: GCF_030684315.1. Classification (NCBI taxonomy): domain Eukaryota; kingdom Metazoa; phylum Chordata; class Chondrichthyes; order Orectolobiformes; family Stegostomatidae; genus Stegostoma; species Stegostoma tigrinum. The sequence continues at coordinate 212,339 of NW_026728057.1, forward strand.
GCCGCCCTGACCCGCTCAGAGGGACTGGCCCCCGCAGCCCTGACCCGCTCAGAGGGACTGGCCCCCGCAGCCAGAGCCGTTCAGAGGGACTAGCCCCCGCTGCCCTGACCCGCTCAGAGGGACTGGCCCCCGCAGCCCTGACCCGCTCAGAGGGACAGGCCCCCGCAGCCAGAGCCGCTCAGAGGGACTAGCCCCCGCTGCCCTGAACCGCTCAGTGCGACTTGCCCCCTGCAGTCCTGACCCGCTTACTGCGACTTGCCCCCCGCAGACCTGACCTGCTCACTGCGACTTGCCCCCCCGCAGCCCTGACCCGCTCACTGCAACACTGCCCCCCGCAGCCCTGACCCGCTCACTGCGACTTGCCCCCCGCAGCCCTGACCCGCTCACTGCGACACTGCCCCCGGAAGCCCTGACCCGCTCACTGCGATTTGCCCCCCGCAGTCCTGACCCGCTCACAGGGACTGGCCCCCCGCAGACCTCACCCGCTCACAGGGACTGGCCCCCGCAGCCCTGACCCGCTCAGAGGGACTGTCCCCCGCAGCCCTGACCCGCTCACTGCGACTTGCCCCCCGCAGCCCTGACCCGCTGACAGGGACTGGCCCCCCGCAGACCTCACCCGCTCACAGGGACTGGCCCCGGCAGCCCTGACCCGCTCACTGCGACTTGCCCCCCGCAGCCCTGACCCGCTGACAGGGACTGGCCCCCCGCAGCCCTGACCCGCTCACAGGGACTGGCCCCCCGCAGCCCTGACCCGCTCACAGGGACTGGCCCCCGCAGCCCAGACCCGCTCACAGGGACTGGCCCCCGCAGACCTGACCCGCTCACTGCGACTTGCCCCCCGCAGTCCTGTACCGCTGACAGGGACTTGCCGCCCGCAGTCCTCTCCCGCTCACAGGGACTGGCCCCCGCAGCCCTGACCCGCTCACTGCGACTTTCCCCCCGCAGTCCTTTCCTGCTGACAGGGACATGCCCCCGCAAGTCTGACCCGCTCAGAGGGACTGGCCGCCGCAGCCCTGACCCGCTGAGATGGACTGGCCCCCGCAGCCCTGACCCGCTCAGAGGGACTGTCCCCCGCCGCCCTGACCCGCTCAGAGGGACTGGCCCCCGCAGCCCTGACCCGCTCAGAGGGACTGGCCCCCGCAGCCCTGACCCGCTCAGAGGGACTGGCCCCCGCAGCCCTGACCCGCTCAGAGGGCTCGGCCCCCGCAGCCCTGACTCCGCTCACTGCGACTTGACCCCCGCAGTCCTGTCCCGCTCACTGCGACTTGCCCCCCGCAGCCCTGACCCGCTCACTGCGACACTGCCCCCCGCAGCCCTGACCCACTCACGCGGACTGTTCCCCCGCTGCCCTGTCCCACTGACAGGGACTTGCCCTCGCAGCCCTGACCCGCTCACTGCGACTTGACCCTTGCAGCCCTGTCCCGCTGACAGGAACTGGCCCCCGCAGCCCTGACCCGCGGTCAGCGACTGGCCCCCGCAGCCCTGACCCGCTCAGAGGGACTGGCCCCCGCAGCCCTGACCCGCTCAATGCGACATTGCCCCCCGCACCCCAGACCTGCTCACTGCGACTTGCCTCCCGCAGCCCTGACCCGCTATGAGGGCCTGCCCCTGCAGCCCTGACCCGCTCGCAGGGAATGGCCCCCGCAGCCCTGACCCGCTCTCTGCAACTTGACCCCCGCGGACCTGACCCGCTCACAGGGACTTGCCCCTTGCAGTCCTGACCCTCGCACTGCGACCTGCTCCCCGCAGTCCTGACCCGCTCACAGTGACCTGCCCCTTGCAGTCCTGTCCCGCTGACAGGGACTTGCCCCGGCAGCCCTGACCCGCTCAGAGGTACTGGCCCCCGCAGCCCTGACCCACTCACAGGGACTGGCCCCCGCAGCCCTGACCCGCTCTCTGCGACTTGCCCCACGCATCCCTGAGCCGCTCACTGCGACTTGCCCCCCAAAGCCCTGACCCGCTCACAGGGACTTGCCCCTTGCAGTCCTGACCCGCTCACTGCGACCTGCCCCCCCCGCAGTCCTGACCCGCTCACTGCGACACTGCCCCCCGCACCCCTGACCCGCTCACTGCGAATGGCCCCCCGCAGCCCTGACCCGCTCACTGCGACCTGCCCCCCGCAGCCCTGACCCGCTCACTGCGACACTGACCCCCGCAGTCCTCACCCGCTCAGGGGGACCGGCCCCTCGCAGCCCTCACCCGCTCACGCAAACCGGCACCCCGCAGCACTGACCCGCTCACTGCCACCTGCCCCTTGCAGTCCTGTCCCGGTGACAGGGACTGGCCCCTGCAGCCCTGACCCGCTCACAGGAACTGGCCCCCCGCAGCCCTGACCCGCTCACTGCGACTTGCCCCCCCGCACACCTGACCCGCTCACTGCGACTTGCCCCCCCGCAGACCTGATCCGCTCACTGCGACTTGCCCCCCGCAGTCCTGATCCACTAACTGCGACTGGCCCCCCGCCGCCCTGACCCGCTCAGGGGGACCGGCCCCCCGCAGCCCTGACCTGCTCACGGGGACCGGCCCCCCACAGCCCTGACCCGCTCACTGCGACTTGCCCCCCGCAGCCCTGACCCGGTGACAGGGACTGGCCCCCGCAGCCCTGTCCAGCTCACAGGGACTGGCCCCCACAGCCCTGACCCGCTCACTGCGACTTGCTCCCTGCAGTCCTGTCCCGCTGACAGGGACTTGCCCCCGCAGCCCTGACCCGCTCATTGCGTCTGGCCCCCCGCAGCCCTGACCCGCTCACTGCGGCTTGCCCCCGGCAGCCCTGACCCGCTCAGGGCGACCGGTCCCCCGCAGCCCTGACACGCTCACTGCGACACTACCCCCCGCAGCCCTGACCCGCTCACTGCGATTTGCCCCCCGCAGTCCTGACCCGCTCACTGCGACTTGCCCCCGCAGTCCTGTCCCGCTCACTGCGAATGGCCCCCTGCAGCCCTGACCCGTTCACTGCGAACTACCCCCCGCAGCCCTGATCCGCTCACTGCGACTTGGCCCCGCAGCTCTGACCCGCTCAGAGGGACTGGCCCCCACCGCGCCGACCCGCTCACATGGACTGGCCCCCGCAGCCGTGACCCGCTCACTGCGACTTGTTGCCCACAGACCTGACCCGCTCAGTGCCATTTGCCCTCCGCGGTCCTGACCCGCTCACTGCGACACTGCCACCCGCAGCCCTGACCCGCTCACTGCGACCTGCCCCCCGCAGCCCTGACCCGCTCACTGCGACACTGCCCCCCCCCAGCCCTGACCCGCTCGCAGGGACTGGCCGCCGCAGCCCTGACTCGCTCACAGGTACTGACCCCCCGCAGCCCTGACCCGCTCAATGCTACCCAGCCTCCCGCAGCCCTGACCCGCTCACTGCGACTTGCCCCCCGCAGCCCTGACCCGCTCACTGCGACTTGCCCCCTGCAGTCCTGTCCTGCTGACAGGGACTGGTACCCGCACCCCTGACCCGCTCACTGCGACTGGCCCCCCGCAGAGCTGACCCGCTCACTGCGACCCTGCCTCCCGCAGCCCTGACCCGCTCACTGCGACTTGCCCCCTGCAGTCCTGTCCTGCTGACAGGGACTGGTACCCGCACCCCTGACCCGCTCACAGGGACTGGCCCCCCGCAGCCCTGACCCACTCACTGCGACTGGCCCCCCACACCCCTGACCCGCTCACTGCGACTTGCCCCCCGCAGAGCTGACCCGCTCACTGCGACACTGCCCTCCTCAGCCCTGACCCGCTCACTGCGACTTGCCCCCCGCAGCCCTGACCCCCTCACTGCGACTTGCCCCCTCAGCCCTGACCCGCTCACTGCGACACTGCCCCCCACAGCCCTGATCCGCTCAGGGGGACCGGCCCCCCGCAGCCCTGACCCGCTCACTGCGACTTGCCCCCCGCAGCCCTGACCCGGTGACAGGGACTGGCCCCCGCAACCCTGACCCGCTCACTGCGACACTGCCCACCGCAGTCCTGTCCCGCTGACAGGGACTGGCCCCCGCAGCCCTGACCCGCTCACAGGGACTGACCCCCCACAGCCCTGACCCGCTCACTGCGATGGGTCCCCGCAGCCCTGACGCGCTCACTGCGACTTGCTCCCCTGCAGTCCTGTCCCGCTGACAGGGACCTGCCCCCCTGCAGTCCTGTCCCGCTGACAGGGACCGGCCCCCCTGCAGTCCTGTCCCGCTGACAAGGACATGCCCCCGCAGCCCTGACCCGCTCACAGGCACTGGCCCCCCGCAGCCCTGAACCGCTCAGTGCGACATTGCCCCCCGCTCCCCAGACCCGCTCACTGCGACTTGCCCCACGCAGCCCTGACCCGCTCAGAGAGCCTGCCCCCGCAGCCCTGACCTGCTCACAGGGAATGGCCCCCGCAGCCCTGACCCGCTCACTGCGACATGCCCCCCGCAGAGCTGACCCGCTCACTGCGACCAGCCTCCCGCAGCCCTGACCCCTCACTGCGACTTGCCCCCCGCAGACCTGACCCGCTCAGGGGGACTGGCCCCCCGCAGCCCTGACCCGGTGACAGGGACTGGCCCCCGCAGCCCTGACCCGCTCACTGCGACACTGCCCACCGCAGTCCTGTCCCGCTGACAGGGACTGGCCCCCGCAGCCCTGACCCGCTCACAGGGACTGACCCCCCGCAGCCCTGACCCGCTCACTGCGATGGGTCCCCGCAGCCCTGACGCGCTCACTGCGACTTGCTCCCCTGCAGTCCTGTCCCGCTGACAGGGACCGGCCCCCCTGCGGTCCTGTCCCGCTGACAAGGACATGCCCCCGCAGCCCTGACCCGCTCACAGGCACTGGCCCCCCGCAGCCCTGAACCGCTCAGTGCGACATTGCCCCCCGCTCCCCAGACCCGCTCACTGCTTCTTGCCCCACGCAGCCCTGACCCGCTCAGAGACCCTGCCCCCGCAGCCCTGACCTGCTCACAGGGAATGGCCCCTGCAGCCCTGACCTGCTCACTGCGACTTGCCCCCCGCAGAGCTGACCCGCTCACTGCGACCAGCCTCCCGCAGCCCTGACCCCTCACTGCGACTTGCCCCCCGCAGACCTGACCCGCTCAGGGGGACTGGCCCCCCGCAGCCCTGACCCGCTCACTGCGACTTGCCCCCCGCAGACCTGACCCGCTCACTGCGACCTGCCCCCCTGCAGTGCTCTCCCGCTGACAGGGACCTGCCCCCTTGCAGTCCTGTCCCGCTGACTGGGACATGCCGCCGCAGCCCTCACACGCTCACAGGGACTGGCCCCCGCAGCCCTTACCCACTCACAGGGACTGGCCTCTGCATCCCTGACCCTCACACCGCGACAATGCCCCCCGCACCCCAGACCCGCTCACTGCGACTTGCCCCCCGCAGCCCTGACCCGCTCAGAGGGCCTGCCCCCGCAGCCCTGACCCGCTCGCTGCGACACTGCACCCCGCAGCCCTGACCCCCTCACTGCGACTTGACCCCCTCACTGCGATTTGCCCCCCGCAGTCCTGTCCCGCTGACAGGGACTTGCCCCTGCAGCCCTGACCCGCTTACTGCGACTTGCCCCCCGCAGTCCTGTCCCGCTTACTGCGACTTTCCCCCCGCAGCCCTGACCCGCTCAGAGGGACTGGACCCCCGCAGCCCTGACCCGCTCACTGCGACTGGCCCCCCACAGCCCTGACCCGCTCACTTCGACTTGCCCCCCGCAGAGCTGACCCGCTCACTGCGACACTGCCCTCCTCAGCCCTGACCCGCTCACTGTGACTTGCCCCGCGCAGCTCTGACCCTCTCAGAGGGACTGGCCCATGCTGCGCTGACCCGCTTACATGGACTGGCCCCCGCAGCCCTGACCCGCTCACTGCGACACTGCCCCTAGCAGCCCTGACCCGCTCACTGCGACTTGCCCCACGCAGCCCTGACCCGCTCACACGGACTGGCCCACACAGCCCTGACCCGCTCACAGGGACTGGCCCCCCGCAGCCCTGACCCGCTCACGGGGACCGGCCCCCCTGCAGTCCTGTCCCGCTGACATGGACATGCCCCCGCAGCCCTGACCCGCTCACTGCGACTTGCCCTCCGCAGTCCTGACCTGCTCACTGCGACTTGCCCCCCGCAGCCCTGACCCGCTCACTGCGACACTGCCCCCCGCAGCCCTGACCCGCTCACAGGGACTGGCCCCCCGCAGCCCTGACCCGCTCACTGCGACTTGCCCCCCGCAGCCCTGACCCGCTCACAGGGACTGGCCCACCGCAGCTCTGACCCGCTGACAGGGACTGGCCCCCGCAGCACTGACCTGCTCACAGGGACTGGCCCCCCGCAGTCCTGACCCGCTCACTGCGACTTGCCCCCCGCTGTCCTGACCCGCTCACTGCGACTTGCCCCCCGCAGCCCTGACCCGCTGACTGCGACTTGCCCCAGGCAGGCCTGACCCGCTCACTGCGACTTGCCCCCCGCAGCCCTGACCCGCTCACAGGGACTGGCCCCCGCAGCCCTGACCTGCTCACTGGGACTGGCCCCCCGCAGTCCTGACCCGCTCACTGCGACTTGCCCCCCGCAGCCCTGACCCGCTCACTGCGACTTGCCCCCCGCAGCCCTGACCCGCTCACTGCGACTTGCCCCCCCGCAGCCCTGACTCGCTCACAGGGACTGGCCCCCACAGCCCTGACCCGTTCACAGGGGCTCTCCCCCCCGCAGCCCTGACATGCTCACTGCGACTTGCCCCCCGCAGACCTGACCCTCTCACTGCGACTTGCCCCCTGCAGTCCTGTCCCGCTGACAGGGACTTGCCCCCAGCAGTTCTGTCCCGCTGACAGGAACTCGCCCCCGCAGACCTGACCCGCTCACTGCGTCTGGCCCCCCGCAGCCCTGACCCGCTCACTGCGACTTGCCCCCCGCAGCCCTGACCCGCTCACTGCGACTCGCCCCCCGCAGCCCTGACCCGCTCACAGGGACTGGCCCACGCAGCCCTGACCCGCTCACAGGGACTGACCCCGAGCAGCCCTGACCCGCTCACTGCGGCTTGCCCCCCGCAGCCATGACCCGCTCACTGCGACTTGCCCCCCGCAGTCCTGTCCCGCTGACAGGGACTTGCCCCCCGCAGCCCTGACCCGCTGACAGGGACTGGCCCCCGCAGCCCTGACCCACTCACTGCCACTGGCCCCCCGCAGCCCTGTCCCACTCAGTGCGACTTGCCCCCCGCAGCCCTGACCCGCACACTGCGACTTGCCCCCCGCAGTCCTGTCCCGCTGACAGGGCCTTGCCCCCCGCTTTCCTGTCCCGCTGCCAGGGACTTGCCCCCCGCAGCCCTGACCCGCTGACAGGGACTGTCCCCCGCAGCCCTGACCAGCTCACAGGGTCTGCCCCCCACAGCCCTGACCCACTCACTGCCACTGGCCCCCCACAGCCCTGTCCCACTCAGTGCGACTTGCCTCCCGCAGCCCTGACCCGCACACTGCGACTTGCCCCCCGCAGCCCTGTCCCACTGACAGGGACTTGCCCCCCGCAGCCCTGACCCGCTCACTGCGACACTGCCCCCGCAGCCCTGACCCACTCACTGCCACTGGCCCCCCACAGCCCTGACCCGCTCACTCCGACTTGCCCCCGCAGCCCTGACCCGCACACTGCGACTTGCCCCCCGCAGCCCTGTCCTACTGTCAGGGACTTGACCCCGCAGCCCTGACCCGCTCACTGCGACACTGCCCCCGCAGCCCTGACCCGCTCACTGCGACACTGCCCCTTGCACCCCTGACCCGCTCACTGCGACTTGCCCCCCGCACCCCTGACCCGCTGACAGGGACTTGTCCCCGCAGCCCTGACCCGCTCACTGCGACTGGCCCCCCGCTGATCGAAGTAATTGAAATGGAGATGCCAGGCCAGATGATGATTTGTACCTATATGACGGGGGAGTGGTCAGGCCCCAGACTCCAGCTTACGGTTGATGAACTGGAATCTCAGTTTTGACCAATCAACAAATCATGTGGGGCAGAGTTACCAGGGAATGCTGTGCTTCAGGAGGCAGTCACACACCTAAGATTAACTAGCTGAAACTCGGTCAGTGGCCAATGACAAAGATCAGGGCAGGTGGAAGGATCCAGGATATAGTGCAGAAGGAACCTTGGCCTTTGATCTTATCGAACAGGTTTGAGATTCTTTCTTCGTGTGTGGATGAGAGTGCAGGGTATAGGGAAGATGAGTAAACTGACTGTAGCACTGTGGTACAGGGGGGACATTCAGGAGGGGATAAAAAGTGAAATGTAGTTATAATCAGAGGTAGTATAGTTAGGAGAATGAACACTGTTCGTTGTGACCAGGATCGGGAGTCTCGAAAGTAGTGTTGCCTGCCTGGTGCCCAGGTTCAGAATATTCCATCTCGGCTACAAAGGAACTTGAAGTGGGAGGAGTAGAAATCCAGCTATCGTGGTCCACACAGGTACCATTGATATGGAAGAAAGAGGAAAGAGGTTCTGCTGAGGGATTATGAGCACCGAGGTGCTGAGGTGAGAAAGCAGAACCAGAATAGTAATAATCTCTGGATTATTATCTGAGCAATTTGGCACGGTGTGAACATAATTATAGATGTACATTGTTCAAATGGTGGCATGGCAGAAATGTGTTTGAATTCATGGGACATTGGCATCGGTATGGGGAAGGAGGGAGTCGTTCTGGTGTTATAGGCTCGACGAGAATCATATTGGGACAAGTATCCTCGCAAAATACAGAGCTAGGTCTGGGGCTAGGGCGTAAAAATAAAAAGTGTGGAGTGGGTGAGCTCAGTTGCATGGAAAATTGTGGAAAAAGTTAGAAGCTGGTAAGTGCTCAGCAAAGTTTCCAGAGCAAGTAACAGGACAAAAAGTATGGAAATGGTCAGGAGTCTCACTTCAGCTGCAGCAGATAAGAAGGGTGGCTGTAAATGCCAGACTGAAGATCTTGTATTGAATTGCAGGGAGTGTATGAAACAAAGTGAATGAGTTTGTGGTGCAGATTGAAATTGACAGATACATCACTCTGGGTATCACAGAGAGGTGGTTGTTAGGGGATAAGTGTTGGGAACGAAATAGCCAATGATTCATGTCCGATAGAAAGAACAGGCAAATGAACAGAGATAACAAAGTGTGGAGCTGGATGAGCACAGCAGGCCAAGCAGCATCTCAGGAGCGTAAAAGCTGACGTTTTGTCAGGCAGCATCAGAGGCTGAGGAAAGTTGAGGTTTTAGGTCAGGACCCTTCCTGAGAAATGGAGGGTGGAAGGGAGCTCAGAAACATATAGCGTGGAGGGGGAGGAGGTGCTGGGGAAGGTAGGTTGGATGGTAATAAGTGAGTACTATCCAGATTGGAACAGATTTTCCCCAGGGGGGAATTAGTACGAATTCCAAATCACTCTCAAAATCTTAGTGACTGTTAACGTTGATGTTTTTTGTCTGTGTGTTTCAGTAATTGCATGACAGTTGAATGGTTCGTTGAGAGTGAGGAACCGATGGACTCTCAGACACCAAGATGGAATTTAGTTCGAAGAGTGACTTCAAAATAGTTGCTTGCTTTTAAAATCTTGACCGTTTTTGCTGTCCAGTTGAATGAATTTGGCTTCATACTGCTTCAATAGGAATTAGTGTTTAATAGGAACATATTTGTGAAACTTACAGTTCCGCAAGTTTTAGCATAAACTGGTGCAGCCTTTCGGTGCTTGCAAAAAGGCTCACTTGTCCGTTAATACCGAAGGAAAATTCGAATTTAAAAGTAAGTTCACCCGGTGTCAGGGAATTAAATGTTAATGTTGACTCGAATATAATTTTTAAAAAAGCCATATATTTGTGTAACACTGAACTCAAATTAAAATTTCGATTTGCTGGTTTTACGTTGGATTCATTTTAAATGAGGGTGAAGATCACTTTAAATCCAGCATATTTGTGAAGAAAAGAAATAGCATGTCAAATAAAATTAACTGCATGACTCTTCATAGCCCTATATGTAGAATTTCATTCCGAACTATGAGACAGTTGTGACCCCATACTACCTCAGTGCTCATGGCAAGAGCAAGACTCCTGTTTGACGTGCTGTGCACTGCATGGAATGGCGGCAACATCAGATTCATTGATGCTTGAGAATCAAAAGAATATGACGATAAGATTTAAAATCAAAATCTCATTGAACACTTCAAGGAACGTATTACAGGAAGAGGGGGAAAGCATGTATGACTAATAGAAGGTGGTGGCGCAGATCAAATAGACCTGTGTGCTAAAACTTAACACAAATTTCACATTGAATGGAACAGTTCAAACAGGCTGGAGGAAGCAGACATGCCAGCCCAAACTTTTTGAATTTGAGCATTCTGTTCGTAAACATCAGCAAAATTGTGGGAAACATGTTCATTCTTTCTCTTTTATTGCACAGAACCATACGATGAGACTGTTTTGATGAGGAATTGAAAGATTATGTGTCCCATCCATTTGACTCACAGTTTGGTACCACAGGTTGGTACGATCTTCGTTGGAGAAGGAAAAGGGATGTTCCAGATACAGAAAATCGTCAAACCATTTACGACAAAGTCCGTTTCTGGTTAGTTTTAATTAATGCAGTTAACATTTTTAGCTCGACATGATTGCACAATGGAGTCAATAAGAAAATTCCATCTGATATTCCACATAAATTTTAAGTGGATATTAAAGCAGCTCATTTCTTTTTCACACTGTCTGCTGCTTTTAAGAATGGTTGTCTTATTGTCAAAACGTTTAGCTTTGACTCCATGGCTGCTTCCATTAGCTCACATTGAAACACATGTTTCTTCAGCCAAAAATGCACGTTTACCCGGTGTAGCTTGACTAACCTTCCCCTGTGGTCGTTCCCCTGAAATCCCCTGCGGTCGCTCCCCTGAAAAACAACTATACCATTTTGGATACTGTTCCGGGGGACGAGTTGGCAGTGGGTATGCAGTAGGGTGCAGGTCTCTGGCACAGAGTCTGTCCCTCTTGCATAGAAGGGAAGCGGGGATAGGAAGAGAGTGATAGTCATTGGGGACTCAATAGTTAGAGGGACTGATAGAAGATTTGCCGGGAACGAAAGAGACTCACGATTGGTGTGTTGCCTACCAGGTGCCAGGGTCTGTGATGTCTCGGATCATGTGTTTAGGGTCCTGAGGGGAGAGGTTGACCAGCCCCAAGTCGTGGGACACGTAGGCACCAACGACATAGGTAGAAAGAGGGATAGGGATGTCAGGCAGGATTTCAGGGAGCGAGGGTGGAAGTTGAGAGCAAGAACAAACAGAGTGGTCGTCACTAGTTTGTCACCGTACCACGTGATAGCGAGGCAAAGAACAGGGAGAGATTTCAGCTGAAGACGTGGCTGCAGGGATGGTGCAGGTGGGAGGGCTTCAGGTACATGGACAATTGGGGTTCATTCTGGGGAAGGTGGGACCTGTACAAACAGGACGATATCCACTTGAACCAGAGGGGCACTAATATCCTGGGTGGGAAATTGGCCAGTGCCATTCGGTTGGATTTAAACGAGCTCAGAAGGGGGATGGGAAACTGAGGTGTAGTCCCAGTACACAGGAGGATGAGCGTAGGGAGAACATGGTCAGGACCTCACTGTCACAGGAGTGTGCTGGCAGACAGCAAGCTGGATTGAAGTGTGACGACTTTAATGCCGGGAGTATCCGGAATAATGTAGGTGAGCTTGCAGCTTGGATAGGTACCACGGACTTCGATGTTGTGGCCATTTCGGAGACATGGATAGAGCAGGGTCAGGAATGGATGTTGCAGGTTCTCGGGTTTAGATCTTTCATTAAGGTCTGGGAAGGTGGTAAAAGAGGGGGAGGTGTGGCTTTGTTGGTCAAGGACAGTATAACGGCGGCTGAAAGAACTTTTGAGGACTCGTCTACTGAGGCGGTATGGGCTGATGTTGCCAAGGAACGTTTGTCGACTGAGTCAGTGTGGGTGGAAGTTCGGAACAACAAGGCAGCAGTCACCTCACTGGAGGTTTTCTACGGACCCCAAATAGCAGTTGGGAGATCGAAGAACTCATTGGCCGGCAGATTGTTGGAAAGTGCAAACGTAGCAGGGTTGTTGTTATGGGTGACTTCAACTTTCCCAATATAGATTGAAACCTCCTGAGTGCAGATGGTTTGGATGGAGCCGTTTTTGTCAGGTGTGTTCAGGAGGGTTTCCTGACTTAGTTTGTGGACAGGCCGACGAGGGGGGAGGCCATTTTGGATTTGGTGCTCGGCGATGAGCCAGGACAGGTGTCAGATCTCGTGGTGGGAGAACACTTTGGCGACAGTGACCGCAAGAGCCTCACATTTACCATAGCCATGGAAAGGGAAAGGAGCAGTTACCAGGGGAAGATATTTCACTGGGGTCAAGGAAATTATGATACTATCAGACAGGAGTTGGGAAGTACAGATTGGGAGCAATTGTTCCACAGAAAGGGCGCGGCAGACATGTGGAGGCTGTTCAAGGAGCAGTTGTTGCGAGTGATGTATAAATTTGTTCCTCTGAGACAGGGTAGAAGGGGTAAGATTAAGGAGCCTTGGATGACGGGTACAGAGGTGCTTCTTGTCAAAAAGAAAAGGCAGCGTACGTAAGGTGGAGGAAGTGAGGGTCTAGCACAGCTTTAGAGTATTACAGGCCTGCTGGGAAGGAGCTCAAAAGATATTGCCTGTACAATTGTGACCTGTTACAACCTTTGTGTCCACGCTTGCTCATTCAATGGTGTCAAGATGCCAGCAGTGAGTGTACCTTCTCCATCCCCGAATGCTGTCAGCTCACATAAGACATAGTCCTTACTTAAAATCTTCTGATCAACCAAAGTTCATTGTAATGGACATTTTAGTTATCTGTCATGAAACGAAAACTGATTCTGACTGGCATGACCTGCAGTGCAAATGAATATCATCTGCGAAACGAGATTCCTTATGGGCTTGCAGCCGCTACAAATAATTGCTTTTCAAAGACGTTGCACACATACATTTTTTTCTCCTATTACCTTAGATTATTTTTTTGTTTATGCATGTTGTGTGGGTTTCCAGTCAGGCCCATAAACTCAGGTTGATGCAGTCACTGTTACAACAGGGTATTGAAGGAGAATTTGTGATCTTTGGAGTTTCATTCCAGTGTATGAAGGAGTGCATCATCAAGCCACTTCAGAGCACTACTGGCGACAAATTGTTGCAAGTTTTCAAGTGTTACCGATGGTCACATAAAATATGGCCTTTTTGTTGTTGCGCTATTCATCTTAACTGCACCATATCTAGTATTTCGGCTTGGAAACTATTTCAATTTTTTTGATTGACTTATTCAAAATCATTTCTGATTGTTGTCATGATATCTACAATATGTTATTTTGATTGGAAATAGAGGATTGGATCTGTCTTAATGGAAATAATGTATGCGCTTATAAAACCCCTTCTGGGCAAGGTAGTTGCTCAGTGGTTAGAGCTGCTCATGCACTGGGGAGCCAGTTGAGATTCCAGTCTTGGGTAACTATCTGTGTGGAATTGACACGTCCTCCCCGCGTCTGCGAGAGGCTTAGAACATAGAACATAGAACAGTACAGCACAGAACAGGCCCTTCAGCCCACAATGTTGTGCCGACCATTGATCCTCATGGATGCACCCTCAAATTTCTGTGACCATATGCATGTCCAGCAGTCTCTTAAATGACCCCAATGACCTTGCTTCCACAACTGCTGCTGGCAACGCATTCCATGCTCTCACAACTCTCTGCGTAAAGAACCTGCCTCTGACATCCCCTCTATACTTTCCACCAACCAGCTTAAAACTATGACCCCTCGTGCTAGCCATTTCTGCCCTGGGAAATAGTCTCTGGCTATCGACTCTATAAAGTGGCTTCTGCCAGGTGCTGCAGTTTCCTCCCATTGTTCAAAGATGTGCAGGTCCTTATATGTGATTTGTGAAGCATTTCTTAAATGTTTCAATCCTGCCAGCATCCAGTGCCTTGGACAAAATAACTGGAGATGAATAAAAGATACTGTGCCTTTTGACACCATTTCCTGCTGGATTTTCATCAATCCTGCTTTATATCGGTGACAACTTCCATGACCTCTTTTGATGCTATGTCTGAATTGACAGTCTAGTTCCAAATATTTGTTGTGCAGTATTTCAAGGTCTCTGTTACAGCATACCCATGAATGTCCACTTCAAAAGATACTTCCATATCATAGAATCCCTCCAGTGTGGAAACAAGCCCCTTTTGACCCAAAAAGTCCACAGCCACCCTCCAAAGAGCATCTCACCCTGACTCATCCCCCGACCCTTTCCTCAGTAACCGTACATTTCCCATGACTAACACACCTAATCTACACATCCCTAAACACAATGGGCAAGTTTGGCATGGCCCATACAACTAGCCTGCACATCTTTGGACAGTGGGAGGAAACCAGAGCACCCAGCAGGAACCCATGCAGGCATGGGCAGAATGTACAAACTCTGCACAGAAAATCACGCAACGGTGGGATCGAACCTGGGTCCCTGGCGCTGTGAGTCAGCAGTGCTAACCACTGAGCCACCGTGCTGCCCTTGGAGTTAGACAGAGCTTGCTTGTTCCTGGGTGGCCTCAAATTGCCAACCTCCACTTAGTGGCAAAAGTGCTGACCAACTGCCCTCATCTTCACTGGTTTTTGCTTTGTATCATTGAATTCAATCCTTAAAACTCTATGATAAATATTTAAATTTCCATTGATATGTGAGCGTTGTTTTTAGTACGCAGTATTGGTTTATTATGTTTCATTATGTTTCATTGGTACATAATGAATATTTTATGTATATGCAAATAGGCAAGTTGGTAACGATGCAGTCCACAGACCTGGAGGATAATAACACTGTCCTTCAATCGCCCACGATGCCCTCTGCAAATTGGTAGAAAACAAAAATTTCTATAAAATTCATCTCTCCTCCCGTCAGTCGATCAAAATTAATTCAGGATTTTGTACAGGCCAATAACCGTAAGATTACACGAGCCTAAACAAAACTACTGGCTCATATTAGTTCAGTAAAGTGAAAGGGCAACAATAGAGGTAGTAGGAACTGCAGATGCTGGAGAATCTGAGATAAGAAGGTGTAAAGCTGGATGAACACAGCAGGCCAAGCAGTATCATCCGGCTCTACACCTTGTTATCTCAGATTCTCCAGCGCCAATTTTCTGAAGTAGGGTCTCGTCCCGAAACATCAGCTTTCTTGCTTCTCTGATGCTGCTTGACCTGCTGTGTTCATCCAGCTCTCCACCTTGGGCAACAATAGAGTATGCTTTAAGTCACTAGATATGTTACATGGGTTTGTCTTCCTTAGGGTGGAGTTAGTGGAACCGAAAAAGATGTCTCCCTCACAGCGTTTGTGACAAAAGAATTGCATCGTTCCTTGGCGGCCTTTCAACAGAAGAATATTCAGAGATTTCCCGAGTGGTAAGAATGTAACTTCTTTTACTTCTCTTTATCTCACTTTTTCCAACAATTGGAAAATAGATTTTAGAAATAACGTCGAGCTGATGAAGTGTGAAAAGAAGAATAATTCCAAGCAGTGGTGGGAGTAGGTCAGTGAGGTGGGAGGAGTGGATAGGTGGGAGAGAAGGCGGACAGGTCATGGAGGCGGGGATGAGGGGAGGAACTAGTCTTGGGATGAGGCTGGCGGGTGGGGAGATTTTGAGGGTGGCCAAGTCCACATTGAGGCTATTGAGTTGGAAGCTCCGGAGGCGGAATGTGAGGTGCTGCTCCTCCAGTTTCTGGGTGGTCTGGTTGTGACACTGGAAGAGGCCCAGGATGGACATGTCATTCAGGGAGTGGGAGGGGGAGTTGAAGTGATGCAATGATTTGGATATGAAAATAGAAGGTGTGGTTAGTAAGTTTCCCAATGATTGAAGGTGTAGTAGCCAGCCAAGAAGGTCACCTCAGAATACAATGGGACATTGACAAGGGCCAATAAACTGAGGAATGGCAGATGGTGTTGAGGTTAGACAAATGTGAGGTGCTACATTTTGGAAAGGCAAATCAGGGCAGCAGGTATACACTGAAGGTTGTGGGGAGTGTTGCTTCATAAAGAGACACTGGAGTGCAGTTTCGTAGTTCCATCAAAGTACAGCCACCGGTAGAAAGGATATGAAGGAGACATTTGGTGTGCTCGCCTTTATCGGTCAGTGCATTGAGAATAGGAGTTGGGAGATCACTTAGCAGCCATATAGGACGTTGGTTCGGCTGCTTTTGGAATACCGCAATCGATTTTGGTCTCCTTGCGAGAGGAAGGATGTCGGCGCACCATTGAGGGCCGAAGGGCCTGTTCTGCGCTGTATTCTTGTATGTTGTAAACTTGAAAGGGTTCAGAGAAGATCTACAAGGATGTTATGAGCATCGGAGGTTGGAGGTATACCGTGGGCTTGAACAGGCAGCTATTTCTTGGAACTTTGGAGTTCAGGGCTGACCATATAGAAGTTTATACAATTACGAGGGATGTGGATAGAGCGAACAGCCAAGATCTTTTCCCCGGGTTGCTGGAATCCAAAACTGGAGGGAATAGGTTAAAAATGAGAGAGGGAAGATTTAAAATGGACCGGATTTTTTTCATAGTGGTGCATGTATGGAGTGAGCTGCCAGAGGAAGTGGTGGAGGCTTGTACGTTTAAAAGGCATGTGGATGGGTATATGAATAGGATGGGTTGAGAGGAATATGGGCCAAATGCTGGCAAATGGGACTAAATTAATTTAGGATATCTGGTCAACATAGACAAATTGGGCCAAAGGATCTGTTTCCCGACTGTACATCTCTCTGATTCTAAGTGTCTTTTTTCTTAACCACGTGGCCCATAATTAGAAAAACTTGAATCAGGATTTGGGAATGTGACAATTCTAATTGGATCTGTTTGATGAAATTAACTCTGTCGGTAATGGTGGTTGAATTATGATTCGTCAAATTTGAGTTTATTGCAGCATCTTATAGAATAGAGGAGACACATGTAATCAAAATTGAAAATCAAAACTTGGTAAAATTTTGCATTGGAAATACATGACAAGCCATTGGAGGAGATTCATGACCATTGCATTCAAGTGAGAACAACAAATGCGATTCAGTGACTCAGTGAAACGGGATGCAGTGACTCAGTGAAATTGGATGCAGTGACTGTGTGAACTGGGATGCAGTGACTGAGGGTAATGGGATGCAGTGACTGAGGGTAATGGGATGCAGTGACTGAGGGTAATGGGATGCAGTGACTGAGGGTAATTAGATGCAGTGACTGAGTGAAATAGGATACAGTGACTGCGGGAAATGGGTTGTAGTGACTGCGGGAAATGGGTTGTAGTCACTGAGGGAAATGGGATACAGTGACTGATGGAAATGGGATGCAGTGACTGATGGAAATGGGATGCGTTGACTGATGGAAAGGAGATGCAGTGACTGTGGGAAATGGCATGCTGTGTCTGAGGGTAATGGGATGCAGTGCTTGAGGGGAATGGGATGCCGAGACTGATTGAACTGGGTTGCAGTGACTGAGTAAACTGGGATGCTGTGACTATGTCTAATGGGATGCAGTGACTGAGGGAAATGGGATCCAGTGACTGTGGGAAATGGGTTGCAGTGTCTGAGTGAAATGGGATGCAGTGACTGAGTGAAATGGGCTGCAGTGAATGTGTGAACTGGGATGCAGTGACTGATGGAGATGGGATGCTGTGACTGAGTGAAATGGGATGCTGTGACTGAGGGTAATGGGAGGCAGAGACTGAGGGAAAGGTGATTCTGTGTATTTGGGAAATGGGATGCGGTGACTGTGGCGAATGGGATGCAGTGACGGTGGGAGATGGAATGCAGTGACTGAGTGAAATGGGATGCTGTGACTGAGGTTAATGGGATGCAGTGACTGAGGTTAATGGGATGCAGTGACTGAGGGAAAGGAGATGCAGTGACTGTGGGAAATGGCATGCTGTGACTGAGAGAAATGGCATGCTGTGACTGACGGTTTTGGGATGCAGTGACTCTTAAATGGGATGCAGTGACTGCGTGAAGTGGGCTGCAGTGACTGTGCGAAATGGGTTGCAGTGACTGAGTGAAATGGGATGCAGTGACTGAGTGCAATGGGATGCAGTGAATGAGTGCAATGGGATGCAGTAACGGAGGAAAGGCGATGCGGTGACTGTGGGAAATAGCATGCTGTGTCTGAGGGGAATGGGATGCAGTGACTGTGGAAATGGGATGCAGTGACTGTTAAATGGGCCGCAGTGACTGAGTGAAATGGGCAGCAGTGACTTGGTGAAATGGGATGCAGTGACTGAGGAAAGGAGATGCAGTGACTGTCTGAAATGGGACGCAGTGACTGAGTGACCTGGGATGCAGTGACTGAGTGACCTGGGATGCAGTAAATGAGTGAAATGGGATGCAGTGACTGAGCTAAATGGGATGCATGACTGATGGAAATGGGATGCAGTGACTGAGGGGAATGCGATGTAGTGACTGAGGGGAATGCGATGCAGTGACTCATGGAAATGGGATGCTGTGACTGAGGGAACGGAGATGCAGTGACTGAGTGAAATGGGCTGCAGTGACTGAGGGAAATGGATGCTCTGACTGAGGGTAATGGGATGCAGTGACTGTGTGAAATGGGCTGCAGTGTCTGTGCGAACTGTAATGCAGTCACTGTGTGATCTAGGATGCGGTGGCCAAGTGAAATGGGGTGCAGTGGCTGAGTGAAATGGGATGCAGTGGCTGAGTGAAATGGGATGCAGTGGCTGAGTGAAATGGGATGCAGTAATTGGTGGAAATGGGATGCAGTGACTGTGGGAAATGGGATGCGGTGACTGACAGTAATTGGATGGAGTGACGGACGGTAATGGGATGCAGTGACTGAGGGAAACGGGACGCAGTGTCAGAGTGAAATAGAATGCAGTCAATGAGTGAAATGTCCTGCAGTGATTGAGTGAAGTGGGATGCAGTGACTGAGGGAAATGGGATGCAGTGGCTGAGTGAAATGGGATGCACTGACTCTTGGAAATGGGATGCAGTGACTGTTGGAAATGGATTGCAGTGACTGTTGGCAATGGGATGCAGTCACTGTTGGAAATGGGATGCAGTGACTATGGGAAATGGGATGCAGTGACTGAGGGAAAGGAGATGCAGTGACTGTGGGAAATGGCATACTGTGACTCAGGGTAATGGGATGCAGTGACTGAGTGAAATGGGATACTGTGACTGAGGAAAGGAGATGCAGTGACTATGGGAAATGGCATGCAGTGACTGAGTGAAATGGGATGCAGTGACTGATGGAAATGGGATGCAGTGACTGATGGGAATGTGATGCAGTGTCTGAGGGAAATGGGATGCTGTGACTGAGCGTACTGTGATGCAGTGACTGAGGGTAATGGGATGTAGTGACTGATGGTCATGGGATGCAGTGACTGGGAAATGGGATGCAGTGATTGATGGAAATGGGACGCAGTGACGAAGTGAAATGGGACGCAGTGACTGATGGAAAGGAGATGCAGTGACTCTGTGAAATGGGATGCAGTGACTGAGTGAAATGGGATGCAGTGACTGAGTGAAATGGGATTGCCGTGACTGTGGAAAGGAGATGCTGTGACTGAGGGAAATGGGATGCAGTGACTGAGGGAAATGGGATCCTGCGACTGAAGGTAATGGGATGCAGTGACTGAGGGTAATGTGATGCAGTGACTCTGTGAAATGGGATGCAGTGACTGAGTGAAATGGGATGCAGTGACTGAGTGAAATGGGATTGCCGTGACGGATGGAAATGGGATGCCCTGACTGAGTGTAAGGTGAAGCATGGAGTGAAATGGGATACAGTGGCTGTGTGAAATGGGATGCAGTGGCTGTGTGAAATGGGATGCAGTGGCTGTGTGAACTGGGATGCAGTGGCTGTGTGAATAGGGATGCAGTGACTGAGGGAAAGGAGATGCAGTGTCTGTTTGAAATGGGATGCTGCGACTCAAGTGAATGGGATGCCGTGTCTGTGGGAAATGGGATGCAGTGACTGTGGGGAATGGGGTGCAGCGACTGTGGGGAATGAGATGCAGTGACTGAGATAAATGGGATGCAGTGACTGATGGAAATGGGATGCAGTGAATGAGGGAAATGGGATTCAGTGACTGTGGGGAATGGGATGCAGTGACTGTGGTGAAGGAGATGCAGCGACTGAGGGAAATGGGATGCAGTGACTGAGGTCCTGGGAAGGAGTGACTGAGTTCATGGGGATGCAGTGCCCGAGCGGACTTGGGGTGCAGTGAGTGAGAGAAATGGGATACAGTGCCTGAGTGAAATGGGATGCAGTGCCTGAGTGAAATGGGATGCAGTGACTGAGTGAAATGAGATGCAGTGACTGAGTGAAATGAGATGCAGTGACTGAGGGAAATGGGAAGCATTGACTGAGTGAAATGCGATGCAGAGACTGAGGGAAAGGAGATGCTGTGCCTATGGGAAATGGGATGCAGTGAGTGTGGGAAATTGAATGCAGCGCCTGTGAGATACGGGAAACAGTGACCGAGGGAAATGGAATGCAGTGACTGAGTGAAATGTGATGCAGTGACTGAGTGAAATGTGATGCAGTGACTGAGTGAAATGTGATGCAGTGACTGAGTGAAATGGGATGCAGTGACTGAGGGAAATGGGATGCAGTCTCTGAGTGAAATGTGTTGCAGCCACTGAGTGAAATGTGTTGCAGTCACTGAGTGAAATGGGACGCATCACTGAGTGAAATGGGACGCAGTGACTGAGGGAAATGGGATGCAGTCACTGAGTGAAATGACATGCAGTGACTAAGTGAAATGGGAAGCACTGACTGAGTGAAATGCGATGCAGTGACTGAGTGAAATGAGATGCCTTGTTTGATGGAAATATGATGGAGTAACTGACGGAAATGAGATGCAGTGACTGAGTGAAAAGTGATGCAGTGACTGAGTGAAATGGGATGCAGTGACTGAGGAGAATGGGATGCAGTGACTGAGATGAATGGGACGCATTGACTGATGGAAATGGGATGCAGTGACTGAGGGAAAGGAGATGAAGTGACTGTGGGAAATGGCATACTGTGACTAGGGTAATGGGATGCAGTGACTGAGGGGTATGGGATGCAGTGACTGAGTGAAATGGGATACTGTGACTGAGGAAAGGAGATGCAGTGACTATGGGAAATGGCATGCAGTGACTGAGTGAAATGGGATGCAGTGACTGAGGGAAATGGGATGCAGTGACTGATGGGAATGGGATGCAGTGTCTGAGGGAAATGGGATGCTGTGACTGAGCGTACTGTGATGCAGTGCCTGAGGGTAATGGGATGTAGTGACTGATGGTAATGGGATGCAGTGACTGGGAAATAGGATGCAGTGATTGATGGAAATGTGACGCAGTGACTAAGTGAAATGGGACGCAGTGACTGATGGAAAGGAGATGCAGTGACTGAGTGAAATGGGATTGCCGTGGCTGTGGAAAGGAGATGCAGTGACTGAGGGAAATGGGATGCAGTGACCGAGGGAAATGGGATGCAGTGACTGAGGGAAATGGGTTCCTGCGACTGAAGGTAATGGGATGCAGTGACTGAGGGTAATGTGATGCAGTGACTGAGTGAAATGGGATGCAGTGACTGAGGGGAATCGGCTGCAGTGAATGAGGACAATGGGATGCAGTGACTGGGAAATGGGATGCAGTGACTATGGGGAATGGGACGCAGTGACTGAGGGAAATGGGATGCAGTGACTGGGAAATGGGATGCAGTGACTAGGAAATGGGATGCAGTGACTATGGGAAATGGGACGCAGTGACTGAGTGAAATGGGATGCAGTGACTGAGGGAAATGGGATGCAGTGACTGAGTGAAATGGGACGCAGTGACTGAGTGAAATGGGATTGCCGTGACGGATGGAAATGGGATGCCCTGACTGAGTGTAAGGTGAAGCATTGAGTGAAATGGGATGCAGTGGCTGTGTGAACTGGGATGCAGTGGCTGTGTGAATAGGGATGCAGTGACTGAGGGAAAGGAGATGCAGTGACTGAGTGAAATGGGATGCTGCGACTCAAGTGAATGGGATGCCGTGTCTGTGGGGAATGGGATGCAGTGACTGTGGGGAATGGGGTGCAGCGACTGTGGGGAATGAGATGCAGTGACTGAGATAAAGGGGATGCAGTGACTGATGGAAATGGGATGCAGTGAATGAGGGAAATGGGATTCAGTGACTGTGGGGAATGGGATGCAGTGACTGAGGAAAATGAGATTCAGTGACTGAGATAAATGGGATGCTGTGACTGATGGAAATGGGATGCAGTGAATGAGGGAAATGGGATTCAGTGACTGAGTGAAATGGGATGCAGTGACTGTGGTGAAGGAGATGCAGTGACTGAGGGAAATGGGATGCAGTGACTACGTGAAATGGGATGCAGTGACTGAGGTACTGGGAAGGAGTGACTGAGTTCATGGGGATGCAGTGCCCGAGCGGACTTGGGGTGCAGTGAGTGAGGGAAATGGGATACAGTGCCTGAGTGAAATGGGATGCAGTGACTGAGTGAAATGAGATGCAGTGACTGAGTGAAATGAGATGCAGTGACTGAGGGAAATGGGAAGCATTGACTGAGTGAAATGCGATGCAGAGACTGCGGGAAAGGAGATGCTGTGACTCTGGGAAATGGGATGCAGTGAGTGTGGGAAATTGAATGCAGCGCCTGTGAGATACGGGAAACAGTGACCGAGGGAAATGGAATGCAGTGACTATGGTGAACGAGATGCAGTGACTGAGTGAAATGTGATGCAGTGACTGAGTGAAATGTGATGCAGTGACTGAGTGAAATGTGATGCAGTGACTGAGTGACTGAGGGAAATGGGATGCAGTCTCTGAGTGAAATGTGTTGCAGCCACTGAGTGAAATGTGTTGCAGTCACTGAGTGAAATGGGACGCATCACTGAGTGAAATGGGACGCAGTGACTGAGGGAAATGGGATGCAGTCACTGAGTGAAATGACATGCAGTGACTAAGTGAAATGGGACGCAGTGACTGATGGAAAGGAGATGCAGTGACTCTGTGAAATGGGATGCAGTGACTGAGTGAAATGGGGTGCAGTGACTGAGTGAAATGGGATTGCCGTGACTGTGGAAAGGAGATGCCGAGACTGAGGAAATGGGATGCAGTGACTGAGGGAAATGGGATGCAGTGACTGAGGGAAATGGAATGCAGTGACTGACGGAAATGGGATGCAGTGCCTGTTGGAAATTGGATCCTGCGACTGAAGGTAATGGTATGCAGTGACTAATGGAAATGGGATGCAGTGAATGAGGGAAATGGGATTCAGTGACTGAGATGAATGGGACGCATTGACTGATGGAAATGGGATGCAGTGACTGAGGGTAATGGGTTGCAGTCACTGAGTGAAATGGGATGCTGTGACACTGTGGAATGGGATGCAGTGACTCAGTGGAATGTGACGCATTGACTGAGGGAAAGGAGATGCAGTGAATGTGGGAAATGGGATGCTCTGACTGAGGGTAATAGAACATAGAACATAGAACATAGAACAGTACAGCACAGAACAGGCCCTTCAGCCCACAATGTTGTGCCGACCATTGATCCTCATGGATGCACCCTCAAATTTCTGTGACCATATGCATGTCCAGCAGTCTCTTAAATGACCCCAATGACCTTGCTTCCACAACTGCTGCTGGCAACGCATTCCATGCTCTCACAACTCTCTGCGTAAAGAACCTGCCTCTGACATCCCCTCTATACTTTCCACCAACCAGCTTAAAACTATGACCCCTCGTGCTAGCCATTTCTGCCCTGGGAAATAGTCTCTGGCTATCGACTCTATCTATGCCTCTCATTATCTTGTATACCTCAATTAGGTCCCCTCTCCTCCTCCTTTTCTCCAATGAAAAGAGACCGAGCTCAGTCAACCTCTCTTCATAAGATAAGCCCTCCAGTCCAGGCAGCATCCTGGTAAACCTCCTCTGAACCCTCTCCAAAGCATCCACATCTTTCCTATAATAGGGCGCCCAGAACTGGACGCAGTATTCCAAGTGCGGTCTAACCAAAGTTTTATAGAGCTGCAACAAGATCTCACGACTCTTAAACTCAATCCCCCTGTTAATGAAAGCCAAAACACCATATGCTTTCTTAACAACCCTGTCCACTTGGGTGGCCATTTTAAGGGATCTATGTATCTGCACACCAAGATCCCTCTGTTCCTCCACGCTGCCAAGAATCCTATCCTTAATCCTGTACTCAGCTTTCAAATTCGACCTTCCAAAATGCATCACCTCGCATTTATCCAGGTTGAACTCCATCTGCCACCTCTCAGCCCATCTCTGCATCCTGTCAATGTCCCGCTGCAGCCTACAACAGCCCTCTACACTGTCAACGACACCTCCGACCTTTGTGTCGTCTGCAAACTTGCTGACCCATCCTTCAATTCCCTCGTCCAAGTCATTAATAAAAATTACAAACAGTAGAGGCCCAAGGACAGAGCCCTGTGGAACCCCACTCACCACTGACTTCCAGGCAGAATATTTTCCTTCTACTACCACTGTGATGCAGTGACTGAGGGCAACGCGATGCAGTGACTGTGGTGAATGGCATGCAGTGAATGAGGGATAGGAGATGCAGTGAATGTGGGAAATTGGATGCAATGACTGATGGAAATCAGATGCAGTGTCTGAGGGAAATGGGATGCAGTGTCTGAGGGAAATGGGATGCTATGACTGAGCGTACTGGGATGCAGTGACTGAGGGTAATGGGATGTAGTGGCTGATGGTAATGGGATGCAGTGACTGAGGTAAAATGGGCTGCAGAGACTGAGTGAAATGGCATGCAGTGATTGAGGAACGGCGATGCAGTGACTGTGGGAAATGGGATGCAGTGACTGATGGAAATGGGATGCAGTGACTGAGGACAATGGGATGCAGTGACTGAGTGAACTGTGATTCAGTCACTGAGTGAACTGTGATTCAGTCACTGAGTGAACTGTGATTCAGTCACTGAGTGAACTGTGATTCAGTCACTGAGTGAACTGTGATTCAGTCACTGTGATGCAGTGGCTGACTGAAATGAGATGCAGTGACTGAGGGACATGGGATGCACTGACTGAGGGACATGGGATGCACTGACTGAGGGACATGGGATGCAGTGACTGAGGGACATGGGATGCAGTGACTGAGGGAAATGGGTTCCTGCGACTGAAGGTAATGGGATGCAGTGACTGAGGGTAATGTGATGCAGTGACTGAGTGAAATGGGATGCAGTGACTGAGGGGAATCGGCTGCAGTGAATGAGGACAATGGGATGCAGTGACTGGGAAATGGGATGCAGTGACTATGGGGAATGGGACGCAGTGACTGAGGGAAATGGGATGCAGTGACTGGGAAATGGGATGCAGTGACTAGGAAATGGGATGCAGTGACTATGGGAAATGGGACGCAGTGACTGAGTGAAATGGGATGCAGTGACTGAGGGAAATGGGATGCAGTGACTGAGTGAAATGGGACGCAGTGACTGAGTGAAATGGGATTGCCGTGACGGATGGAAATGGGATGCCCTGACTGAGTGTAAGGTGAAGCATTGAGTGAAATGGGATGCAGTGGCTGTGTGAACTGGGATGCAGTGGCTGTGTGAATAGGGATGCAGTGACTGAGGGAAAGGAGATGCAGTGACTGAGTGAAATGGGATGCTGCGACTCAAGTGAATGGGATGCCGTGTCTGTGGGGAATGGGATGCAGTGACTGTGGGGAATGGGGTGCAGCGACTGTGGGGAATGAGATGCAGTGACTGAGATAAAGGGGATGCAGTGACTGATGGAAATGGGATGCAGTGAATGAGGGAAATGGGATTCAGTGACTGTGGGGAATGGGATGCAGTGACTGAGGAAAATGAGATTCAGTGACTGAGATAAATGGGATGCTGTGACTGATGGAAATGGGATGCAGTGAATGAGGGAAATGGGATTCAGTGACTGAGTGAAATGGGATGCAGTGACTGTGGTGAAGGAGATGCAGTGACTGAGGGAAATGGGATGCAGTGACTACGTGAAATGGGATGCAGTGACTGAGGTACTGGGAAGGAGTGACTGAGTTCATGGGGATGCAGTGCCCGAGCGGACTTGGGGTGCAGTGAGTGAGGGAAATGGGATACAGTGCCTGAGTGAAATGGGATGCAGTGACTGAGTGAAATGAGATGCAGTGACTGAGTGAAATGAGATGCAGTGACTGAGGGAAATGGGAAGCATTGACTGAGTGAAATGCGATGCAGAGACTGCGGGAAAGGAGATGCTGTGACTCTGGGAAATGGGATGCAGTGAGTGTGGGAAATTGAATGCAGCGCCTGTGAGATACGGGAAACAGTGACCGAGGGAAATGGAATGCAGTGACTATGGTGAACGAGATGCAGTGACTGAGTGAAATGTGATGCAGTGACTGAGTGAAATGTGATGCAGTGACTGAGGGAAATGGGATGCAGTCTCTGAGTGAAATGTGTTGCAGCCACTGAGTGAAATGTGTTGCAGTCACTGAGTGAAATGGGACGCATCACTGAGTGAAATGGGACGCAGTGACTGAGGGAAATGGGATGCAGTCACTGAGTGAAATGACATGCAGTGACTAAGTGAAATGGGACGCAGTGACTGATGGAAAGGAGATGCAGTGACTCTGTGAAATGGGATGCAGTGACTGAGTGAAATGGGGTGCAGTGACTGAGTGAAATGGGATTGCCGTGACTGTGGAAAGGAGATGCCGAGACTGAGGAAATGGGATGCAGTGACTGAGGGAAATGGGATGCAGTGACTGAGGGAAATGGAATGCAGTGACTGACGGAAATGGGATGCAGTGCCTGTTGGAAATTGGATCCTGCGACTGAAGGTAATGGTATGCAGTGACTAATGGAAATGGGATGCAGTGAATGAGGGAAATGGGATTCAGTGACTGAGATGAATGGGACGCATTGACTGATGGAAATGGGATGCAGTGACTGAGGGTAATGGGTTGCAGTCACTGAGTGAAATGGGATGCTGTGACACTGTGGAATGGGATGCAGTGACTCAGTGGAATGTGACGCATTGACTGAGGGAAAGGAGATGCAGTGAATGTGGGAAATGGGATGCTCTGACTGAGGGTAATAGAACATAGAACATAGAACATAGAACAGTACAGCACAGAACAGGCCCTTCAGCCCACAATGTTGTGCCGACCATTGATCCTCATGGATGCACCCTCAAATTTCTGTGACCATATGCATGTCCAGCAGTCTCTTAAATGACCCCAATGACCTTGCTTCCACAACTGCTGCTGGCAACGCATTCCATGCTCTCACAACTCTCTGCGTAAAGAACCTGCCTCTGACATCCCCTCTATACTTTCCACCAACCAGCTTAAAACTATGACCCCTCGTGCTAGCCATTTCTGCCCTGGGAAATAGTCTCTGGCTATCGACTCTATCTATGCCTCTCATTATCTTGTATACCTCAATTAGGTCCCCTCTCCTCCTCCTTTTCTCCAATGAAAAGAGACCGAGCTCAGTCAACCTCTCTTCATAAGATAAGCCCTCCAGTCCAGGCAGCATCCTGGTAAACCTCCTCTGAACCCTCTCCAAAGCATCCACATCTTTCCTATAATAGGGCGCCCAGAACTGGACGCAGTATTCCAAGTGCGGTCTAACCAAAGTTTTATAGAGCTGCAACAAGATCTCACGACTCTTAAACTCAATCCCCCTGTTAATGAAAGCCAAAACACCATATGCTTTCTTAACAACCCTGTCCACTTGGGTGGCCATTTTAAGGGATCTATGTATCTGCACACCAAGATCCCTCTGTTCCTCCACGCTGCCAAGAATCCTATCCTTAATCCTGTACTCAGCTTTCAAATTCGACCTTCCAAAATGCATCACCTCGCATTTATCCAGGTTGAACTCCATCTGCCACCTCTCAGCCCATCTCTGCATCCTGTCAATGTCCCGCTGCAGCCTACAACAGCCCTCTACACTGTCAACGACACCTCCGACCTTTGTGTCGTCTGCAAACTTGCTGACCCATCCTTCAATTCCCTCGTCCAAGTCATTAATAAAAATTACAAACAGTAGAGGCCCAAGGACAGAGCCCTGTGGAACCCCACTCACCACTGACTTCCAGGCAGAATATTTTCCTTCTACTACCACTGTGATGCAGTGACTGAGGGCAACGCGATGCAGTGACTGTGGTGAATGGCATGCAGTGAATGAGGGATAGGAGATGCAGTGAATGTGGGAAATTGGATGCAATGACTGATGGAAATCAGATGCAGTGTCTGAGGGAAATGGGATGCAGTGTCTGAGGGAAATGGGATGCTATGACTGAGCGTACTGGGATGCAGTGACTGAGGGTAATGGGATGTAGTGGCTGATGGTAATGGGATGCAGTGACTGAGGTAAAATGGGCTGCAGAGACTGAGTGAAATGGCATGCAGTGATTGAGGAACGGCGATGCAGTGACTGTGGGAAATGGGATGCAGTGACTGATGGAAATGGGATGCAGTGATTGAGGACAATGGGATGCAGTGACTGAGTGAACTGTGATTCAGTCACTGAGTGAACTGTGATTCAGTCACTGAGTGAACTGTGATTCAGTCACTGAGTGAACTGTGATTCAGTCACTGTGATGCAGTGGCTGACTGAAATGAGATGCAGTGACTGAGGGACATGGGATGCACTGACTGAGGGACATGGGATGCAGTGACTGAGGGACATGGGATGCAGTGACAGAGGTACTGGGAAGGAGTGACTGAGTTAATAGGGAATCAGTGCCCGAGCGGGCTTGGGTTGCAGTGACTGAGGGAAGTGGGATACAGTGACTGAGGGACATCGGATCCTGTGACACACGGACATGGGATGCAGTGACTGAGGGAAATGGGATGCAGTGAATTAGTGAAATGAGATGCAGTGACTGATGGAAATTGGATGCAGTGACAGAGTGACATGCGCTGCAGTGCCTGATGGAAATGTGATGCCGTTACTGTGGGACATGGGATGCAGTGACTGTGGTACTGGGAAGGAGTGACTGAGTTAATGGGGATGCAGTGCCCGAGCGGGCTTGGGGTGCAGTGACTGAGTGAAATGGGATGCAGTGACTGATGGAAATGGGATGCAGTGACTCAGTGAAATGAGATACATTGACTGAGTGAAATGGAATGCAGTAACTGAGGGAAATGGGATGCAGTGAATGAGGGAAATGGGATGCTTTGACTGAGTGAAATGAGATGCAGTGACTGATGGCAATGGGATGCAGTAACTGAGGGACATGGGATGCAGTGACTGAGGGACATGGGATGCAGTGACTGAGGGACATGGGATGCAGTGAATGAGGGACGTGGGATGCAGTGAATGAGGGACGTGGGATGCAGTGACTGAGGGACATGGGATGCAGTGACTGCGTGAAATGGGATGCGGTTACTGAGTGAAATGAGATGCGGTGACTGAGGGACATGGGATGCAGTGACTGAGGGACATGGGATGCAGTGACTGAGGGACATGGGATGCAGTGACTGAGGGACATGGGATGCATCGGCTGAGTGAAATGCGATGCAGTGACTGAGGAGAATGGGATGCAGTGACTGAGGGAAATGGGATGCAGTGACTGGGAAATGGGATGCAGTGATTGATGGAAATGGGACGCAGTGACTAAGTGAAATGGGATGCAGTGACTGATGGAAAGGAGATGCAGTGACTCTGTGAAATGGGATGCAGTGACTGAGTGAAATGGGATGCAGTGACTGAGTGAAATGGGATTGCCATGACTGTGGAAAGGAGATGCAGTGACTGAGGAAATGGGATGCAGTGACTGAGGAAATGGGATGCAGTGACTGAGGGAAATGGGATGCACTGACTGAGTGAACTGGGATGCAGTGACTGATGGAAATGGTATGCAGTGACTGAGGGAAATGGGATGCAGTGACTGACGGAAATGGAATGCAGTGTCTGTTGGAAATGGGATCCTGCGACTGAAGGTAATGGGATGCCGTGACTGAGGGTAATGGGATGCAGTGACTGGGAAATGAGATGCAGTGACTATGGGAAATGGGACGCAGTGACTGAGTGAAATGGGACACAGTGACTGATGGAAAGGAGATGCAGTGACTGAGTGAAATGGGATGCAGTGACTGAGGGAAATGGAATGCCGTGACTGAGGGAAATGGGATGCAGTGACTGAGTGAAATGGGAAGCAGTGACTGATGGAAATGAGACGCCGTGACTTGGGGAAAGGAGATGCAGTGACTGTGGGAAATGGGATGCAGTGACTGCGTGAAATGGGATGCGGTTACTGAGTGAAATGAGATGCGGTGACTGAGGGAAATGGGATGCAGTGACTGAGGGACATGGGATGCAGTGACTGAGGGACATGGGATGCAGTGACTGAGGGACATGGGATGCATCGGCTGAGTGAAATGCGATGCAGTGACTGAGGAGAATGGGATGCAGTGACTGAGGGAAATGGGATGCAGTGACTGGGAAATGGGATGCAGTGATTGATGGAAATGGGACGCAGTGACTAAGTGAAATGGGATGCAGTGACTGATGGAAAGGAGATGCAGTGACTCTGTGAAATGGGATGCAGTGACTGAGTGAAATGGGATGCAGTGACTGAGTGAAATGGGATTGCCATGACTGTGGAAAGGAGATGCAGTGACTGAGGAAATGGGATGCAGTGACTGAGGAAATGGGATGCAGTGACTGAGGGAAATGGGATGCACTGACTGAGTGAACTGGGATGCAGTGACTGATGGAAATGGTATGCAGTGACTGAGGGAAATGGGATGCAGTGACTGACGGAAATGGAATGCAGTGTCTGTTGGAAATGGGATCCTGCGACTGAAGGTAATGGGATGCCGTGACTGAGGGTAATGGGATGCAGTGACTGGGAAATGAGATGCAGTGACTATGGGAAATGGGACGCAGTGACTGAGTGAAATGGGACACAGTGACTGATGGAAAGGAGATGCAGTGACTCTGTGAAATGGGATGCAGTGACTGAGTGAAATGGGATGCAGTGACTGAGGGAAATGGAATGCCGTGACTGAGGGAAATGGGATGCAGTGACTGAGTGAAATGGGAAGCAGTGACTGATGGAAATGAGACGCCGTGACTTGGGGAAAGGAGATGCAGTGACTGTGGGAAATGGGATGCAGTGACTTACGGAAATGGGATGCACTGACAGAGTGACATGCGCTGCAGTGCCAAATGGAAATGTGATGCAGTTACTGTGGGACATGGGATGCAGTGACTGAGGCTCTGGGAAGGAGTGACTGAGTTAATAGGGATGCAGTGCCCGAGGGGGCTTGGGGTGCAGTGACTGAGGGGAATGGGATGCAGTGACTGACGGAAATGGGATGCAGTGTCTGTGTGAAATGGGATCCTGCGACTGAAGGTCATGGGATGCAGTGACTGAGGGTAATGTGATGCAGTGACTGAGTGAAATGGGATGCAGTGACTGAGGGGAATCGGCTGCAGTGAATGAGGACAATGGGATGCAGTGACTGGGAAATGGGATGCAGTGACTGTGGGGAATGGGACGCAGTGACTGGGAAATGGGATGCAGTGACTGAGTGAAATGGGATGCAGTGACTGAGTGAAATGGGATTGCCGTGACGGATGGAAATGGGATGCCCTGACTGAGTGTAAGGTGAAGCATTGAGTGAAATGGGATGCAGTGGCTGTGTGAAATGGGATGCAGTGGCTGTGTGAACTGGGATGCAGTGGCTGTGTGAATAGGGATGCAGTGACTGAGGGAAAGGAGATGCATTGTCTGTTTTAAATGGGATGCTGCAACTAAAGTGAATGGGATGCCGTGTCTGTGGGGAATGGGATGCAGTGACTGTGGGGAATGGGGTGCAGCGACTGTGGGGAATGAGATGCAGTGACTGAGATAAATGGGATGCAGTGACTGATGGAAATGGGATGCAGTGAATGAGGGAAATGGGATTCAGTGATTGTGGGGAATGGGATGCAGTGACTGAGGGAAATGGGATTCAGTGACTGAGATAAATGGGATTCAGTGACTGAGATAAATGGGATGCAGTGACTGATGGAAATGGGATGCAGTGAATGAGGGAAATGGGATTCAGTGACTGATGGAAATGGGATGCAGTGACTGAGGGAAAGGAGATGCAGTGACTGTGGGAAATGGCATACTGTGACTCAGGGTAATGGGATGCAGTGACTCAGTGGAATGTGACGCATTGACTGAGGGAAAGGAGATGCAGTGAATGTGGGAAATGGGATGCTCTGACTGTGGGTAATGTGATGCAGTGACTGAGGGCAACGCGATGCAGTGACTGTGGTTAATGGGATGCAGTGAATGAGGGATAGGAGATGCAGTGAATGTGGGAAATTGGATGCAATGACTGAGGGAAATGGGATGCAGTGACTGATGGAAATCAGATGCAGTGTCTGAGGGAAATGGAATGCAGTGTCTGAGGGTAATGGGATGCAGTGACTGAGGGTAATGGGATGCAGTGACTGAGGGTAATGGGATGCAGTGACTGAGGGTAATGGGATGCAGTGACTGAGGGTAATGGGATGCAGTGACTGAGGGGAATGGGATGCAGTGACTGAGGGGAATGGGATGCAGTGACTGAGTGAAATGGGATGCAGTGACTGAGGGTAATGGGATGCAGTGACTTTGTGAAAATTGATGCAGTGACTGAGGGGAATCAGATGCAGTGAATGAGGACAATGGGATGCAGTGACGGCGGGCAATGGGATGCAGTGACTGAGTGAAATTGGATTGCCGTGACTGTGGAAAGGAGATGCAGTGACTGAGGAAATGGAACGCAGTGACAGATGGAAATGGGATGCCCTGACTGAGTGTAAAGTGAAGCATTGAGTGAAATGGGATGCAGTGGCTGTGTGAACTGGGATGCGGTGACTATGTGAACTGGGATGCAGTGGCTGAGTGAAATGGGATGCAGTGGCTGAGTGAAATGGGATGCAGTGGGGAGTGAAATGGGATGCAGTGACTGGTGGAAATGAGATGCAGTGACTGAGGGAAAGGAAATGCAGTGTCTGTGGGAAATGGGATGCTGTGACTGAGGGTAATGGGATGCAGTGACTGATGGAAACGGATGCAGTGACTGAGTGAAAAGGGATGCAGTGACTGAGGTCCTGGGAAGGAGTGACTGAATTAATCGGGATGCAGTGCCCGTGCGGGCTTGGGGTGCAGTGACTGAGTGAAATGGGATGCAGTGACTTAAGGAATGGAAATGCAGTGTCTGTGGGAAATGGGATGCTGCGACTGAGGGAAATGGGATGGAGTGACTGACGGAAATGGGATGCAGTGACTGAACGAAATGGGATGCAGTGACTGAGTGAAATAGGTTGCAGTGACTGAGTGAAATGGGATGCAGTGACTGAGTGAAATGGGCTGCACTGACTGAGGGAAGTGGGATGCAGTGACTGAGGGAAATGGGATGCAGTGAATGTGGGAAATGGGATGCAGTGACTGAGTGAAATGAGATGCAGTGACTGATGGAAATGGGATGCAGTGTCTGAGGGAAATGGGATGCTGTGACTGAGCGTACTGTGATGCAGTGACTGAGGGTAATGGGATGTAGTGACTGATGGTAATGGGATGCAGTGACTGAGGGAAATAGCCTGCAGTGACTGAGTGAAATGGGATGCAATGACTGAGGAAAGGAGATGCAGTGACTGTGGGAAATGGGAAGCGGTGACTGAGTGGAATGTGAAGCATTGAATGAGTGAAATGAGATGCAGTGACTGTTAGAAATGGGATGCAGTGGCTGTGTGAACTGGGATGCGGTGGCTGTGTGAACTGGGATGCGGTGACTGTGTTAACTGGGATGCAGTGGCTGAGTGAAATGCGATGCAGTGACTCAGGTACTGGGAAGCAGTGACTGAATTAATAGGGATGAAGTGCCCGAGCGGGCTTGCGGTGCAGTGACTTAGGGAAATGGGATACAGTGCCGGAGTGAAATGTGATGCACTGACTGAGTGAAATGGGATGCAGTGACTGAATGGAATGGGATGCAGTGACTGAGTGGAATGGGATGCACTGACTGAGTGAAATGGGATGCAGTGTCTGATTGAAATGGGATGCAGTTAATGAGTGAAATGGGATGCAGTGACTGATGGAAATTGAATGCAGTGACAGAGTGACATGACCTGCAGTGCCTGATGGAAATGGGATGCAGTTTTTGTGGGACATGGGATGCAGTGACTGAGGTCCTGGGAAGGAGTGACTGAGTTAATGGGGAGGCAGTGCCCGAGCGGGCTTGGAGTACAGTGACTGAGGGAAATGGGATACAGTGGCTGAGAGAAATGGGATGCACTGTCTTCGTGAAATGGGATGCAGTGTCAGAGTGAAATAGGATGCAGTCAATGAGTGAAATGGCCGGCAGTGATTGAGTGATGTGGGATGCAGTGACTGAGGGAAATGAGATGCAGTGGCTGAGTGAAATGGGATGCTCTGACTCTTGGAAATGGGATGCAGTGACTGTTGGAAATGGATTGCAGTGACTGTTGGCAATGGGATGCAGTCACTGTTGGAAATGGGATGCAGTGAGTGTGGGAAATGGGATGCAGTGACTGAGGGAAAGGAGATGCAGTGACTGTGGGAAATGGCATACTGTGACTCAGGGTAATGGGATGTAGTGACTGAGGGGAATAGGTTGCAGTGACTGAGTGAAATGGGATACTGTGACTGTGGAAAGGAGATGCAGTGACTACGGGAAATGGCATGCAGTGACTGAGTGAAATGGGATGCAGTGACTGAGGGTAATGGGATGCAGTGACTGATTGAAATGGGATGCAGTGACTGATGGAAATGGGATGCAGTGTCTGAGGGAAATGGGATGCTGTTACTGAGCGTACTGTGATGCAGTGACTGAGGGTAATGGGATGTAGTGACTGATGGTCATGGGATGCAGTGACTGAGAGAAATGGCCTGCAGTAACTGAGTGAAATGGGATGCAGTGACTGAGGAAAGGAAATGCACTGATTGTGGGAAATGGGAAGCAGTGACTGAGTGGAATGTGAAGCATTGAATGTGTGAAATGAGATGCAGTGACTGTTTGAAATGGGATGCAGGGGCTGTGTGAACTGGGACACGGTGACTGTGTGTACTGGGATGCAGTGGCTGAGTGAAATGCGATGCAGTGACTCAGGTACTGGGAAGGAGTGTTTGAATTAAGAGGGATGCAGTGCCCGAGCAGGCTTGGAGTGCAGTGACTTAGGGAAATGGGATACAGTGCCTGAGTGAAATGTGATGCACTGACTGAGTGGAATGGGATGCAGTGGGGAGTGAAATGGGATGCAGTGAATGAGTGAAATGGGCGCAGTGACTGATAGAAATCGGATAAAGTGACTGATGGAACTGGGATGCAGTGACTGACGGAACTGGGATGCGGTGACTTTGTGAACTGGGATGCAGTGGCTGAGTGAAATGGGATGCAGTGGCTGAGTGAAATGGGATGCAGTGGCTGAGTGAAATGGGATGCAGTGGCTGAGTGAAATGGGATGCAGTGGGGAGTGAAATGGGATGCAGTGACTGGTGGAAATGAGATGCAGTGACTTAGGGAAAGGAAATGCAGTGTCTGTGGGAAATGGGATGCAGTGTCTGTGGGAAATGGGATGCAGTGACTGAGGGTAATGGGATGCAGTGACTGAGGTACTGGGAAGGAGTGACTGAGCTAATAGAGATGCAGTGCCCGAGCGGGCTTGGGGTGCAGTGACTGAGTGAAATGCGATGCAGTGACTTAAGGAATGGAAATGCAGTGTCTGTCGGATATAGGATGCTGCGACTGAGGGAAATGGGATGGAGTGACTGACGAAAATGGGATGCAGTGTCTGAGCGAAATGGGATGGAGTGACTGACGGAAATGGGATGCAGTGTCTGAGCGAAATGGGATGCAGTGACTGAGTGAAATGGGATGCAGTGACTGATTGAAATGGGATGCACTGACTGAGGGAAGTGGGATGCAGTGACTGAGGGAAATGGGATGCAGTGACTGAGGGAAATGGGATGCAGTGACTGAGTGAAATGAGATGCAGTGACTGTGGGAAATGGTATGCAGTGACTGTGGGAAATGGGATGCAGTGACTGTGGGAAATGGGATGCAGTGACTGACGGAAATGGGATGCAGTGTCTGTTTGAAATGGGATCCTGCGACTGAAGTTAATGGGATGCAGTGACTGTGGGAAATGGGATGCAGTGACTGACGGAAATGGGATGCAGTGTCTGTTTGAAATGGGATCCTGCGACTGAAGTTAATGGGATGCAGTGACTGAGGGTAATGGGATGCAGTGACTGAGTGAAATGGGATGCAGTGACTGAGTGAAATGGGATGCAGTGACTGAGGACAATGGGATGCAGTGACTGAGGACAATGGGATGCAGTGACTGAGGGCAATGGGATGCAGTGACTGAGGGCAATGGGATGCAGTGACTGAGGGCAATGGGATGCAGTGACTGAGGGAAATGGGATGCAGTGACTGAGGGAAATGGGATGCAGTGACTGGGAAATGGGATGCAGTGACAGTGGGAAATGGGATGCAGTGACTGATGGAAATGGGACGCAGTGGCTGAGTGAAATGGGACGCAGTGGCTGAGTGAAATGGGACGCAGTGACTGAGTGAAATGGAATTGCCGTGACTGTGGAAAGGAGATGCATTGACTGAGGAAATAGGATGCAGTGACTGAGGGAAATGTAATGCACTGACTGAGTGAAATGGGATGCAGTGACTGAGTGAAATGCGATGCAGTGACTGCGTGAAATGAGATGCAGTGGGCAATGAAATGGGATGCAGTGACTGGTGGAAATAAGATGCAGTGTCTGGTGGAAATGAAATGCAGTGTCTGTGGGAAATGGCTGCTGGGACTGAGGGTAATGGGATGCAGTGACTGATGGAAATGGAAGCAGTGACTGAGTGGAATGGGATGCAGTGACTGAGTGAAATGGGATGCAGTGACTGAGTGAAATGCGATGCAGTGACTGCGTGAAATGAGATGCAGTGGGCAATGAAATGGGATGCAGTGACTGGTGGAAATAAGATGCAGTGTCTGGTGGAAATGAAATGCAGTGTCTGTGGGAAATGGCTGCTGGGACTGAGGGTAATAGGATGCAGTGACTGAGGGAAATGTAATGCACTGACTGAGTGAAATGGGATGCAGTGACTGAGTGGAATGGGATGCAGTGACTGAGGGTAATGGGATGCAGTGACTGAGTGAAATGCGATGCAGTGACTGAGTGAAATGCGATGCAGTGACTGCGTGAAATGGGATGCAGTGAATGAGTGAAATGAGATGCAGTGACTGAGTGAAATGGGATGCAGTGGGGCGTGAAATGGGATGCAGTGACTGGTGGAAATGAGATGCAATGACTGAGGGAAAGGAACTGCAGTGTCTGTGGGAAATGGGATACTGCGACTGAGGGTAATGGGATGCAGTGACTGAGGGTAATGGGATGTACTGACTGATGGAAATGGATGCAGTGACTGAGTGAAATGGGATGCAGTGACTGAGTGAAATGCGATGCAGTGACTGAGGTACTGGGAAGGAGTGACTGAGTTTATAGGGATGCAGTGCCCGAGTGGGCTTGGGGTGCAGTGACTGAGTGAAATGGGATGCAGTGACTGCGTGAAATGGGATGCAGTGAATGAGTGAAATGAGATGCAGTGATTGAGTGAAATGCGCGCAGTGACTGATAGAAATCGGATACAGTGACTGATGGAACTGGGATGCAATGACTGACGGAAGTGGGATGCGGTGACTGTGTGAACTGGGATGCGGTGACTATGTGAACTGGGATGCAGTGGCTGAGTGAAATGGGATGCAGTGGCTGAGTGAAATGGGATGCAGTGCGGAGTGAAATGGGATGCAGTGACTGGTGGAAATGAGATGCAGTGACGAAGGGAAAGGAAATGCAGTGTCTGTGGGAAATGGGATGCTGCGACTGAGGGTAATGGGATGCAGTGACTGATGGAAATGGATGCAGTGACTGAGTGAAATGGGATGCAGTGACTGAGTGAAATGGGATGCAGTGACTGAGTGAAATGCGATGCAGTGACTGAGGTACTGGGAAGGAGTGACTGAGTTAATAGGGATGCAGTGACTGACGGAAATGGGATGCAGTGACTGAGTGAAATGAGATGCAGTGTCTGATGGAAATGGTATGCAGTGACTGAGGGAAATGGGATGCAGTGACTGACGGAGATGGGATGCAGTGTCTGTTTGAAATGGGATCCTGCGACTGAAGTTAATGGGATGCAGTGACTGAGGGTAATGGGATGCAGTGACTGAGGGTAATGGGATGCAGTGACTGAGGGTAATGGGATGCAGTGACTGAGTGGAATGGGAAGCAGTGACTGCGTGAAATGGGATGCAGTGAATGAGTGAAATGAGATGCAGTGACTGAGGGAAATGCGCGCAGTGACTGATAGAAATCGGATACAGTGATTGATGGAACTGGGATGCAGTGACTGAAGGAAATGGGATGCGGTGACTTTGTGTACTGGGATGTGGTGACTGTGTGAACTGGGATGCGGTGACTATGTGAACTGGGATGCAGTGGCTGAGTGAAATGGGATGCAGTGACTGAGTGAAATGGGATGCAGTGACTGAGTGAAATGGGATGCAGTGACTGAGGACAATGGGATGCAGTGACTGAGGGCAATGGGATGCAGTGACTGAGGGAAATGGGATGCAGTGACTGAGTGGAATGGGAAGCAGTGACTGCGTGAAATGGGATGCAGTGAATGAGTGAAATGAGATGCAGTGACTGAGGGAAATGCGCGCAGTGACTGATAGAAATCGGATACAGTGATTGACAAATTAAAATGATGAGACATTTTTATTCTCTTAATGATAAAACTCAAAATTCCAACTGCACCTATGTCAACTCCTGTGCTGTGACATGTCTTTACAGATTGAAAGGTGCATTTTATTTCAGTTGGGATGATTCTTGGATTTCTGCCAGACTTCAGCAGTTTGAGGTTTGCTGTGACAATTCCATGCCTTTTGACCTTCAACACAATCACAATGAAAATGACGTGGAAATTACAATATGGATACTGTGTGTGTGTGTGTGTGTGTGTGTGTGTGTGTGTGTATATATATACCTTGTGATATTTGATATAATCATTTGATGTAATCAGTGGCGTTACTTTGGAGAGGTTTTGATCTCCCCTTTGAATATTGAAGTAGAATGTAAAGCTCTTCCAGAAGTTCGCTCATGACATAGAACATCAGTCTGATGAAAACCTCCCTCTTCCCCTTGCTACTATCTACTTGTTATTGCAGTATCAGTTTCTGAGACATGCCTTAGAATCCATTAAAGACGTGAATAAAGGCAAACAGTTGCCACTCACTCTAACCAACGTTTTTGTATAAAGATTTTACCCTCTACGTGGACATGAGTCTTAATCCCATGTGCCCACTCTGTTCCAGTGAATGCTTTATTCATCCTTACTTTGACCACTTGCTTAACCTATTCCTAAATATTGACTTGGCTGCCTGTTCAGTCATTAATTCTGGTTGCACGTTTTGAACTCTATGTGTTTGATGCAGCAGTTGGAAACAAGGGCTTGTGCTGCTTTAGTTATACCATCAATAGAGACTTTAAATAGTCATTAAAGAAAGGAAGAACTGGCACTGAATAAATTACCTGGGGTTTTTTTGTATTCATTCTTAGAATGGAGCTGCTGCTGGCTGGCCAGTATTTATTGCCCACTCATAGCTGCCCTTGACAAGGTGTTGGTGAGCTGCCTTCTTGAACCATGGCTTGGAGGGCAACTTGCAGGTGGTGGTATTCCCACAAATTTGCTGCCCTTATCCTTCTAGATGGTAGTATTTATGAAAGTGTTGGTTTCTAAAGAGCCTTGGTGAATTTATGCAGGGGATTTTGTAGATGATGTGCACAGCTGCTACTTCCCATCACTGGTGGAGGGAATGAATTTTTCTCGCTATTGCTTTGTTAACTGTAGCAGCTTGCTGTGCCTAAATTGACTGCTGCATTTCCTGACATTGCAATAGTGACTACACTTCCAAAATATGAATACTGCTGAGAAAAGGCATATATTGCTCCAGTTTTTCAACTTGCACTTAACAGGACAATTCACATCAAATACAATGTAAAAGGATCAACTATTATAGTAAATAAGAAGTGAGTCCTGGTGTTTTCCCTGTGGAAACACCTCAGAGTCC
This sequence comes from Stegostoma tigrinum, assembly GCF_030684315.1. Classification (NCBI taxonomy): domain Eukaryota; kingdom Metazoa; phylum Chordata; class Chondrichthyes; order Orectolobiformes; family Stegostomatidae; genus Stegostoma; species Stegostoma tigrinum. The sequence continues at coordinate 252,445 of NW_026728057.1, forward strand.
ACTGTAATTGCTTTATTCATCTTTACTTCAACCATTTGCTGTACCTGTTCCTAAATATTGATGTGGTTCCACTTCCAAATGAATCAGCACTCTCTTTGTGTACAGCTTTTCCCTTCACTTCTTGCAAATTGCCCCAATAAGTGCAAGATGAAAAGGATAAACAAAATGTATATTTTTCAAGTTCTGTATTACCAACTGATTACTGCCAAAATACTTCATTGGCTGTAAAGTGCTTTGGAATGTCCTGAGGTCATGAAAGGGAAGAAAGAGAAGGCTTTCTTTCTTAACATTGTGCATTTCACAGCTTTAGGATATCCCAAACAACTTCTGGCCAAGAGAATAGTTGAGAATTGGAGTCACTGTCGTAATGTGGAAACATGGCAGTCCATTTGTGCACAGTGAGATCTCACAAACGGCAACATCACAGTGACCAGAAAACCCCTTCAGTAATATCAGTTCAGAGCTTAGTATTGACCAAAACACCAGGATAACTCTGCTTGACAACAGAGGCATTATATTACCTGAGAGGGAATACGAGTATTTAACAACTAGACACCTGAAGCCACAATTTCCAAGGGTAGAGTGTTGGTTCGAATGGTATCATCCAAAGGTCAGCACCTCCAACAATGGAGCACTGGGTATGTTAGCCGAGATTTTCTTCTCAGGTCTATAGATCCTGACTTGAACAATGACATTCTGTCTTAACGGTTGGAGTGAAACCCACTGAGCTGCAGCTAATATCCAATGATTGATCTGTACAGTGAGTGAAAGGAAAATGGTGTAAACACCACACTGTGCAGCCTGCTCTCATTCACTCACTCGGAGCAAATTTTCAGAAACTTGCCAGTAGATTGTGAGTGCACCTTCTTATTAAGCTGCTGCTTGTAGCCGCTCCTGCCAGGAGACCTGCTGTCATGGTGTGCCAATTCTGTCTGTCTTATGCCACCCTCATACATCGGTTGTGGTTTGTTGGCAGCCATTCTGTGACACCACTCTGTGACCTGTTCCTGGGAAGATAGGGTTCTCCTGTGAGGAATGATCGGATCTGTACCGGTTGGAACTTAGAAGAATGAGAATTGACCCTATGGCAATACATAAAATCCTGAGGGGACTTGATACATTGTGTATAGGGAAAATGTTTCCTCTTGTGAGGGAATCTCAAAAAAGGGGGTACAATTTAAGAACAGGAGGTCTTCTTTCTATGATGGAGACGAGGAGGATTTCCATCAGAGGGGTATGGGTCTGTGGAATTCTCTTCCCCAAAAAGTATTGGCGGCTGTACCATTGACTTTATTCTAGGTTGAGTTAGATGGTTTTTTGATAGATGTGGGAGACGAAGGCTTGGGGAAAAGGGACAGAGGGGCTTGAGTCCACAAGCAGATTAGCCACTGAATGGTGGAGCAGAGTTAAAGGGCTGAATGGCTTTCTGTTGCTCTCAAATGACATGTTCCTATATTCCGTTCTAACATCCATCATCCAACTGCACATAGGTTGACCCCTCTTCCTGCTGCTGTCCAGAATCTCTTAGCTTGTAAGCTCAGATCAAATAGCCAAAATTGTGACTCTTTTTTTCTGGGTGTCACTTATTAAACTTGGAGAGAGGAAAAAGGAGTATATGAGTACCTTTTGTTCGTCTCATTTTAGATTCAATCTTTTTATAATATTTCTGAGAACTGCTTGAGAAACAGAGTCATAGAATCATACAGCATGGAAACAGATTCTTCAGTCAAACCAGCCCGTGCCAAACATATTTTCGAGCTAAACTAGTCCCACCTGCCTGCTCCTGGTCCATAACTCTCCAAATCTTTCCTGTTCATGTACGATTCTAAGTGTCTTTTAAGTGTGATAGCATCTAACTCAGGAAATGAATAGTTTTTTTGTGGGTGCATGTGGAATGTACTGTATCATGGTGAGGGAAAGTAAAAGGTGTATTCAGATTGAGGAAATGAATGCTGGCCTGAACAGAATTGGTTGCTTTGTATGGCCTTATTGATTTTGCTTGCCTCTCGTACCTTGTCGTAAAACTGCTTATAACTTCAAGGAAGGAGAATAGCAATTGCTGTGGGTTTTGCAGAACACATTGTAAGTACATACAGATTTATTTTTTAAAAAAGCTATTAAACCAAAGAAATGGAATTGCACAATAAATCAGAAAGTAACGTGGCAGCCTAGCTGCTTGTTGAAGCACTTAGACTTTGTATAGATGGCTTTGTGCTTTGCCATCCACTTCCCACAATGGTTAAAATCATTAAATTGTACAGCACAGAATGAGTCCATTCAATCCATTATGCCTGGGTTGACTGGCGGAAAGAGATTTCTGATCTGCCCCACTTCCCAGTCTTTTCTCTGCACCACTGCAAATATTTCCCATTTTAAACTACTTCATTCCTCCTGCCTCAGAGCATCTTGCTTTCATTGTGCTGCTTGGGTTGCCCTAGAAACACTATTGGCAAAGTAGGTGGCAAGAGAGGTGATTCATTCTGAATGCCTCTTTTTAAAATATTATTTATTTATTGAATGTGGGCATCATTAATTGCTCATGAGCAGATGCTCCTGAGCTGCCTTCCAAAACCACAGTATTCCCAAAGCGATGATAAGGAGGGAGCTGCAGAATTTTCAATCAGTAAAGATGATGGAATGGCAACATTTTCATGTCAGGATTGTGTGTACATCCGAAGATTGGAGGGAAACTGAGAAGTGATGCCCCCATGTGCCTGCTGTCCTTGCCCTGCTGGTTTGTAGATGTTGTGGGTTCTGGAGAAACCTTTGAAGAAATGTTGTTGCGTTACTGCACTGTATCTTGTAGATTCCAGTTGGAGCATCCACTTTAAGGCATCTACTTGCATCCTCATTCGAGATTCTCTATTCTGAGTGTAGGGAGCCACTTACTATGCTAGTATTGCATGGTGCTGACTTTTACAAGCTGCCAATCAAGATGAAGTCACGGAGAAAAGAAATAGCTGTGATGTGAAGGTACATGACAGATTCCATTGTTACTGTATTGGCTTAGTAGAAATATCACCATTGAGTCAAAAGGTTGTGGATTCAGTCACTTTCTAGAGATATGAGCACGTTTCACTGCAGTATTGAAGGAGTGCTGCAATGTCAGAGGTACTTTTTATTGGGTGAGAAATTAAGTTAAGGTTTGGCCTTCACCAAATATTGTACTTATTTGGCTGAAAAAAATGCTTTGGAGATGTCCTGAAGCTCAGAGAGAGATTATATAAAGGCAAGTTATTTGTGGATTTCTGTCGGAGAGTTGGCTCCAGTTATATTTTCTCAACAGCTCATTCTTCTGAGTGATTTGAAGCTAATATTCGTAACTTTCAAATTTTACAATCTATTCCTGAAATGTTTGATGCACGAGAAGGCACTATGTATTGTTCATCTTTTTAAAAACGAAAGAAGAGGAATTCTGTTGCATGAGGATTCTCCAGTGGCTTCTATAATATTGGACATAGTATAATTTCATTTAGAAAAATGATGAGATTACAACCATATTTAATAACTAAACACCATGCTTCACTTTGCAGAAGTCATGATAATACAAATTACGTGCTTTTTAATAATGTGGGGTACATCGAGCAGTTAAGTGTAATTTGGATGAGTAGGTGCAGCTTTACAGAGTCCTCCTATGATCTAAAATACAGAGATGCTCATTGTATTTGGAGTGGCGATTGGATGGGAGGAGGAGGCTGGCCTTATTTTATCTGTATTTATTATTATTTCCAGAAGCCTGGAGCTTATCAAACCAGAGTAGTGCTTGATATTTCAATGTGTTGACCTATCTACCAGTGGAAAGAAAAGTTATGAAAGTACCAGATGCTGTAATAAAATGAATGAATTACATGTAATTTCTACCCCACACTCTCACAATCCTGATGGTTAATGTGGGTTATAGTTCAGTGAAGAATTTCTGGCAAAGAAAACAAAGTGCTTTATTCTATTGAACTATCAGACAAACATCAGATGAGTTTGTATCATTGAGTGACATGTTTTATTGGTGTTTGAAGAGTGAATGATCCTCCCTGACAGAAGCAAGAGACTCCTGCCCATTGATGCTTGATGACTGGCTGTAGCCAATTACTTGTGAGTGAATTTGAATGACTGTGACATCCAATAGTCAGAGCTGGTGGATGTTTCTTTTTAATATCGCAATTGCATTTCATAACCATATTGGAACACATGTATGAAGGCACAAAACCAATCCTTTTCCCTGACTGAAGACACTGGCATTTACCAGAGCTGTGGTTCATGATGAACCAATCACTATCAAATGACAGAGAAATAATACCATTTCAAAGCGAAGTTCACCCAGCTTTCAGCTGCATTGAAGATCCTTTCTTGTGGAGTGAAATAGAAGTTCTATGTTAAGAAACGATGATTAGTCAAAACGTAGCCTTTTACAATTAAATTACAAACTAAAATGAGGCAGTACTGCAAAGTATGAGCAATGTATTTTTTCACGAGTAAAGCTGAGTCTGCAGTCTTAAATACTAATGTGCATCATTGCATTATCCCTTTGTATAAGTTATTCAAGATTAAGGTTAAGAGGCATGGTATTTGAATGTAGCAGAATGCACAATCATCCAGCAAACATCGGAGGGCTCACATATCTTTCACACATCTTATACGAGGCCAACATTTGAGAAAGAACACCAGCTGCCAGGATTTGGTTCTCCAATTGAGCACCCACTATTTGCAGGAGTGTCATGAGACCAAGAATTGACTTGTTCTCAGTGGGAGCATCACAGGGCACAGAATAGTGACCATACATTCTATCAGGGCTGTAAATCTGAAACGTCAATTTTTCTGCTCCTCTTATGCTGCCCGACCTGTCATGTTCCTCCAGCTCCACACTGTGTTGACTCTGACTCCAACATCTGCAGCTCTTGATATCTCCGAGTGACTGTGCATAGCAACCTTTTGAAAAGAGATATCACTTATGAGCAGCGGTTGTGGGTAGCTCTGATTCCCATTCCTTCCTTTAATCTGGCATGCAGAGATTACTAGTAATGTCTTCTTCATCACTTAGATCAGATAACATATCACAGACTGGTCTGTGTCATTCAATTCCAAACCAGACAGTTTTTGTACTGCCTGAGCCTTTGGTGGATATAAAATAAAGATGGTACTGGGGAAGGATCACCATAGCCATTTAGCTATTCTACCCTAGTGGCCAAAACGACATAGATTCCCGAAGGTTGTACGTTTGGCATGGTATGTATGCAGTAAATACTAATAGTACGGAAATTGCTCTCTGAGATGCCTCAGAGCGGAATATGTTGTAAGGAGGAAAGTTGAATTCTAATGCACTTTCCATAACATTCAACTTGAAATATTTCAGCATATACTTGGTTGGTTAGCTGAGTTGGCTGGATTGCTGGTTTGGGATGCAAAATGATACCAATAGTGTGAGTCCGATTCTTGTACCGGCTGAGTTTACCGTGAAGGACTGTATGCCAGGGAGAAGTTGTAATTTCAATAATATTTGAAAAAACAAAGCTGTCAATAGGAAATTCTGCATTTTCACCGAGTTATCTCTTCAAAAGTCAGGAGGATACAGCGCAGAAACAAAAAGAAGGGGAATGGGTCAAAGCATCGCAATGTGGACAAGTCTGAGGCCGATCTCCTTAATGATGAGACCAGGAGCTTTAAAAGATTGGTGTGTCAAGACAAACAGACCATTACAGGATAGATTTCAAGTAGAAAAGATTGCTTTTATCTCAAGGCAGTTCAAATTCATGAAGCTTGGCCAGACTGCATCTGGAATTCAATGTTCAGTTTTGGTCAGCATGCCTCAGAGAAGGCCTTTTGAGGAGGTAAATTGTAGATTCACCAGAATGATAGCAGGGCTTAAAGAGTTAAGTTATGGAGACAGGTTGTCTGGACATAGCTTATCTCTTCAGTTTAGATGGTCCACATTGATCTCAACAAAATATTTAACATGATGAATAGATTCATAAGGATAAATATAGAGGAACTGTTTCCTCTTGGGGTGAATCCAGAACAAAAGATTAATACTTAATATTGGAACCCAAGCTGAGCAGGAGCAGCTGTCTATACAGAAGACAGGGGAAATCTGAAATTCCCTCCAGAAGGCTGTGTTTGTGCATCATTTTAAATTTTCTGATAACATGGTGTGAAGCTGAATGAACACAGCAGATTCTCCAGCATCGGCAGTTCCTACTATCTCTGTATAAATTTTCTGATAGTTTTCTTTTGTTCAGTGAGGTTTTGAAGGAATTTAGAGCAAAGCGTGGGAAGATGAAATTGAGCTGGGATCATCAATAATCCAATTGAATGATGGAGCCGGCCTATTTGAATGTTTTAATGAACATTATTTGTGAAGCGTGTACATCACATAGAGGTTTCAAGGTGATGATGTCTTGCTTTAATCTCTTCAAACTGAGAAAGACAGAACTTTAAAATAAAGCAATGTAACCAAATTAACTCAGTATGCACTCGGGCTCAGATACAATAGTATTTTCAATTGGCAACATCAATGTGATATGAAACCCACGATAATCTCAACGGACATAAGATGAACTGACGACTCTGACACATATCAGTTATGGTCAATAAAACTTGTGATCAACAGTCAACCCACAATTGAAACTGATTCATGTCATTTGGTGCCTTTGTTTCCGATTAGTAGGAAACCAAAGGACATCTACATGCTACTGTAAATGTCAGCAAAGAAATCACTGGTGAGGAGTGAAAAAGTTGACGATGTGAAGACTAAATGCAAGGGTGCCCGTTATAATACCTTAAATTACAGGAAGAATAAAGTATTTGTTTTTTAATGATATAAGATGCACAAACAATGTGTGTACGATACAGAGGTCAGGGTGTTTTCTCTTGCATGCAAATACCATAGACTTTTGCCTTTATTCAGAAAAGATAAAAAAAAAGGTGTGCATTAGTATTTCAATGGGAGGACTCTGCTTTGCTCCTGGAAAACATATTATTCATACACCACTGTAGAATATTGCCAAATTTTCCCTGTAGAACATAGAACATAGAACATAGAACAGTACAGCACAGAACAGGCCCTTCAGCCCACAATGTTGTGCCGACCATTGGTCCTCATGTATGCACCCTCAAATTTCTGTGACCATATACATGTCCAGCAGTCTCTTAAATGACCCCAATGACCTTGCTTCCACAACTGCTGCTGGCAACGCATTCCATGCTCTCACAACTCTCTGCGTAAAGAACCTGCCTCTGACATCCCCTCTATACTTTCCACCAACCAGCTTAAAACTATGACCCCTCGTGCTAGCCATTTCTGCCCTGGGAAATAGTCTCTGGCTTTCAACTCTATCTATGCCTCTCATTATCTTGTATACCTCAATTAGGTCCCCTCTCCTCCTCCTTTTCTCCAATGAAAAGAGACCGAGCTCAGTCAACCTCTCAAAGCTGTAGCTCGAGGTTAATTTCAAAGACTATGTTTTGACAACTTAATATGATGCTTTTCGTTATATTAATTTTTAAAATTATATTGGGCCAAATTTTTACAGGAGAACTAAAATAGGTGAACCTGGATTTTAGATGTTATTTTCTCTCTATTTGATTGCTTTATAATTCTGATGGAATTACTGTGTGCCCTGTGTCTGCTTCATATGCTCTTCAGGCTCCAAATGCCTCAAGTATTATATTTTATTAATAGGAATAGGACAATCTAACTGTTGTTCAGTATGATATTTATATAGATTGAAGGAATTACTCATGGATGATGATTAAGTAGGAATCAGGAGGAATGGGATACAGGGGAACTTAGCTGCTTGGAGACAGAATTGGCTGGCCAACAGAAGACAGCGAGTGGTAGTAGAAGGAAAATATTCTGCCTGGAAGTCAGTGGTGAGTGGGGTTCCACAGGGCTCTGTCCTTGGGCCTCTACTGTTTGTAATTTTTATTAATGACTTGGACGAGGGAATTGAAGGATGGGTCAGCAAGTTTGCAGACGACTCAAAGGTCGGAGGTGTCGTTGACAGTGTAGAGGGCTGTTGTAGGCTGCAGCGGGACATTGACAGGATGCAGAGATGGGCTGAGAGGTGGCAGATGGAGTTCAACCTGGATAAATGCGAGGTGATGCATTTTGGAAGGTCGAATTTGAAAGCTGAGTACAGGATTAAGGATAGGATTCTTGGCAGTGTGGAGGAACAGAGGGATCTTGGTGTGCAGATACATAGATCCCTTAAAATGGCCACCCAAGTGGACAGGGTTGTTAAGAAAGCATATGGTGTTTTGGCTTTCATTAACAGGGGGATTGAGTTTAAGAGTCGTGAGATCTTGTTGCAGCTCTATAAAACTTTGGTTAGACCGCACTTGGAATACTGCGTCCAGTTCTGGGCGCCCTATTATAGGAAAGATGTGGATGCTTTGGAGAGGGTTCAGAGGAGGTTTACCAGGATGCTGCCTGGACTGGAGGGCTTATCTTATGAAGAGAGGTTGACTGAGCTCGGTCTCTTTTCATTGGAGAAAAGGAGGAGGAGAGGGGACCTAATTGAGGTATACAAGATAATGAGAGGCATAGATAGAGTCGATAAGCAGAGACTATTTCCCAGGGCAGAAATGGCTAGCACGAGGGGTCATAGTTTTAAGCTGGTTGGTGGAAAGTATAGAGGGGATGTCAGAGGCAGGTTCTTTACGCAGAGAGTTGTGAGAGCATGGAATGCGTTGCCAGCAGCAGTTGTGGAAGCAAGGTCATTGGGGTCATTTAAGAGACTGCTGGACATGCATATGGTCACAGAAATTTGAGGGTGCATACATGAGGATCAATGGTCGGCACAACATTGTGGGCTGAAGGGCCTGTTCTGTGCTGTACTGTTCTATGTTCTATGTTCTATGTTCTAAGTACTATTGATGGAACGCCCCCCTCATTTGTAATGACTGTAAGGCTCTATCTCCTTATCACTATGAATTCTCACATTATTTTACTGTTCTCTGTTCATTTAAACCCCAGTGGATCACTGAATCAATTGAACAGGTAATGGCAGGAAGGCAAACTGCTCAGACACACACAAACTGGTGTTTCTGTATCATGGGAGGCCTTACAGCTCCTTAAGCTTATTCTACCTTTAACTTAGATAACGGACAAACTGAATCCGAACTCCATTGACCTGCCCTGATTCCATATTGCTTCATTTTGCCAAATGAAAATCTACCAGTCTCTCAGTTCTGAAACTTTCAATTGAAATTTACCCTTTTTGGATGTCAGAGTTCCAGATTTCCGTCACACTGTGTACAACGCTGCTTCCTGACGGTGCCCAAGATCGGCCTAGCCCTGATGTTACGTTTATGCTGTGTTGTTCAGAATTCCCAAACCAAATGAAACAGCCGGAACATTGGAACAGGAAGAGGCCATTTAGTCTCTCAAGCCTGTTCTGCCACTTTGTGAGATCATAGCCAATATGTGACCCAACTCTGTATAGCCACCTTTGCTCTATGTTCTTTGATACCCTCAGCTAACAAAAATAAATCAATCATTTTTTAAAAAAAATTGACAATTGTGAAGTAAGGTCTAAATGCAGCCACCCTTTGTATAAAACAATTATTCCTGAAAGGCCTGACTCAAATTTTTTGAAGACGCTCGCCGCCGTAGACTTTCAAATGAGCAGAAACATCTTGTTACGACTTTTCCCCTTATTATTTTAAAATCTTCAATCAATTTATGCCTTAATATTTTTGAATTATAGCAGGTACAGCCCTTGTTTGTGTAATCTCTCTTCATTATTTCACCCTTGTCGGTTTTTAGAAGTATTATTCTGATAAACCTACATTTACAAGGTTAGAATATCCTTTCTAAGACATGGTGTCCAAAACTCCTCTTGAGATGTGGTCTGTCTGGAGCTTCATATCACTGAAGCATGATTTCTATCCTGTTGCATTCTAGTAAGGCCATTAGCCTATTCAATTATTTCATTTTCCCCTGTCTACCCAATAGAGTGCTTTAATCACCATACATACCAGGAAGCAATGGGAGATCTGTTGATTCCCCTCAGCAAAATGTCTTGCCTCAAGTTGGTACCTTGGGGTAGAAGGTATTCGAAACTGAGGCAGATATTGAACCTGTAATGTTATGTCCATTACATGGACTTACCTGTGGAATAATTTGCCTCTTTTTGAAATTAAAGTTCAAAACACATTCTCTCAGCTAATTCACTCCCTCTTCAATGTAATGAAACTGTCTTTAGCTTTCCCAGTTTTCTATTTCTTTCACAAGTTGAAAACCCAAGTCAGCCTCCTGCTGCTTATGGCCTGGGCCGTATCATGCAGTACATGCTGTGGTTGCTGATTGGTTTGTGGAATTGTGACTAGTTGTGGATGCTACAGGTCATCAGCCTGACGACAGCTCTCTGGTTCCTGGGAAAGTGAACAGCTTGTGGGTGTAAATGATACCGTGGAAGCCTTCAGGCCTCAGAAATGGAAGGTAGAGTCTCTCTTTGTCTCTGCAGTAAATAATACTTGGAACTAAAAGAAAACCAGTTGTTTCGCTCAACACTTGTTGTAAGCTGTTGCTTTTAACCGATAAGCCAAAGACTTTGTAATTTGTGAACTGGTCACTCTGTGCCTCCTATGAAGCAGTGAAGGAAACACAAAGAAAGATCAGAGAAATGAAGGATTCGGGAAACAAAATTTTTATTTATTCATTCACAGGGTGGGGGCGTTGCTGGTTAAGCCAGTATTTATTGCCCTTCCCTATTTGCCCAGAGGCCAGTTAAGAGTCAACCATGTTGCTGTGGGTCTGAAGTCACGTGTAGGCCAGACCAGGTAAGGAAAGCAGTTTCCTTCCCTAAATGACATTTGTGAACCAGACGGCTTTTTCCGACAATCAACGATGGATTCGTGGTCATTGTTTAGACTCTTAATTCCAGATTTTTAAATTACATTCAAATTCCACCGTCTGTCACGGCAGGATATGAATCCAGGTGCCCAGAATATTACTCGGGTCTTTGGCTACACAGTCCAAGGCCCTCCTTGGCCCCATTCCTCCTTATCTTGGTCAATCCCTCCAAATCTAAAACTCTCTGTGATTCTTTCATTCCTTCAAATCTGGCTTCTTCCACATCCTTAATTTCATAGAATATAACATAGAACATTACAGCACAGTAGAGGCCCTTCGGCCCTTGATGTTGTGCCGACCAGCCAGACCAATCTGAAGCCCATCTAACCTACACTATTCCATATGCTTGTCCAATGACGTCTTAAATGTACTTAACTTTGCTTTGTCTTCACTGTTCCAGCAGTTTTAGCTTCAGGTTCCTACTGCCTTACCATTGTAATTCCCTCACAAACCTCTCTCTGAATCTCCACTATCTGTTTCTGCTCACTTAAAGTGCTCACCTTTTGGTCACTTGTCCTAATATATCACGATGTAGCTCAATGTAAAAAATTACCCAATGACTTCTCGTGAAGCAACTTGGGACTCTAAAAACACTACATATTAACAAGTTATTCTTGAGTGATAATGGGAACTGCAGATGCTGGAGAATCCAAGATAATAAAATGTGAGGCTGGATGAACACAGCAGGCCCAGCAGCATCTCAGGAGGGTCTAGGCCCGAAACATCAGCTTTTGTGCTCCTGAGATGCTGCTGGGCCTGCTGTGTTCATCCAGTCTCACATTTTATTAACAAGTTATTCTTGTTGTATTTAACAGCATTTACATCCAGTATGGACTGGCTTTATTGAAGTTCTTGTCTCCCGTCCCATATTAAAATAGAATGTTCATGTGTTAAAACACTTCCAGATGGAAACCATTGTGTTAATTATATGCAGCATCAATCTGAGAAAAAATTGACTTATTTTGATCGGGTAACATTCTGTGAAATATGTGCCCATTGTAAAGGAGTGTGTTATGATCCCGTGACCCTGTCACACATGCAACACAAATTTAATTGGCTCCATGATTCTTGTGTGTTTCACCTTATTGCTTGATGACCTAGCCATTCATTTTAATCAATGCATCAATGTGGCTTCTCGTAGTCAGAACCTTTTGTAGTTAAGTTAATTTGAGCTTGCCTCTACTTTTACTTTTATCATGGTTTTAGCCTCATACAAAAAGATGAAAAAATGACAATTCTTGCATTTATTTGGCATATTTCATTATTTTGGGATGTGTTACAACCTAAGAGACACTTCTGAAGTGTAGGTGCGGTTGTGATGGAGGAAATGTCGGTTGACAGGGCTGTACACAGCAAGATCCCAGTAATAGCAAGGATACCAGGAAAAACTTGACAACAGCAGCCATGGGATCCTTTATGCCAAGCATCATCATACAGAAGTGCTGAGAAAATGGGGAGGCGGCAAGGCGAAGACAGTCTTACTGTCTGAGGAGTCCCGAGGACGAGGGCAATGTACTGAGGTCGTTGGTTCAAACCCTGCCATGGCAGTAACTGAAATGGAATTAGTGGCAACCACGTTGAATGTTGTGAAAACTCATTTGGTTCACTAGTACCCTTTTACTGCTATTCTTAGCTGGTCACTTGCCCCCTGCTTGTGACTTGATACCCACAGTGATGGGTGCCTGCTCTCTGGGATGGCTTAGCAAGGCACCCAGTTACATCAAAATTTGACGAAACCTAAAGAAAAGAATAGACCACTGTATGGTCAAAACAACGAACCCTGGACTGTTTCTGGGTCTCCCTATCTGGATCAAAACCATTCTGCCTATACTTGCAGAGGGCCGAGCAGGACTTGATTTGTTCTTTCAACACGTCAGAGCAAAGCATTAATGTCTGTGATTGGTACTGAGGTAAAATGGGGCTGGTTTTCTGGCAGTTCCTTGAAAATAGAACGGCACAAAATTTCAGTCCCTTGTCCAACTCAAGATAGCTACTGTACTTAACCCCTTAGAAGTGTAAGTTTTGTAATTGATACCACAGAATCCCTACGGTACTGATAGAGGCTATTCAGCCCATCAGGTCAGCACCAACTCTTTGCAGAGTATCGCACCTGCCTTATCCCTGTAACCCAGCATTTACGAAGCCTGCTCATCTCTGGACACGACAGTCAATTTGGCCCCCACACCTCAGGAAGGACATACTAGCCCTGGAGCGTGTCCAGCGGAGATTCACACGGATCATCCCTGGAATGGTAGGTTTAACATATGGTGAATGGCTAAGGATCCTGGGATTGTGCTCATTAGAGTTTAGAAGGTTGAGGGGAGATCTGATAGAAACTTACAAGATAATGTGTGGTTTAGAAGGGGTGGACGCTAGGAAGTTGTTTCCGTTAGGTGGGGAGACTAGGACCGGTGGGCACAGCCTTAAACTTAGAGGGGGTAAAATTAAAACTGAAATGAGACGACATTTCTTCAGCCAGAGAGTGGTGGGCTTGTGGAATTCATTGCCACGGAGTGCAGTGGAGGCCAGGACGTTGGATGCCTTCAAGGCAGAGATCGACAAATTCTTGATCTCAGAAGGAATCAAGGGCTACGGGGAAAGTGCAGGGAAGTGGAGGTGAAATGCCCATCAGCCATGATTTAAATGGCGGAGTGGACTTGATGGGTCGAATGGCCTTACTTCCACTCCTATGTCTTATGGTCTTACGGTCTTACGGTCTTAATTTACCATGGCCAATCCACCCGACCTGCACATCTTTGGACTGTGGGAGGAAGCTGGGGCACCTAGAGGAAGCCCACGCAGACAAAGGGCAGAATGTGCAAACTCCACACAGACAATTGCCAGAGGTTAGAATTGAACTGGGTCCCTGGTGCTGTGAGGCAGCAGTGCGAACCACTGAGCCACTGTGCCATATTAATAGTGATGTCAAACAGATAGCCACATTTGTCTAAAACTGGAGTCTGTGGCTGGTGTACACACTGGGAACTGAGTTAGGATCCAATGAGCCAGTGCTCCTTAAACATCTTGCCACTGTGACCCATTTTGAGGCCTAAAACATCTTGCATCCCCTCTGTGAGGCATGTATGGGTGCGGGGTCATTGGGGGAAGTTGTGAGTTGTTGGGTGGCCTGTGAGAACAGGAAACTGTTAGAATAGGCACACAGTTGATAGAACATGGTCAGAACTTTGTGAATATCATTCCTACCTCAGAACCTGTAGCCTCAACATTTCAGATCATTTTGGGAAAGATCACATGGAGTGCTGCGCTACAGCTGCAGCACTGAGTTTCTGCCACTAGTTGTCCTCAGTGAGCAACGGGAAGTCAGAAATCTTTTACAATGATGGAAGCCAATGAACATGTTCCAATGTCTTCCATAGAGCCAGCCGGTTTCGAAGGAAAAAAAAACATGCCTAGCCCTCAGAAATCTTTCAAAGTAACTCTTACAGTAGATCATCTTACAGTACAATGACAATTCGTAGACAAAGCTGGTGGCTACCCATGCACAGAAAGATCCCACAAATAGGGAATGGAGTGATTTAACATTTACATAGATTTTTACAGCATAGAAACTAACTATTCAGCTGATGTGGTCCATTTTGGTGCATTTGGTTGATGCTTATTTCAGATGGGGAGGATAGGATGCTAGTTGAAAAAGAACAGTGGTGAAAACCACCAAATATATGCAATTAGATTATTCATTGGTCCACATAAAGTAAACCATTGCTGCTGTAATTCTGATTTGGAATTACTTGGCATGGCATTGGCAGTCTTAGAATCTCTAAAACAATAGTTCATGTGATGGATAATGTCATACATTTTCAGTATGGAACCAATTCCCTACTATCAACCCATATTCTACCTGACCTAGGAGTGCTTGATATTGGTCCAAGATGCAAGGTCTGGAAAGCCTTTCCTTTTCTCAGCTGAGACATCCTGGCATATAGAAAACATAATAATTTCTGAGAAATGTTGCCAAGTACACTGTCAATTTGAAACTTCCCTCCTGAAGAAATACATTCTTAAGCAATACTTATGCAAGTTTGCTATTAGTTTTAATTGTTCTATTCAGAAATAAGCTTCATGCTGGCAGAAAGGCTATTTGATTTTAAAGGGTGACTTCTCTTGCAGCCATATTTGCTGACAACAACATCATTGTCCTTGACTTCAGATCAACCACTTCACTTTTGTTGGAATTTCCTAGAATCATAGAATCCCTACAAGATTCTGCCTAGTGAATCTGCACCGACTTTCCAAAGAGCATCCCACCCAATTCATCCTATCCCTATAACCCTGCATTTCCCATGGCTAGCCCACACACCCCTGGACACTATGGGCAACGTAGAATAGCCAGTCCACCTAACCTGCACATCTTGTGGAAGGAAATTGGAGCACCTGGAGGAAATCCACACAGACATTTCATTTCAAATAAAGCAGCATTATATTTTTAAATCAACAAAAATGTACCTACTGCAGGGTTTGGGATGACACTCTAATACATGACAACTCCCACGAACTAAAGTTGCCTGAAAAAAAATCATCTGTCCATGTTTGCCATTGTTCCTTTAAGAGGTGAGTCCACTCTTCTCTGGCAGGCTATTAAAATTCTGTCTTTTTT
This sequence comes from Stegostoma tigrinum, assembly GCF_030684315.1. Taxonomy (NCBI): domain Eukaryota; kingdom Metazoa; phylum Chordata; class Chondrichthyes; order Orectolobiformes; family Stegostomatidae; genus Stegostoma; species Stegostoma tigrinum. The sequence goes on from NW_026728057.1 coordinate 267,909, forward strand.
TTAATGAAGCAGCTTTTTATCACTCTTTCTCCCCAGCACTCGATTGAAAAAGAGCTCTCTACAGCTAATTGACTTGAGGAGTTGTTGATAAGAATGGTCATATTTGCGACTGCTGTCACTTAATCTAATTACAAATTGAAGCTTCTCCTTTCATGACAAATAAGATGTGCAGCTCTCCCTCTTTCTCCCCCCCGTCCCCCCACCTTTCTAAACACCACTCTTTTCTTCCGGCTTTTAAATGCCAAGAATAATTATAGTTTTGCAGACGTAGCGGGGAGGACAGATTTGGGAAGAAACATAGAATTATGTGTACCCAACCTTGGAGCCTGATGTTTTTCGACTCGGCTCACTCGTGACCTTAAACAGATGTCTGAATAAATGCTCTCTGATGAAGGGTCTAGGCCCGAAACGTCAGCTTTTGTGCTCCTGAGATGCTGCTTGGCCTGCTGTGTTCATCCAGCCTCACATTTTATGATCTTGGATTCTCCAGCATCTGCAGTTCCCATTATCACTATGAATAAATGCTGATCTCCCACCTCAGTAGTTCTTTTAAAGAGTGTTGCAGAATTGGTGTTTTGTAGTAATGGGGATAATTTTAACAGCCAGGTTTGACTGATGGTCTGCAAACAAATTCTTGCACTTGAAAGGACACCATCTGATGGAAATTAAATACTTTGCAGTGGTGCCTATAAGCTCTACCAGCCTGTTAAAGACTTTGTGGGATTTTGGAGTGCAACACTGCTTTTGTATAATGGCTGTGCCTACACTGCACTGTTAGATGCATATTGACTAAAAAAGTTCAAATAATGGCTAACTTGCTGCCTTTCCTTGTCTGACATATGAACTGGTGTAGGCCAATCAGCTTTTCTGTTTGTTATTACAGAGATTCCAGCGCAGACAGGCAGTGTACCTTTAAAACAGTTACTTGACATCATGTGTAACACTCTTGCATAAAGATACCCACCTCACCTTCAGTCAAGCTCTCAGACAATTAGGTCAGTCTGGCATGTTCAGTCAGCTACGTGCATGTAATTTGTAGTAACATCAATAAGCACTGAAACCAGACTATGAGTACGAGATGCTATAGCAGTGTAAATAGTTAGTGTTGTTAATGAACTTCAAGACATCTGTCTCAAGGAGTACCCAGTCTTTATGGTATATGTTATGTGAGCTAACATATAGGACAGCACTCAGACCATATCATATCTAGAAGACACATCATTCTAAAGCTGGTGCTATTATGCAGTTAGATTAAGGTTGATTGGCCTTAAATCCCAAGGCAGCAGATGGTGAAATTTTAATTCAATAAAATCTGGAGATAAAAAAGAGACTAATGGCAGCAATCAAATTATTGCTAATTGTCATGAAAATTCAGCTGGTTTGCCAGTGTCCTTTAGGATACGACATCTGCTGTCTTTACCTGGACTGGCTTACATGTGACTCCAGACCCATTGCAATATGGTTCACTCTTGACTGCCCCCTGAAATGGCTCGGCAAGCCAGTCAAACTACTACAAAGCCCATACAAAGGGACTAAAGTAGATTGACTGGTCAGCGTCAAACCAATGGTAAACCTAACACCCCCTGACGCTGCAAAGCCTTCCTTATTAACATCTGCACCAAAATAGGGAGAGCTGTTCCACAAACGAGGCAATCAACAACCTGTCATTCTCATGCTCACTGAGTCATAGCGGACAGACAATAACCCAGACACCACCATTACCACCCTGGGTGTGCCCGGTCCAACAGGACAGACCTGACAGAGATGGTAGCACAGAAACTACAGCCAAGAAGCAATTACCCTGCGAGTCCCTGGTTTTGATTCAAGCCCATATGAAGTCTGATGGCGTCAAATCAAACATGAGCAAGGAAACATCCCACTGATTACTCCCTACAACCACTCCTCACCCTTTCTCCACAGCTGCTCCATGTTGAACATCACTTGGAGGTGGCATTGAGGGTGTTAAAGGCACACAGGGCTCTCTGGGTGAGGGACTTCACTACTAACTCTGCTCTGGACTGTTTCATTAAGTACCCTACTGATCGAATTGGTCAAGTCTGAAAGGATGAGCCTGCTTGACTGGACCTGCGGCAGGTGCTGAAAGAACCAACAAGAGGGAAAAATCTATTTGATCTTGTTCTCACCAAGAGGTGTCTGTCCCTGATTGTATTGGTGAGAGAGACCACTGCACAGTCTTTGCGGAGACCAAGTCTTGTTTTGGCTTTGAGTGTACCCTCCATTTTGTCATGTGGCACTAACACCATGGTAGATGGGACAGGCTTCAAACACATCTAGCAGCTCAAGACTGGGCATTCCAAAAGGGCATCAGCTTAAGACTGGGCATTCAGAAGGGGCATCAGCTCAAGATTGGGCATTCAGAAGGGGCATCAACAGCAGCGGAATTTTACTCTTACATAATCACATCCAGACATATCCCCCACTCTACCCTTACCATCAAACTAGGGCAACAACCCTTCTTCCGTGAAAAGGGCAGGAGGACATGCTAGAAGCAATGCCAGACATACCTAAAAATGAGGTGTCAACCTGATGAAGCCACAACATGGGACTACTTGCATGCCATTCAGTGATAGACAGAGCTAAGGTCAGCCCAGAAACAAATCAGCTCTAAGCCCTGCTTTCCCAGCACATCCAAACAGCTAACAGCAAACTGGGGCCACTGTCTTGATTAGTATAACCCCGACAATACTTGAGCAGTGTGACTCCAGCCCAGCTAAAACAACCCACTTGATTGATACCCCATCCACCAACTTCAACAGTCATGCCCTCCAACCACAGGATGGACAGTGACAGCTACCATGTGGAAAAAGCAGTGAAATACTCTCTACAGCTCCTTTGACAGTACCTTCCAAATCTGCGACCTCTCCCAGCTCGAAGGATTGGGCCAGTAGATACATAGGATCACCACCACCTGCAGGTTCCCCTCCGAGTCACACATGATCCTGACTCAGAAATATTTATCATTATTCCTTCACTGTCAACTGGGGCAAAATCCTGGAAATTCCTTTCATGTGGTGTTTCTACATTTCAGAACATGCAGTGATTCAAAAAATGCCTCTCACTACCTTCGCTGGTAGTCAAAGGTGATTATCGATGAACAATCAATGTTAATGTAGCCAGAGATTCCCAGGTCCCGTGAATGAATTTTAAAAAAATAGATTTCCTAACTTGATTCTGTATTCCTTACTACCCTTACCTAAATAAATAAACTCAGATTTGAGATTTTCAGTTGATCCTCACATTTAACAGCTTTTTGAGGGGGTTTGAGTTGGTGGGGGTGAGGTCCCAATTTCAGGATTCAACTCTGCAGTGGGTGAAGAAATGCTTTCTGACATCAGCCTGAACAGCCTAGCTCTAAGTTTAACATTATATTCCCTTATTTCAGACTGTATGACCAGAAAAAAATAGTTTCTCTTCATATACCTCATCAAATCATTTTAAGCAGATCAATTTGTAAACTCACTAATCTTCTAAATTTGGGAATTAAGCCAAGTTTTTGCAGCCTGCCCCACACTTTAACTCTTGTAGCCCCAATATCATTGTGCAGACAAAAACATCCCAAATACCCTCTGATAATCTGGAATTGTTAAGCAAAGCTGAGAGAAAAATATTGACCTACACTGTATTCAAACTTGGGCACTGCTACTGAATTTCTTGAAATAATACCATGAAATATTCAATCCAATGTTGAGGTTGAAATTGACTGATTCCTGGGATGGCAGGATTGTTGTATGAAGAGAGTCAAGATCAATTAGAACTGTATTCAGTGCTGTTCAGCAGATTGGGGGTGGGGGGGGGAGGGGTGCGTCCGAAACACCTGTAAAATTCTAACTGGAATAGGCAGAGTAAACCCAAGAAAGGATATTTCTGAGGAGTGGGGAGTTCAGAACCAGGAATGATAATGTAAAGATATGGGTAGGCCATTTAGGACTTAGATGAGGAGAGATTCCTTCACGCAGAGAGTGGTGAGCCTGTGGAATTCACTGCCAAAGAAATCATCTGGGGCCAATACATTGAATATTTTCAAGAAGGAGACAAGCATAGTTCCTGCAGTGAAAGGGATGAGACAGTATAGTTAAAAGAGGGAACAGGGTACTTGAGTTGGATGACCAGCACGATCATAATGGCAGAGCTGGCTCAAAGGGCTGAATGGCCTACTGCTATTCCTATTTTTTTGTGTTTCTATCCAGAAAGGGTATAATAGAACAAAAACAAAGATGCTGGAAAAGCTCAGCAGGTCTGGCAGCATCTGCAAAGGGAAAAACAGAGTTAATGTTTCGGGTCCAGTGACCATTCCTCAGAACTCTTCAGGTTTTTTTGATATGGGAGTATGATAGAATTGGTTTTTGCCAGCTCAGTCTCATCATGGCCTTCTCAATGTTTCATCGTATAGGATATATTTCCTGACTCCTGTGTAGAATTATGTTGAATTTACAGCACAGAAACAGGCCATTCTGCTCAACTAGGGTAAGCTGCTATTTATACTTCGTATGAGTCCTCATACCTTCCTCATCTTCACTTTATCAGCACGTCCTTCTGCTCCTTTTTTATTCATGTACTTGTCTAACTTCCATTGTAAGCCCACCATTGTTAGTCACCATCATCAGCTATCCCTGCATTTGAGGATGATGTCTACTCAGGATTGCAAATTTCTGCTGTGGGTCTTCATGTGGCTGAACTGTAATCAACATGGCTTAGAGTAGGATTTCCAACCTTCTCGGATTTCTCTGGAATTCCTTGAGGATTGAAGATTGTGAGAGAAAAATCCAGGGACGTTGAAAATGGTGTTTCTTTAAATACTTCAATTTCTTAATTAAACAAATTTTGGAAATAGAGGAAAACAGTCCAGTACTTGGACATCTTGTGTGATTATAGTCCAAGAATATGTTCAGTGGCAATTCCGGTTGACAGTCATGCGGTAAAAGATCTTTATCTTGGTAAAAGAAATTTCAATGTTTTGCAATGTGTTTTTGTAAAAAAATAACTCATGGGATGTTGGTGACAAAGTCGACATTTGCTGATCATTGTTTATTGAACTTGCGAAAGGGGCTGCCTTGCTGAATTGCTGGCAGTTTGTGCAGTGAAAGTGCTCTCAGTGATGCTGATAGATGGGGTGGTTTCCGAACTCATTGCAAAACATGCATTTACAATGCAATTTCTACACATGGAGCTCTGAAACCAGCTGGAACTCACTGATGTCAGGCCCAGCGAGCTCAGGACCCTCAATGTCAGTTTCATCCTATTGCAGCTCAAGGAGCGTGTAACCTTGAAATCAGAGCTAGGCTGTTCCAGACGTACTTCTTGAACAAAGGTTGCTGAAAGCATTGGAAAGCTCTTCCCCTCAAAACCTATCGAGGTGGGAGATCAATCCTTTTTGTCTGTTTGAGTTTGGAATGCATATTTATTGTTCATCCCTATCTGCGCTTGAGAAAAAGGTCATGAACTGCCTTCTTGAACGTCTGCTTTTGATGTGGTGTAGGACATCACAGTGTTGTCAGGGAGGGAGTTTGAAGGATCTGACTCAGCAGCAAAGAAGCAGCGATATAGTTCCAAGTACGTATAGTGAGTGATTTTAAGGTGTGCTCCCATGAGTCAGTTCTCCTTGTTTATCTAAATAGTAGTGATCACCAGTTTGGAAGGTGATTGAGATTTTATAAGAGTCTTATTGAAGCAAGTTGGGCTTTTGGAGTTAAATCAGAGAACAGTCATGATGTAATTGAACAGTGGAAGAAGTTCAAGGACTGAATGGCCTCCTGTTCTTATTTTCTGGACAGATAAAACAGAGCACGTGCACACACAACTCAACTTTCCTGGATATGACTGACCACCTCAGTCAAAAGGTTGAAAATTAAGTGTGAAGTAAAAGTGCCATTATAATTCACACAAAACCAAAGCAATCAATTTGTACGATTAAGCACCAACTTCCCTGTTTGAGTGCAAGTGTTCCTTCTCTTCATTGTTGAACTTTGATTGCATTTTTAAATTTTTTAAAATGACCTTTGTTTTGCTTAGTTCTTTAACTAAATGAGACATTAGATTTTCATCCCAAGTACAGAAAAACCTCATGCATAGATTGTTATGTGGCCTATTTTCAACCAGCTATTGTTTCAAATCTGGCCTTGCTACTGTTCCAGGCTGTCAGAAATCTAATGACTTTGATATAGTATTTTATTCAGGAAAGCTGCTGCTGTTTCTAAGACACAAGGAGCCTAAAGGTTTACGGTGACTTAAATAGACCTGGCAACAGCAACACAGCAATGTCACATGCCGACTATCAGTTGTCACCCTTCTATTGACAAGTGTTTTTGTTTCCCATTGTAATTAGTTCCGTTCAATGCAATGTGTTTTCCTAGCTAGCTCAATGACGAGGTGAAGATCTCTGCCCTTAGTGTCCTGGATGATTGTCAAATAAACAGATATTCTGATCTGTCTTTATGAGAGCAGATTTTTCTTTAACTCTTGATTTATTTCTGTTTTGTTAAATCAACAAACTTCTGGTTTGGCAACTTTTTTTGTTTCTCTCCGAGTGTGAATGTTATTGATAAGTGGACCAAAATGATGCTTTCCAGGATTAAGTAAATGCAGTCAAGTGTCTGGATGATCCTAAGGAACCTATCTTTAGGAACCTATCAGCAGAGCTGCTAAAACTGGCACGAACTAACAGATTCTGTACACTTCACATTCACTTGTCATCTGTAATCAAAGTTGCATTTGTATAGTGCCTTTGCCATAGCTACCAAGCCCCAAGGCATGTCAGAGGAGCAGAATCAAACAGGGAGCCATACTGAGTGAAAGAAAGTGTTTGAGAAGTATCTTATAGGAGGAGACAGGGATAAAGAGGTCTCTGGAATGAATTCCAAACCTCAGGTTGGAAATGGCTAAATGCTTGACCAGCAATGGGTCAAAGGAGTAAGGCTTGCACACAAGGCCTGAGTTGTAGGAGATCAGAGATCTGCTTGTTTAAGAGGAGGTTGTAGAAGTAGTGTCCTCATCAACTGACCAAATGCAGCTTTGCAGAATACCACACTGCCTACATGAAAATCTGTTGGATGTACTACTTCTACATATCTAAAGCCAGTAATCAACAGTAACAATGCATTTAGCTGTAGCTGCTCTTGTATGCTAAATGCTGATTTCTAATATGCGCTCATTTATCAGAGTGTGGCTGGAAGATATTTTGATTTATCTCATGTAAAGTTTGAAGATCAGGTCCTCCTCACTGATAATTCAGTTCGTAGAATCCCCACAGAATGGAAGCAGACCATGCGACCCATTGAGCTCACACTGACCTTCCAAAGAGTATCCCACCCAAACCCAACCCCCTATCACCGTCACCCTGCATTTCCCATGGTTAACCCACCCAGCTTGCACATCCCTGGACACTATGGACAATTTAGCATGGCCAATCCACCTAACCTGCACTTGTTTGAACTGTGGAGAAAACCAAAGCACCTGGAGGAAACCTACACAGACAGAGGGAGAACGTGCAAACTGCACACAGACACTCATCTGCGAACCTGGGTCTCTGGCACTTGAGGCCTAACCACTGAGTCACCATACTACCCCTTCCGCTGTATATCAGAAACCCAATTTTTCTCCTTTATCTCATTGGTTCTACATTGCTACAGGCCAAGAAGCATTCTCATTTCCTTTGCCATTTTCACAAGTTTCTTCCAGAGAGGTGGAAGGACTGTTCACACACAACAGCCAATGGCCTCAATCCAGTTTTTAGACGGCCCACTGGTCAGTGTTGAATCTTTTCAGAATGCCGTCTTTGCATCTGTATATTCTGTTGGTGCAGAACCAATTTTGACAACAGAAAATGGGGTCTTGTTTGCTTCCAAATGTTTTGTGGCTATTTTGTGCTGGAGAATTGTGATAATAGCTGTATATTTGTCTTGGACTTCACCTCAATCCAAGCTGACCCAAAGCCCTGTTTGAGATTCTGTGAAATTCCAGCACTGACAGATTTAATGCAAAGAACGGCACAGATCCATAACCATCGGCTTAACGGAGCTTTCATCAACTTAAGTTCAGAAGACTATTTTTAACTTCTCTCTAATCTGTCTATATTGCAGTATAATTTTTTTTCTAATGTTTCTACTGTAAAAATGCACTTGTATCCAAACAATGCAACATTGTTTTCCATGACCACTTAATGAATATATGGCAGAGATCCTGAAAGCTTGCAATCACGTCATTGTTATGAGATTTTCGTTATATGAGGAATCCGATATTGTGCTCGATTTTTCATCTCCCTTTTGTCGTGATTCTATTCTGTATTGCAAACCATTATCTTCAAACCCAAAACAAACTACGCTTCCTGGCCACAGATTCCTTTTCCTGGCATCTGTCAGAGGCTGGAGCCTGTTTGCGCACTCGGTGGTGTCATATGTGACTTTGAGATGAGCTTCCAATCACTTATCCACAACGTAGAGTCAGACCTGCCCAATTCCCCCTTTGTAACATCATTTGATTTTGCCCCTCTGAGCTCTTTCCTACCACCAACGTCACCTCCAACCCACTCCTTTTTTGTGTCTCTGTTTGATTAAAACCTGTATAATTTTTTTTTAGTTCCCCACCGCATCCCAAAACCAGTTCAGTTCGTCCCCTCCCCCCACTGCACGACACAACCAGCCCAGCTCTTCCCCTCCACCCACTGCATCCCAAAACCAGTCCAGCCCGTCTCTGCCTCCCTAAACTTTTGGGATGCAGTGGGTGAAGGGGAAGAGCTGGGCTGGTTGTGTGGTGCAGTGGGGGGAGGGGACGAACTGGGCCCAGGTCGTCCCCTCCACCGACTGCACCACACCCATCCCTTCCTCCCACCCCAAGCCACACCTCCATCTCCTACCTACTTACCTCATCCCACTTCCTTGACCTGTCTGTCTTCCCTGGACTGACCTATCCCCTTCCTAACTCCCCACCTATACTCTCCTCTCCACTTATTTTCTTTTCTCTCCATCTTCGGTGTGCCTCCCCCTCTCTCCCTATTTATTCCAGAACCCTCACCCCATCCCCCTCTCTGATGAAGGGTCTAGGCCCAAAGCGTCAGCTTTTGTGCTCCTGAGATGCTGCTGGGCCTGCTGTGTTCATCCAGTCTCACATTTTATGATCTTGGATTCTCCAACATCTGCAGTTCCCATTATCACTTGACTTTGTGAACTGGCTGTGGTATGAGACCAACTCTAGTTGAAGAGATGCATTTCATAGGCATAGAGATATAAAGATTGCAGGAGATTTGTCTCGACATGGTCGGGGAAGAAAATCCATTGAGATAGACTTTACTACTCCTGGTGGATTAGGAAACTATAAAAATTGAGGGAAGTACCTGGAGAGGGCCACTTGAAGCTGCTAGAATGTAAAACATGGAAATACAAATCCATTGTAGGGTTGGAGCTACTGCATATGGTTTACAATGTGCATGGAATGTGCAATGTGTGGGTAAGTTTAAAAGGCAAATGATCCTTTTTGTAGTTCAAAATCTAAGTTGTCTTTCATAATAATGCTTAATCAATGGTGTTTTGGTCATCTGTTGCAGTACAGGTTTTAAAATATAAGTTTCAGTAGTGTTACTGTTTTTAACTATTAAATGGAATTCTGGCTTTCTTTTTGAATGTCATTGAGCTCAACAGTTATCATAATACAATCAAAATTTGTGTTTTCATGGCCAAAACATGGTTACATTGTTGCTTGCAGTAGTTTGCTGTTTTCTACTTTACAGTGGTGACTACAATTCAGAAAGTATTTCATTGGCTTTGATTGCTTTGAGATGCCCTGAACTTGTGAAAAGCATTGCACTAATGCAGTTTTTCTTTAAGACTGTTCCAATTAGTCTCTCAGGATGGTTGGATGACAAAAGGTTGTTGAATACTGATTCAAGGTAGTGGAACTCTAAGTCTGGGAGTGGGAAATAATGGAATCATAACTGCCGAGATTTTTTCCCCTTTTTGCTTTCTTTCTTCTCATGGGGAAATAAAGCACCCTATCCCCTGCAGTGCCCACTCTTTCGGTCCATTTTTTAAATAGAAATTATGATTGACCTACTTTTCTAATCAAACTGTTCAGAACTGCCTAACTTTCTAATGCTAGAGATAAACAGCTGACAATGATACACAAAGTATGCTTTTCTTTTCCCATATTCAAAGTTCTTCACCTTGCTCAGATTTAAACAAGCTGGATGATCTGCAGTTCTGAATAAAGTTGCTGTGATAGGTACATTAGTATGATATAAGGCCCATAAATGCAAAATTAGTAGAGGGTTAGCGCAGAGCAGTCAAATCTCTGCAATGCCAACAGAGGCATTCATGACCAGCAACAGAAGCATCCACTGGAAACCTATTTAAACACAGAGAGCAGGATTCACCTTTTTAAGAGCTGCAAAGATCCAAATGGGTGATGTGAACGAGTAAATATCATTCTTAACAATGTGTTGGCTTTTACAGGATGTTTTAATCTTTCAGATCTGGGTCAGATTGTTTTGCAACAATGCTTGTTATGAGAGCAAATTGGCCAATTAAAGCTGAATTAATGCAAAAATGTTTACGCATTCTGAATTGATGTTTGAAATAATTCGTGTATTAAAAATGAACTGTACTCATTAGAGCGCACTCCAAACGTGAAATAATAAGCAGGAACCGTCCATTGTGCAGTGAGAGCTGCTGATTGTGGCTGCGTGTTGGAGCTTTTAAGGTTGAAAACTGCCCTTTGCTTCACCTTAATAATAAAATGTGAGGCTGGATGAACACAGCAGACCCAGCAGCATCTCAGGATGCTGCTTGGGCCTGCTGTGTTCATCCAGCCTCACATTTTATGATCTTGGATTCTCCAGCATCTGCAGTTCCCATTATCACTTTGCTTCACCTGCTGGTCTATTTTAGACATGACTGGCAGAACACTCCAAAGACATGAGCCTCTGGCATTGCCTTCAATGTTCCAAGTGTCTTTCATGGAAACCCGTGGCTCCTTCATGATTGAAAATCAGTAAGTAAGTGGTCTCTCAGTGCATGCTGGAAACAACAGACTGGCATCAGGAAATGACGACAAAAGCTTTTGGTTTGTCGCAAACTCCTAAATGGCATCCTGATATCTGTCAGGCAAGCCACCACGCTAGTCTGCATTTGTTGTATTTTCTGCAGTGAACAACATTTCCACACAAGATGGTTGACATAAGCAGTAGGAACTGCAGATGGTGGAGAATCTGAGATAACAAGGTGTAGAGCTGGATGAACACTGCAGGCCAAGCAGCATCATAGGAGCAGGAGACCTGATGTTTCGGGCCTAGGCCCTTCTTCATAAATTTCTGAAGAAGGGCCTAGGCCCAAAACGTCAGCTTCCCTGCTCCTATGATGCTGCTTGGCCTGCTGTGTTCATCCAACTCTACACCTTGTTATCTCTGGCTGAGATAGGAACAGGAACTGGACCTCAGCCTGTTACTCAAACTCTTCAAGTGCCTGAAACTACTGCACTGCTTGTAGGAGGGAGTAGCAGGGTTGTGTCTGGGCTCTTGCCTGGGGCTCACCCACTCCCATCTGTTTTCTTTCACTTTTTATTCTTTTTATTTCTGCTTTTTTTTCCTGGATTATCTTTTTGACGTGTGAGTCACCCGGATTGACATTGCAGTGAGCACGGGCCACGTGAAGACTGGTAGCTGCTTCCTGGCAGTCAGAAACCATGGCAATGGCATCAGGGACGTCCTCACGTGGGGCCAGCAGCTGCTGTGCACGCTTCAAGATGGCGGCACCGGCAAGAGAACACCTTGGGTGAAGGCAGCCAGAGCGAGGCTCTTGGCGAGGTGGTCGCCAGCAGAGCCAGGGACTCCTGGATGTGGTGGGCCTAGAGTGGGAACTCCTGGCATCATCAAGGTGGCAGTGCGCGCAGGCACCGCTGATTGCAGGCCTGGAGCAGGGACCCCTGGTTATTGGCAAGGTGGCGACGGATTGCAATCGGGAATTCCCGTATGTGGGGCGATTATGTGTTGAGCACGGGACTTGGTGACAGTGATGTGAGCCCCGTGGCAAGGCTCCTGAAGAGTGGCGACACCTATGTTGGTGGACCTGGCACAGATGGTGCAAGACGGCGCAAGAGGGCTGGCAGTGCAGATGTCTTTGGTGAGCCGGCTCAGAGTCATCCTGGAGGCAGTGGAACAAAAACTTTCTTTTTACTCTTTTTATTCTCAGACCATCCATAATGGCACTGTATTGCGGAAACAGTTGGAGCTTTTCACTGTATCTTACCGTATTATTCACTGCAAGTGACAATAAATAATTCAATACAATTCACTGCGGGCAGCTAGAGGTGGGCTTTAAATATGGGTATAGCTACCATCACTGAAAACCCACCAATTAATAATGGACCAGGAGCTGTATGAAAATCTATCATGCTAGTACAGCTATAAAATACAAGACACAAACCGTTCAGTGTTGTTTTTTTTCTTTGCCTAATGTCCATCACTTCCATTAAATTCAGCGTTCAGTATAATACTGCAATTGTGCTTTCTGTGTTTGAATTTTCATTTGGAACGTTTTTGCATTTCTCACTGAAATTTCTTCGCATGGCGCTTTCATCTTTTGGTGCTCTCTCTCTCTCTCTCTCTCTCTCTCTGAGTCTCTCCAGCAGTGTTAGCTGTTGCTTGTCCTTTGAATGCAGAAACTTGGTCATTTCTGCACAAACATGATGAAAAGGTTCTGTGTCTAAGGGGAAATCCATTGATACATCAGGATAGTTTCTGCAAGTTATTATCTCCTACCCTCAGAAGTGAAATTTATGAGATATATTGCCTGGTAGTTCAGGGGTTCAAATCCCACAGCAGGGGACGACATATAGAGTGCTACACTGCCTGAGGTATTGTAATTAAGATGAAACATTAACCCTCTCAGCTCGATGCAAAAAATCCCACATGTAGTCATGGACATTCTTCTTGCTAATCTGGCTGGGATTTATTCCCACAATAAGTATCATGAAAGCAAACAAAAAAAAACAGATTTTCTAGTCGTTGTCATGTTACTGTGTGTGTGTTCTTATGTTTATTTTTATTCAGTTGTGGGACGTGGGCCATCACTATCTGGGTCAGCATTATTGCCCGTCCCTGGTTGCCCTTGGGAAGGTGGTGGTGAGCTGCCTTCTTGAACCACTGCAATCCGCATGCTGTAGGTTGACCCACAATGCTGTTAGGGAGGGAATTCCAGGCTTTTGACCTAGCAACAGTGGAAAAAAAACAGTGATATATTTCCAAGTCAGGATGCTGAGTGGCTCGGAGGGGAACAGGCATGTGGTGGTGTTCCCATGTATTTGCTGTGCTTGTCCTAGATGGAATTGGTAGTGGATTTGGAAGGTGCTGTCTGAGAGTCTTTGGTGAATTTCTGCAGTGCATCTTGTAGATAGTACAGAGTGCTGCTACTGAGTGTCAGTAGTCGTGGGAAAGGATATGGGACCAATCAAGCATGCCGCTTTGTCCTGGAAGGTGTCAAGTTTCTTGAATGTTGGAGCTGCACCTGTCCAGGCGAGAAGGGTGTATTCCATCATATTCCTGACTTGTGTCTTGTCGACGATGCACAGGCTTTAGGGAGTCAAGAGGTAAATTATTCACCACAGTATTCCTCGCCTCTGATGTGCTCTTGTAGCCAATCTATTTGTGTGCCAAGCCTAGTTGAGTTTCTAGTCAGTGGTAACCCCCAGGAGATAATGGGAACTGCAGATGCTGGAGAATCCAAGATAATAAAGTGTGAAGCTGGATGAACACAGCAGGCCGAGCAGCATCTCGGGAGCACAAAAACTGACGTTTCAGGTGTAGACCCTTCATCAGAGAGGGGGATGGGGAGAGGGTTCGGGAATGAATAGGGGGAGAGGGGGAGGCGGACCGAAGATGGAGAGAAAAGAAGATAGGTGGAGAGGAGAGTATAGGTGGGGAGGTAGGGAGGGGATAGGTCAGTCCAGGGAAGACGGACAGGTCAAGGAGGCGGGATGAGGTAGTAGGTAGGAAATGGAGGTGCGGCTTGAGGTAGGAGGAAGGGATGGGTGAGAGCAAGAACAGGCTAGGGAAGCGGAGACCGGCTGGACTGGTTTTGGGTTGCAGTGGTGGGAGGGGATGAGCTGGGCTGGTTTTGGGATGCGGTGGGGGAAGAGGAGATTTTGAAGCTGGTGAAGTCCACGTTGATTCCATTGGGCTGCAGGGTTCCCAAGCGGAATATGAGTTGCTGTTACTACAACCTTGGGGTGGCATTATTGTGGCACTGCAGGAGGCCCAGGATGGACATGTCGTCTGAGGAACGGGAGGGGGAGTTAAATTGGTTCGCGACTGGGAGGTGCAGTTGGTATACTGTATCCATTGTACCCTGTGTGGCTTCCTCTACATTGGGGAAACCAAGCGGAGGCTTGGGGACCGCTTTGCAGAACACCTCCGCTCGGTTCACAATAAACAACTGCAACTCCCAGTCGCGAACCATTTTAACTCCCCCTCCCGTTCCTCAGACGACATGTCCATCCTGGGCCTCCTGCAATACCACAATGATACCACCCGAAGGTTGCAGGAACAGCAACTCGTATTCCGCTTGGGAACCCTGAAGCCCAATGGTATCAATGTGGACTTCACCAGCTTCAAAATCTCCCCTTCCCCCACCGCATCCCAAAACCAGCCCAGTTCGTCCCCTCCACCCACTGCATCACACAACCAGCCCAGCCTGTCTCTGCCTCCCTAACCTGTTCTTCCTCTCACCCATCCCTTCCTCCCACCTCAAGCCGCACCTCCATTTTCTGCCTCTGAACCTCATCCCACCTCCTTGACCTGCCCGTCTTCCCTGGACTGGCCTAGCACCTCCCTACCTCCCCACCTATACTCTCCTCTCCACCTATATTATTTTCTCTCCATCTTCGGTCCGCCTCCCCCTCTCTCCCTATGTATTCCAGAGCCCTCTCCCCATCCCCCTCTCTGATGAAGGGTCTCGGCCCGAAACGTCAGCTTTTGTGCTCCTGAGATGCTGCTGGGCCTGCTGTGTTCATCCAGCCCCACATTTTGTTGTCTTCCTTTAGTTTGTTGTTTGATTACGAAATATACATGGTGAAAGGATTACCACATAGCACATTTTGCAGCATACCACATTAGTGGCGCCGATACGGTGATCAATGTAACGGAGGAAGAGATGGGGTTTAGGGCCAGTGTAGGTATGGAAGAGGGATCGTTCCATGTAACCTGCAAAGAGGCAGGCATAGCTTGGGCCCATGTGGATACCCTGGCCACCCACTTTGCCTGTAGGAGGTGGGAGGATTTGAAAGAGAAGTTTTAGTTTTCAAGGACCGCAACTACCCCCCACCCCCCCGCAGTGGTCGAAAACACCCTCGACCGGGTCACCCACATTTCCCACAACTCACCCCTCACACCCGCTCCCCGTAACAACAACCAAAACAGAGTCCTCCTCGCCCTCACGTACCACCCCACCAACCTTCGGATTCAATGCATCATCGCCGACACTTCTGCCATCTGCACTCTGACCCTACCACCGAAGACATTTTTTCCCTCGCCACCCTTAGGTGACTCCCTTATGCGCTCCACACTCCCCTCCAGCACCCCGTACACGCAGCACTTTTCCCTGCAACTGCAGGAAGTGCTTCACCTGTCTCGATACCTCCCCCCTCACCCCCATCCCAGGGGCCAAGAAGAAATTTCCACATCAAGCAGATGTTCACCTGCACACCTGCTAATGTGATATACTGTATTCGCTGTTCCCATTGTAGCCGCCTCTACATCGGGGAAACCAAGCGGAGGCTTCGGGACCTTTGCAAGTCACTAATGCACGAAAGAACTGCACCTACCAGTTGCGAACCGTTTCAACTCTCCCTCCCAATCCTCAGATTATATGTCCATCCTGGGTCTCCTGCAGTGCCACCAGAAGATTGCAGGAGCAGCACCTCATATTCCGCTTGGGAACCCTGCAGCTCAGTGGTATCAATGTGGACTTCACAAGCTTCAAAATCTGCCCTCCTGCTCCCGCAACCCAAAACCAACCCACCTATTCCATCCTGCCACCTCAAGCCCCACCCCCACCTCCTACCTACTAGCCTCTTCCCACCCCCTTGACCTGTTCGTCCTCTCTGGACTGCCCTGTCTGCTCCCTAACTTCCCACCTGCACTCCATCCATGCTTCTTTGACCTGCCTGTCTCCTGTCCACCTATCTTTTCCTTTAACCAACTTCTATCCGCCTCCCGCTCTCTCCCTATTTATTTCAGAACCCCCTCTCCCTCCTCCATTTCTGAAGAAGTGTCTAGGCCTGAAACGTCAGCCTTCCTGTTGCTCTGATGCTGCTTGGCCGGCTGTTTTCGTCCAGCTGTACACCTTGTTACCTCAAAGAAAATCTCAGTGGCCCTGACCAGTTTTTCAATTCCTCTCACAAGGGAAGTACCAGAGGGTTGGAGAACAGAATGTGGTTTGACTTATCAAGATAAATGCAAAACTATTCAATTCCACTGGAGGTTTGAGATGCAGTGTTGATGTTTGTTCTATGTAGTAGCCTGGCCTTAACTTGTCCTGTGGTGAGATGTAATTTGAAGGGGATGCTGAGCTTTTTTTTTCTCGTTTTGGTACGGTATGTGTTACTTGACCTTGTCAGCCTATTTTACAGAGTCATAGTCGTACAGCGTGGAAATGGGCCCTTAGGTCCAACATAATCCCAAACTAAACTAGTCCCAACTGCCTCTTCGTGGCCCATATCCCTTCAGCCTTGTCCTATTTATAAACCTCGATCAGGTCACCTTTTATCCCCTTTGCTCCAGTGAAAAAAGTTCCAGCTGACCCAACCTTCCTTTATCACTGAAACCTTCCATGCTCAGCAACAATCTGGTAAATTTCTTCTGTGCCCACTCTTGCTTAATAATATCCTTCTAAAATAGGGCAACTGTAAATTTGTACTGTAGAAATCTTCAAGACGAGAAAAACATTAAAAGCAAACAAACCAGGAAATGAAGGGATCAAATTGTAGTTCAGGAAGTGGAAAAATGGAAGTGGCTTGAGTGCAGCAGGTTCTGGACTAACGTGCACTGTAGTTCTGAAAGGGCATTTCACCGGTGTGAGTGGAAAGTTGTAGATGAAATAGTGACTTGAATCTTCAAGTACGCTCTCTCTCCAATTGATGTTGGAAACTCCTTCATGTTTCTAATGACGAATCCCAGGTTTCGCTGCTGTTGTCTAGCTGATAGCCAGCCTTCAAACTGTTTCAAAGAGGAAAAGAACAAAGAAAATTACAGCACAGGAACAGGCCCTTTGGCCCTCCAAGCATGCGCCGTTCCAGATCCTTTCTGTAAACCTGTCGCCTATTTTCCAAGGATCTGTTCCCTTTGCTCCCTGCCCATTCATGTTTCTGTCTAGATACATCTTAAATGACGCTATTGTGCCCGCCTCGAACACCTGCGTTGACAACGCGTTTCAGGCACCCACGACTCTCTGCATAAAGAACTTTCCACTCATATACCTTAAACTTTTCCCCTCTCACCTTGAAATTGTGACGTCTAGTAATCCCCCCACTCTGAGATGGAAAGCTTCTTGCTATCCACCCTGCCTATACCTCTCATGATTTTGTCGACATCAATCAGGTCCCCCCCTTCAACCTCCGTGTTTCTCATGTAAATAATCCCAATCTACTCAACCTCTGTTCATAGCTAGTGCCCTCCATACCAGGTAACATCCTGGTGAACGTCCTCTGCACCATCTCCAAAGTATTCACGTCCTATTGGTAATGTGGCGACCAGAACTGTACGCCGTATTCCAAATGTGAATCAAAGTCCTATAAAACTGCAACATGACATGCCAACTCTTATACTTGATACCCCGTCTGATGAATGAAAGCATGCCGTATGCCTTCTTGACCACTCTATTGACCTGCGTTGCCACCGTCTGGGTGCAATGGACCTGAACACCCAGATCTCTCTGTGCATCAATTTTCCCCAGGGCTTTTCCATTTCCCGTACAGTTCGCTCTTGAATTGGATCTTCCAAAATGCATCACCTCGCATTTGCCCGGATTGAACTCCATCTGCCATTTCTCCACCTAACTCTCCAATCTGTCTATATTCTGCATTCTCCAACAGTCCCCTTCGCTATCCGCTACTATCTGTTTCGCATCGGTTTTGCACAAAACTAGATTTCTGTTCTATTTTTGCAAGTGAATTGTTTCAAATTAGTTGCTGTTCTTTGTAAATCACAATCATGAATGCACATCCAAGCAGTGGGGAGAGGGTGAGAATGGATTTGAGACGTCATGAAGTCGGAGATTTGTTATAATCCGCAAATATTGTCATGATAATTTTTAAAATTCACGAGCATGTCATTGATGTTGCTTTCCTGGGCTGCATTTGCTATCCATCCAGAATTGCTGTTGAGAAGGTTGTGGAGAATTGGCCTGTTGAATAGCTGCAATGCACGTGGTATGAATATATTAATGAACTACTGAGGACAGGAGATGAATTGCTTTTACTCAGTGGAAATGAAGTAACAGTCATACAGTTCCAGATCAGGATTCTGCTGATTTTGACAGGGAACATGCAGATTCTGGAGCTGCTGTTTAAATATTTTTGGGTGGTAGGGTTCACACAATTATCAGGTACTGTGGAAGGAGTTTGATGAATTGGTGCATTGTCTCATTGTAACTCCCCATCTCAAACAACAGTTCATTCTAGATCCATTGTTAATTGTAAATTTTCAGTTCGACCGAAAGGAAAAACAGTATTGAGGGATATGGACCAAAGGCAATACGGAGGTAGGCCACAATTAAGTTATAACCTCATTGGATGGTAGAAAGTGTTTGAAGGGTTGAATGGCTGACTTGTTTTCCTATATCCTTACGTAAGAAGGGGGATCAATCAGTGGGATGATTTGACTGCATTGCTGTCGTTTATCGATAGTGTTGTCGGAGTCGCACTCGTTCAGCTGAGTGAAGAGTATTTCATTGACACCCGGATTTGGAGTTTATCGGCAGTGGACAGATGTTGAGAAGTCTACTTGCCGTAGAATCTATTGTCTCTGATCTACGGTTCCAGTCACATTGATTAACATAGATCCAAGAACACTTCAGCAGAGGAACAGGCCCTTTGGCATGCAATGTTGTGCTAAACATGATGCCAAATTTAGCTAAAGCCTTCTGAATGTCCTTGATTCATATCCCTACATTCCTTGTATATTCATGTACGTATATAAAAGTGTCTTAAACGGCCCTATTGTATCTGCTTCCACAGCCACCCCGGCAGTGCTTTTCAGACTCCTACCACTCTCTGTATATAAGAATTGTCTCTGACATCTCCTTTGAACTTTCCCCCTCTCACCTTAAATACATGCCCCCAGTTTTAGACATTTCAAATCTGGGAGAAGGGTTACAGTCAGAATCTGTCTATGCATGTCATAAATTTGTAAACCTCTATCAAGTCTTCCCTCAACCTCTGCCACTGCAGAGAAAACAGCCTGAGTCTTTCCAGCCTCTCCTTTCTAGCTCAAGCCCTCAAATCCAGGCAACCTCTTTTGCACCGTATTCAAAACCTCCACGTCCTTCCTGTAACATGACGACCAGAATTGGATACAATTCTTAAGAGTGCAATACTTAAGGCCGAACCAAAGTGTTCTAAAGCTGGAACATGACATCCTGATTCTTGTGCTCGATTCCCGAACTAATAAAGGCAAGCATGCCATGCGTCTTCTTTGCCACTCTATCAACTTGTGTGGCCCCTTTCGGGGAGCTATGAACTGAATCCCAAGATCCCTGTGTACACAAATGCTGCTCAGGGTCCTGTCATTAACTGTATATTTTTCCTTAACATTTAATTTCCCAAAGTGGAGCACTTCACACTTAATGGATTAAAATTCACTTGCCATTTCTGCAACGGATCTGTATCCTTCTGTATCCTTTTATGACTTTCTACCCTAACTACCACTCTACCAATCATTCTATCGTCTAAAAACTTACTAACCCATCCATCTATCTTGTCACCTCAGTCATTTTATATATATACCACAACGGCAGAGGTCCCAGTACAGATCCCTGCAGAACACAATAGTCCTGGATCTGCAGCCTAAAAAGCACGTTTCCACCACCACCCTCTGCCTTCTCTGGGCAAGCCAGTTGTGAATCCAAGCAGCTAAGTGACCACGGACCCCATGGATCTTAATCTTCTGGATGATCCTACGGTGAAGCGCCTTGTTTTAAGCCTTGCTAACATCCATGTCAACAATATCCACCACTCTATCTTCAATGATCACATTAGTTACCTCCTCAAAAAATTCAATCAATTTAGTAAGACATGACCTGCCCTGCACAAAGCCATGCTGACTGTCCCTAATTGGGCCATGCTGTTCCAAATACAGATAAATACAATCCCTAAGAATTCTGTCCAATAGCTTCCCAATGAACGATGAGAGACTCTCTAGTCTATAGTTTCCTGGATTGACCCGATTTACCTTCTTGAACAGAAGAAGAACATTTAGCAACTTGCTCGTCCTCAGTACATCTCCAGTGGTTACCAAGGATACAAAGATATTGCTGAATGCCCCGACAATCTCCTCTCTCACCTCGCTCAAAATCCTTGAGTAGATACCATTGGGTCCTGAGGACTTATCCACCTTAATGCTCTTTCTTGATCTCAAAATGCTGTTATCATATGAGCATGCTCCACACAAATCCCACTATCCTCCACACCCTTCGCCTGAGTGAATAGTGATGCACAGTACTCATTTCGGATCTTGCCCATATCCTCTGCTTCCGTACACAAGTTCCCTCCTTTATCCTGAATGATCCCACTTTCTCACTATTTATCCCCTTGTTTTTGATGTATGCACAGAATGCCTTGGGATTTCCTTCAACCCTCCTTGCCAAGGTCATTTCATCGCCCTTTCTTTTTCTGCTTTTTCTAATGTCGGCCCTGTTCGATTTTAGTTTCCTAAACCTGACATATTTCTGTTTTTGTCCCTTTTGACTCACTTCACAACCTCCCCAATTATCCAAGGGTCTTTACCTCGCCATCGTTGTCCTTCCTCCTTCCTGATCCTAAACTCATAAGCAGGCCTTTAAACAATTCCCATATGGCAAATGTGACAGCTCCCCCCAATTAACACTCCCCAGCTCCTACCTAAAATTGATATAATTTACTCTCCCCCAAGGTCCTGACTTATCCTTCTTCATAGCAATCTTAAAATTGAAGGAGTTGTGATCACTATTTCCAAAATGCTTTCCCACACTTCTCACCAGTTACCTGACCAGGACAAAGTCCAGCATGGCCCATCTTCTATCCATATACTGTGTCAAGAAACTCTCTTGGATAGACTTAATTAAATTCTTAAGCTCACGGATTCTGTGACAGTCAAAGAGAAGCAGTGAATTTTTCTAACCTCATTTCCAACACCTGGCGCATAGCCTTGCATGGCTTGGATAGCACTTGTACATTTAAAACAAAAATGTAAGGATGATGTTCAGGTAAGGACATGGAATTTTGTGATGTGGTCATATTTTCTCTTGTTGGAGCTGATTGCTGCTTAGCACTTGTGTGGTGCAAATGTTACTTATCGTTTATCAGGCCAAGCCTGATCGTTGTGCAAGTCTCACTGTATTTTCTCATCGTTGATTTCACTGTTGGAAAAGTCATGAATTCTGCTGGACACCTGGACAATATTCAATGAACATTCATGTCTCCACTTTGGTTCAAGTGAAGACATGACTTCAGCCAGTGCAGGTATCCAGTGAATGCCACTGACTCAATTTTCTATTCCTCTGCTTAACACCACATTCAATCAGAAGTTGGCTTGGTGGAAATGACAGATTGCAGTTTCCTTCCTTTTCAAGCTCAGGATCTCTGATCGTATTTGTGGTAAATCCTGAATGAGGTTATGAGAAGTGTGAGCCTGACAAAAAGGAAACTGAACCTTAGTGTGCAGCTGTTTGACAGCACTGTCATCCAGATGTTGCATTACTTTGCTGATGATTGAGAATACATTGAGGCCATAATTGGTCAGCACAATTTGTCTGACTATTACATGATAGGTCATCTTTCTCTGAAATGTGAGTGTCGCAAGTGTTTAAAAATGTACTGGAAAACATTTACTGTTGGTGTGCTGACCTTGGGGCACATTGTTCCAATACAGTTTGTGGGATGCTGCCAGGTGCCATGGCATTTGCAGTATCCAGAACATTCAGTCTTGTCATTGCGTGAAATAACTTGAATTGCGTGTAAGTTAAGATCTGTGGTGCCTCCTCAGGATGAGGGCAAGAAGATCATCCAGACTGATGCTCTGAATGGTTTCATCTGCCTCTTCACCTTTTGTTCGTAACATCTTGTAATAACTGCCATGTAGCCTGATGAGAAACTAAAGCTCATCTTGATTCATTTGCATTCGAAGGTGCCTATTTTTCCCAAACAAAAGGACCCATCACTGAGCGGGAAGTATGGAGCATGTTATAGACATCAGTGGTGAGACAATGGTGGATCTTGACCAGAAAACCATTGTTATGTTGGTGAAATGCAAACAAAAATCTATATGATGTAAACTTTATTCTCAGCTAATCCCTTTCTCAAATGACAGATTCTGATGTTGGTTCCTGGAAAGCCTCCATTGTTGGAGGACGAGAATCCGTATCCACTTGAAGCAGCATAGGCTTCTGCGATGACTGTGGAAACCACTGCTTATGCCTTGCTTCAAGCGTTGTCAAGGAATGATATTGACTATGCAACACCGATTGCGAGGTGGCCAACGATGCAACAGAACTATGGTGGTGGATTTCACTCGACGCAGGTAAATGCTTGAGATCACAACAGCAGGCATTCAGATATTTCCATTGATCATGTTACTAACTGGTGGTTGTTGCTGTTTGCAATCAAACTGGACACTGCATTTTCATCTGCAGGTTTGGTGCATTGGCACAAATACCAGTTCTTCAATGGTGTTAATCCTTGGTTAAATTCTTACATGCACTTTGCCTGTGCATCACTTTTCCTCTTGGCATTGTCCTTGAAAACGATCTGTTTCTGGAAACCTTCACTTACTTGTCATAGGATCATTGAGGGACAGCATAATAGAGTGCTGTGGCAATGGAACAGACCCTTCAGCAAATTGTATGTGCCCTCACAAGATGCAAGTCCCGAACTATTCTCATCACATTTCCCAGCACTCGACCCAGAGCCTTGTATGCCTTGGCATCGCAAATGCCCAATCAAAGACTTGTTAAATGTTATCATGCTTTCTGCCTCTACCACCCACACAGTCGGTGCGTTCCACATTCTCACCACAGGTTGGGTGCAAAAACAAGTAAGTTTCCTCAAGAGATAGTAGGAACTTGCCAATGCTGGAGAATCTGAGAGAGCAAGGTGTCGAACTGGATGAACACAGCGGGCCGAGCAGCATCAGAGAAGCAAGAAAGCTGACGTTTCAGATCGAGACCGTTCTTCAAAACCCGGGGAGGAGAAGGGTATTCTGTAAAAAATAGGGAGAAGTGGGGAGGCAGACAGAAGATGGAGAAAGGAGAAGATAGGTGAACTGTCCCGTGCTGTCCACTCACTGTCCCCTGCTCCAGAATCATAGAATCAGAGAATTGTACAGAATTGAACGAGCACTTCATTCCATTGTGTCTGTAACCACTGAAGCCACACTAAGTTCACATTCGGCTCATGTTCTAGCAATAGGCCTATTGCCTTGAATGTTATTTCATTTTACGTGCTGTACCAACCCTTTTTCTTTAACGTGAAAAGATTATCCACCTCAACTGAAGTCCCAGACAATGAATTCCAAACCCCCAGCACCTTCTGGGTGTCTTTTCTTTCCTGAAATTCCTTCTGAGCTTTTCGCTTAAATGTATGTATCTCTTCTTCTACCACCACCGCCCCCCGACCGACCCCATTATGGACCTTCTTTTTACCTCGCCCCTACCCATATTAATCTAAACAATTTTTTCAGGACCTCCTTCAACCTTCTCTACTCGAAAGAAAACAATCCAACCTTATCCAGATAAAACAGTGATGCTAGAGACAATGGGAACTGCAGATGCTGGAGAATCCAAGAGAACAAAGTGTGGAGCTGGCTGAACACAACAGGCCAAGCAGCATCTCGGGAGCACAAAAGCTGATGTTTCAGGCCTAGACCTTTAATCAGAGATCGGCAACAGTGATGCTGCCCGGCCTGCAGTGTTCCTCCAGCTCCACACTGTGTGATCTCAGACTCCAGCATTGCCAGTTATTGCTAACGCAAACTTATCCAGACTCTCCAAAGAGTTAAAATGCTTCACCCCCTCAGAACATCCTGATGAATGTCCTCCACACATGCTCAAATGCAAACTCCTCCTTTCTATAATGGAGAGACCAGAACTGCACTGAGCACTTCAGCTGGGGCCTAACAAAAGTCCTGTACAGCTCTTGAGCCATATGCTTTCTGAACTGTCCCTTTAAGCTGCCATTCCATGTTCAGGAATCTGTGGACAAGCACCCCAAGATCACACCATTCCTCTGATCTTCCTAGTGTCCTGGCATTTCTTTGAATGATTCCTTGCCTTGTTAGTTTGTCCAAATTGCCTTATTGATCAGGGTTAACATCCCATCTACCGTTGACCTGCCCATTTGACCAATCTGTGACTTTGGATTCAACTTGCTGTATTTTCCTGGACCCCCCGAGCTTTACCACGCTCCCATTTGGGACCCTGTCCAAGTCTTTGCTGAAATCTATTTTCACTACATCAACTCCCATCTGCACACTCTGTCACCTCTTTGAAAGAATCATCTAAGTTTGTGAGGCGTGACCTCCCTCTGACAAAGCTATGCTGACGGTCGCTGATCAGACCCCACTTCTTGAAATGGAAATTACGTCTGCCGTTCAGAATTTTCTCCAATATTTTCCTTTCTACTGATGTGATACTCACCTGTCTGTAATACTCTGCTTTATGTTTGTCACGCATTTTGATAAGTGGAACGATGTTACCTGTTCTCCAGTCCTTTGGTACTTTTGAAAGCTCTGTATGAGGGTGAGTGGAATTTTTTCTCTCATCTCCCTGGGCATCGTGGCATACACCTCATCCAAACCTGGGATTTGTCCAATTTTAAATTCACCAAAACACCTAACATCTCCCCAGTCTCTGTTAATTCTGTCCGAGAATTGTGTGCTCCTTCTCACATGTAAAAGCTGATGTGAAATTCTCGTTTAACACCTGACATTGCCCTCCAGTTCAAACCGTTCATTTGCCTCTTCATCCCTAATGAGACCTAGTTTTCCCTGGGTTTTCTCTTTCCCTCTGAGACACTTGTAGAAGATTTTGAGATTCTCCCTCATCCTAATCTTGGTCACCAGTGTTCTGTTGCCCTGTATTTGTTCTCTGATTTGCTGTGACGAGATGCCCCTGCACACTATACATCATCATCATCATGGTGGTTTCTCGCAGATATGGATGACACTCTCCCACTCTCAGGCTGAATTGATCGCCGGCTGCACAGACCGATGCAGCTACCGTCGGCTCTGTTGCGCTCGGGGCAGAAGGTTGTCGTGGGAAGGGGTGAGGGAGGTGTTGGTGTGGCTGCATGGCTTCCGCTGCTTCCAAAGGCAAGCCGCAAAGTGTTTGATGCCTTCCCAGGTGCTCTTCAGGCTTTAGGCCGTCTTAGGCCGGCGATTCCCAGGTGTCTGCAGGAATGTCGCACTTCACCATTGAGGACTTGAGTTTATCACCGAGTGCTTCCTCTGCACATCTGGGTCTCGCCTGCTTTTTTGAAGCTGGGATGAGAACATGCGGAGAGTCTCGTGTCAGTCATACAGATGAAGTGTCCAGCCCATTGTAGCTGATCGAGGATGGTCAGTGCCTCAGTGCTGGGGATGTTGGCCTGGTTGACGTTAGTGCGTCCCCAGGGGCTCTTGTTCCCTTGATGACTGTTATACACCTCCCTATTCCTTTTTATCTGGTCAAAGAACAAAGAAAATTACAGCACAGGAACAGGCGCTTCGGCCCTCCAAGCCTGCGCCAGATCCTATTGAAAGTAGCGTGTTGATGCATTTGTGTAATGATTGTGTTTTGTTTGAGCCCTAACATTGAAAGCAGTGTAAGAATGTCTTTGTGCAGCAGGCAAGGTGTCATGAGATTGAGCCTTCATACACTTGCAAGATGTTGAAAATTTGCCATTATTTATTAAAACACTGATAAATTTCCATGATCAACATTTCTGTTACACTGCAATGATTATCCCGTGGCATGTAAAATCAGAAAGATTCACTAAAATGAGACTGGGTCATGCCCTAGCCTTGCGGAGTTGGGTCAGCATGCAGGGAGAATGTTTGCATTTCATGTATGTGGAAGTACTGAAATATTTCCATGAATCTAAAAGTCACTTTTCCCTTCATTGAAGGACACAATCATTGCCTTGGAAGCTTCATCATGATACGACATTGCATTTCTGAAGAGGGAAGAAGAAATCAACATGCAAATTCAATTCCATGGTTTTGGAAGTCCCATTGAGAACACAATTCATGTGCGCTGGCATAATGCTCTGACCGAGAAAGAATCGAAGGTGAGTTTGTAGTTTGGAAGATCGCAGCAATTTATGCATCAACTTGTTCATCAATAATGTTCCATTGCTTTCAAACTGCATTTTCCACTCTGCAAGATAATAACTGTTAGAACAAGCAACAGGATGGGTAGATGGGCTATGGGGAATGCAATGGCACAAAACCCAATCCATTCGACAACATATTTCAGATATGTCGACAAATTAAATATTCCAGCAAAGGGATAAAACAAGGAAGATGAGAGTGAGGAGGCAAGAGTTCTGATGACAAAAGAACACGAACTTAACTTGATCCATTTGAGCAAAAAAGCAGGCACACAAACAAATAATCAGCTAACAATGCACATGTGCAACGGAGGCTACAGGGGGACTAAGAATGCCGAATTGTTGTCATGCGTTTTGCTGAAAGGGTGATTGAAACAGATTCTGTGGTAAATTTGAAGAAATACAGATAATGCATCTCAGGATGTTGGAGAAAGAACATTTATGGACTGAGGCAAATTGTATTGCCCTTTTCAGGAGTTATTTGGGTCAAAATGAATTCAAAGACTTTCTTCTGTGCTGAAAGCTTTAGCTTAGTTGCAGCTGGATCACAATTTCTGTTCCTGGTAGTATTTAGCAAACTGTTAAAAGTGAATGTCACTGCACAGAATTCCAAACATGACTCCAATCAGTAGAGAAAATATCCAAGGGGTATGATGAGTTGTATCCTCTCATGTTGAACAATGCAGCTACAGATACAATGGAGGCACTGATGATAATCTTCCAAGAATCCTTAGATTGTGGAAAATTCTCAGAGGATTGAAAGATTGTGAACATAACACCTTTATTACAAAGATACTTCAATAAAATAGTGAGCAAGTATTGCCAATTTAGGTCAACCTGGGAAGATGTTCATGCCGGCAATGAAAGATGAAATAACAGGGTACTTAGTGTGCTATAACATCCTACAGAGTTAACATCCTTTCATAAAGGGGAAATAATACTTGACAAACTTGCTACAGTGCTTTGAGAAGGAAACAAACATTACTGACGAAGGACCACCAGTTGATGTCGTACATTGAGATTTCAACAAAGCATTTGATAAGGTACAGCTCATAAGGTGTCTCAAAAGAAAAGAGCCCACGTGTTCAAGCGTAGTATGTTAGGATGGACAGAGGACTGCATCGTACATAGAAGTAGAGTCGTAGCAGCAAGATGGTAACTTATAAGTCATGTACGGCCACAGAGTGAATGCTGCGGAGGCCGTACACCTCATGTTGACTGGGTTGATTTTGGAAATGGCATAGGGGATTGCCATGCTTAGGAAAGTTGGGCGGGCTGGGACGACATTCATTGGAGTTTATAAGATTGAAACAAATCTTATTTTTTCAACATTTAAGATGCTTAAGAGGCTTGATAGTGTATATCCGTAGAGATTACTCCCATTGTGAAAGATTTTACGACCAGAGGCCACATTTTCAAATTGGTTGCCTATTAATTTAGGGGAAGAATTACTTCTTTCAGGTTGTAGCAATCTATTGAACACTTTGGCAGAGAAGGTTTTAGAGGTAATGCCATTAATTATATGCTTGGCTGAGATGGCCAGGTTAATTTTTAAATCAAGGAACAACAACAATGAGAAAAGGGTAGTCTTTACAGCGGAAGATACTTCAAGGATCCCCTTATTACTAAAGAATACAGGGAGGAATTAAACACATCACTACCACACCATCACTACCATGAGAGAAGTTGTAGTAGACAATCTAATGGAGTAAAAGCAGATTAGACTCTTTGCCGTGATGGTTTACTTTCTAAGATTCTGAACAATGAGCTTCGGAGTCGGTGTATGCATTGCTTGTAATTTCCCAAAAAGTTTTCGATTCGAGAGTAGCATCTGAGGGCTGGAAAAATGCTGATGTGACATTCCTATTTAAAAAGGAGAGAGGCAAAAAGAAGGTAACTACAACCGAACCAGCCTAACATCTATTGTTGGAAATATGTGGTGATCAACTGTGAAGAAAATAATAGCAGGACATTTGGAAAGTCAGAATCTAATCAAACAGAATCACCACAGCCTGCTGAAAGAGAAATTATGTCTGGCTAATTTGTTTTGGTTTTTGGAGGAAGTTTTGGGAGGAGAATTAATAGAGGAAAACCAGTAAATGTGTTGTGTTTGGACTTGGAGAAAGCATTTGAGAATGTACTCAAAAGTAATAAGCTGAGAGCTGAGGTTTTGAAGGTAGTATATTGCGATGGTTCAGTATGCTTTGCATGTTCTCGAAGGAGAGATCACATCTCGAGTGAAATGCACCAAATGAATATATATTTTGGGGAACTTGGTGGCAATGTGGCAAGTCAGCGCAGAGGGTAAGAGGTGCCATTTGCTTGCTTTTTTTTGCCTGATAGTTCGTAAGCAGTTTTTGTTGAGACAGGGTGAATTGAAGCCAGAATCAGGGACCTAGAGGGTGAACCAGGTTCATTGGTTGGTGATCGCTACTGGTTTAAGAATCTATTATCGGTAGCTTTCAGATTGAAAGTAAATCGGAGAAATATTTACAGGCTACAAACTAAAAGACCAGAATGTTTTCAAATCAAATTAAGATCCAAGTAATTGAAATGGAGATGCCAGGCCAGATGATGATTTATTCCTACATGACGGGGGAGTGGTCAGACCCCATACTCCAGCTCAGGGTTGATGAACTGGAATCTCAGTTTCGACCAATCAACAGATCATGTTGGGCAGAGTTACCAGGGAATGCTGTGCTTCAGGAGGCAGTCACACACCTTAGATTAACTAGCTGAAACTCGGTCAGTGGCCAAGACGCGAGACTGTGACAAAGAACAGGGCAGGTGGAAGGATCCAGGATGTAGTGCAGAAGGAACCTTGGCCTTTGATCTTATCTAACAGGTTTGAGATTCTTTCTTCCTGTGTGGATGAGAGTGCAGGGTATAGGGAAGATGAGTAAACTGACTGTAGCACTGTGGTACAGGGGGGACATTCAGGAGGGGATAAAAAGTGAAATGTAGTTATAATCAGAGGTAGTGTAGTTTGGGGAATGAACACTGTTCGTTGTGACTAGGATCGAGAGTCTCGAAAGTAGAGTTGCCTGCCTGGTGCCCAGGTTCAGGATATTCCATCTCGGCTACAAAGGAACTTGAAGTGGGAGGAGTAGAAATCTAGCTTTTGTGGTCCACACAGGTACCATTGATATGGAAGAAAGAGGAAAGAGGTTCTGCTGAGGGATTATGAGCACTGAGGTGCTGAATGAGAAAGCAGAACCAGAATGGTAATAATCTCTGGATTATTATCTGAGCAATTTGGCACGGTGTGAGCATAATTATAGATGCAAATGCATTGTTCAAATGGTGGCATGGCAGAAATGTGTTTGAATTCATGGGACATTGGCATCGGTATGGGGAAGGAGGGAGTCGTTCTGTTGTTATAGGCTCGACGAGAATCATTTTGGGACAAGTATCCTGGCAAAATACAGAGCTCGGTCTTGGGGTAGGGCGTTAAAATAAAAAGTGTGGAGCGGGTGAGCTCAGTTGCATGGAAAATTGTGGAAAGAGTTAGAAGCTGGTAAGTGCTCAGCAAAGTTTCCAGAGCAAGTAATAGGACAAAAAGTATCGAAATGGTCAGGAATCTCACTTCAGCTGCAGCAGATAAGAAGGGTGGCTGTAAATGCCAGACTGAAGATCTTGTTTTGAATTGCAGGGAGTGTATGAAACAAAGTGAATGAGTTTGTGGAGCAGATTGAAATTGACAGATACATCACTCTGGGTATCACAGAGAGGTGGTTGTTAGGGGATAAGTGTTGGGAACGAAATATCCAATGATTCATGTCCGATAGAAAGAACAGGCAAATGGACAGAGATAACAAAGCGTGGAGCTGGATGAGCACAACAGGCCAAGAAGCATCTCAGGAGCGTAAAAGCTGACGTTTTGTGCCGAGACCCTTCTACTTCTGTGTGTTCGTCCTGCTGTGTTCATCCAGCTCCACACTTTGTTATCTTTGATTCTGAAGCATCTGCAGTTCCCATTATCTCCGATACAAATGGACAGAGATGCCAGGGTTGGCTTGTCAGTAAGAAATGAGGTCGCGCTGAAGGAACCACAGCTCTTGTGCTTGTTTATTTTTGACTTGGAGGAAAGAGGTGCATGTGCTGTGGCTAAATTTGTAGATGACTGAAAAAATATTTAGAAAGACAAGGCATGGCACAGAAACAGAGATTTACCAGGATGTGACTTGGATCGGAATGTATTAGCTGTAAGGTGGGTTTGGTGGAAATGTTGTGTCGTGATAAATGTCATGAGATCAACCATGATCTCAGCGAATGATGGAGGAAATTCAATGGGCCAAATGACTTTTTTTCTGAGTCTTCTTGTTTGACAATGCATTCATGAAGGCGTTTTTTTTTCTCTCTTGGATAAGATTTGAAAATGAAATGTATACACTTCCTTTTCATCTGGGAATAAATAACTGTTCTGAACGATTTCCATTGACGAATAGCAATCTGACAAGCATCACAATGTAAAGAGATTTTTCGCTTCTTTTTAATTGTAAATGTATTCTTTGCAATTAATTCGGCATATATTATTTACATCTCAGGAAGTATGTTCATCACTGCATCTCAAAAAGTGGTGTGTTGTGTGACAACAGCTTTTTAAAGATCACTTCAATGGTTGTAACACGCATTAAATTACACTGTTGGCCAATCTGTCCATGATTATTTCATTATCTTATGTTTCAAACAGACAAGGAAATATTGGTGATGCAATGAAGAGTTTGATTCTCAAATCTAATTGTTGTTATAGCTTCCGCTTGGAAGAAAGATTCACATCAAGTTGACTGGTCAAGTAAATGGGACACTGACTGTGAGTACTTTGAATGTTCGAGTTATTCCTAAAATGAAAGTTATGACCTTGATGATTTCTCTTTCATGCAGATATGAAGAGACTATTTTAAAATATCCTCTAGGTTAGTGGTTCAGGCATAAAAGTGCAATATGTATATTTAAGTATATACATGTACATGCGTAATCTGAAAAGATAATGAGTATAAATCACTTGTTACAAGGTGAGAATGAGTTATCCAGATAGTAAGAACTGCCAATGTTGGTGTCTGAGATAACACATTGTGGAGCTGGAGGAACACAGCAGGGCAGGCAGCATCAGAGGCTCAAGAAAGGTGAGGTTTTGGGTCAGGACCCTTCCTCAGAAATGGAGGGTGGAAGGGAGCTCAGAAACAAACAGTGTGGAGTGGGAGGAGGTGCTGGGGAAGGTAGGTGGGATGCTGATAAGTGAGTACTATCCAGATTGGAACAGATTTCCCCCAGCGGGTATTGAATATGAATTCCAAATCACTCTCAAAATCTTAGTGACTGTTAACATTCATGTTTTTTGTCTGTGTGTTTCAGTAATTGCATGACAGTTTGAATGGTTCTTTGAGAGTGAGGAACCTATGGACTCTCACACACCAAGATGGAATTTAGTTCGAAGAGTGACTTCAAAATAGTTGCTTGCTTTTAAAATCTTGACCATTTTTGCTGTCCAGTTGAATGAATTTAGCTTCATACTGCTTCAATAGGAATTAGTGTTTAATAGGAACATATTTGTGAAACTTACAGTTCCGTAAGTTTTAGCATAAACTGGTGCAGCCTTTCGGTGCTTGCAAAAAGGCTCACCTCTCCGTTAATACCGAAGGAAAATTGGAGTTTAAAAGTAAATTCACCCGCTGTCAGGGAATGAAATGATAATGTTGACTCAAATATAATTTTTAAGAAAGTAATATATTTGTGAAACACTAAACTCCAATTAAAATTTGGATATGCTTGTTTTATACATGGTTGGATATTGGATTCATTTTAAATGAGGGTGAAGATCACTTTAAATCCAGCATATTTGTGAAGAAAAGAAATAGCATGTCAAATAAAATTAACTGCATGACTCTACATAGCCCTATATGTAGAATTTCGTTCTGAACTATGAGACAGTTATGATCCCGTACTCCCTCAGTGCTCATGGCAAGAGTAAGACTCCTGTTTGACGTGCTATGCACTGCATGGAATGGCGGCGACATCAGATTCATTGATGCTTGAGAATCAAAAGAATATGACGATAAGATTTAAAATCAAAATCTCATTGAACACTTCAAGGAATGTATTACAGGAAGGTGGGGAAAGCATGTATGACTAATAGAAGGTGGTGGCACAGATCAAGTAGACCTGTGTGCTAAAACTTATGACAAATTTCACATTGAATGGAACAGTTTAAACAGGCTGGAGGAAGCAGACATGCCAGCTCAAACTTGTTGAATTTGTGCATTCTGTTCGTAAACATCAGCAAAATTGTGGGAAACATGTTTATTCTTTCTCTTTTATTGCACAGAACCATACAATTAGTCTGTTTTGATGAGGAACTTAAAGATTACGAGTCCCGTCCGTTTGACTCAGAGTTTGGTACCGTAGGTTGGTACGATCTTCGTTGGAGAAGGAAAAGGGATGTTCCAGATACAGAAAATAGTCAAACCATTTACTACAAAGTCCGTTTCTGGTTAGTATTAATTAATGCAGTTAACATTTTTAGATCGATATGATTGCACAATGGAGTCAATAAGAAAATTCCATCTGATATTCCACAAATTTTAACCGGATATTAAAGCCGCTGATTTCTTTTTCATGCTGTCTGCTGCTTTTAAGAATGGTTGTCTTACTGTCGAAATGTTTAGCTTTGACTCCATGGCTTCTTCCATTAGCTCACATTGAAACACATGTTTCTTCAGCCAAAAATGTACGTTTACCCGGTGTAGCTCGACCAACCTTCCCCTGTGGTCGTTCCCCTGAAATCCCCTGCGGTCGCTCCCCTGAAAAACAAGTCTACCGTTTTGGATACTGTTCCGGGGGACGACTTAGCAGGGGCATGCAGTAGGGTGCAGGTCTCTGGCACAGAGTCTGTCCCTCTTGCACAGAAGGGAAGCGGGGATAGGAAGAGAGTGATAGTCATTGGGGACTCAATAGTTAGAGGGACTGATAGAAGATTTGCCGGGAACGAAAGAGACTGACGATTGGTGTGTTGCCGACCAGGAGCCAGGGTCCGTGATGTCTCGGATAGTGTGTTTAGGGTCCTGAGGGGAGAGGGTGACCAGCCCCAAGTCGTGGTCCACGTAGGCACCAGCGACATAGGTAGAAAGAGGGATAGGGATGCCAGGCAGGATTTGAGGGAGCTAGGGTGGAAGCTGAGAGCTGGAACAAAGAGCGTGGTCATCTCTGTTTGTCACCCGTACCACGTGATAGCGAGGCAAAGAACAGGGAGAGATTTCAGCTGAAGACGTGGCTGCAGGGATGGTGCAGGTGGGAGGGCTTCAGGTACGTGGACAATTGGGGCTCATTCTGGGGAAGGTGGGACCTGTACAAACAGGACGGTCTCCACTTGAACCAGAGGGGCACGAATATCCTGGGTGGGAAATTGGCTAGTGCCATTCGGTTGGATTTAAACTCGCTCAGAAGGGGGATGGGAAACTGAGGTGTAGTCCTAGTACACAGGAGGATGAGCGTAGGGAGGACATGGTCAGGACCTCACTGTCACAGGAGTGTGCTGGCAGACAGCAAGCTGGATTGAAGTGTGACGACTTTAATGCCGGGAGTATCCGGAATAAGTTAGGTGAGGTTGCAGCTTGGATAGGTACCTGGGACTTGGATGTTGTGGCCATTTCGGAGACATGGATAGAGCAGAGTCAGGAATGGATGTTGCAGGTTCCAGGGTTTAGATCTTTGATTAAGGTCTGGGAAGGTGGTAAAAGATGGAGGTGTGGCTTTGTTGGTCAAGGACACTATAACGGCGGCTGAAAGAACCTTTGAGGACTCGTCTACTGCGGTGGTATGGGCTGAGGTTGCCCAGGAAGGTTTGTCGACTGAGTCAGTGTGGGTGGAAGTTCGGAACAGCAAGGCAGCAGTCACCTCACTGGGGGTTTTCTACGGCCCCCAAATAGCAGTTGAGAGATCAAAGAACTCATTGGCCGGCAGATAGTTGAAAAGTGCACACGTAGCAGGGTTGTTGTTCAGGGTGACTTCAACTTTTCCAATATAGATTGAAACCTCCTGAGTGCAGATGGTTTGGATGGTGCCGTTTTTGTCAGGTGTGTTCAGGAGGGTTTCCTTACTCAGTTTGTGGACAGGCCGAGGAGGGAGGCCATTTTGGATTTGGTGCTCGGCAATGAGCCAGGACAGGTGTCAGATGTCGTGGTGGGAGAGCACTTTGGCGACAGTGACTACAACAGCCTCACATTTACCATAGCCATGGAAAGGGAAAGGAGCAGTTACCAGGGGAAGATATTTAACTGGGGAAAAGGAAACTATGATGCTATCAGACAGGAGTTGGGAAGTAGAGATTGGGAGCAATTGTTCCACAGAAAGGGCACAGCAGACATGTGGAGCTGTTCAAGGAGCAGTTGTTGCGAGTGATGTATGAATTTGTTCCTCTGAGACAGGTAAAAAGGGGTAAGATTAAGGAGCCTTGGATGACGGGTGCAGAGGTGCTTCTTGTCGAAAAGAAAAAGGCAGCGTACGTAAGGTGGAGTAAGTGAGGGTCTAGCACAGCTTTAGAGTATTACAGGCCTGCTCGGAAGGAGCTCAAAAGATATTGCCTGTACAATTGTTACCTGTTACAACCTTTGCGTCCACGCTTGCTCATTCAATGGTGTCAAGATGCCAGCAGTGAGTGTACCTTCTCCATCCCCTAATGCCGTCAGCTCACACAAGACATAGTCCTTACTTAAAATCTTCTGATCAAACAAAGTTCATTGTTTTGGACATTTTAGTTACCTGTCATGAAACGAAAACTGATTCTGACTGGCGTGAACTGCAGTGCAAATGAATATAATCTGCGAAACGAGATTCCTTATGGGCTTGCATCTGCTAGAAATGATTGCTTTTCAAAGACGTTGCACACATACATTTATTTCTCCTCTCACCTTAGATTATATTTTTGTTTGTGCGTGTTGTGTGGGCTTCCAGTCAGGCCCATAAACACAGGTTGATGCAGTCACTGTTATAACACGGTATTGAAGGAGAATTTGTGATCTTTGGAGTTTCATTCCAGTGTATGAAGGAGTGCATCATCAAACCACTCCAGATCTCTACTGGTGACTATATTGTTGCAAGTTTTCAAGTGTTACCGATGGTCACATAAAATATGGCCTTTTTGTTGTTGCGCTATTCATCTTAACTGCACCATATCTAGTATTTAGGCTTGGAAACAATTTCTATTTTTTTGATTTACTTATTCAAAATCATTTCTGATTGTTGTCATGATATCTACGATATGTTATTTTGATTGGACATAGAGGATTGGATCTGTCTTACCCCAACTATTAATGGAAATAATGTATGCGCTTTTCAAACCCCTTCTGGGCAAGGTAGTTGCTCAGTGGTTAGAGCTGCTCATGCACTGGGGAGCCAATTGAGATTCCAGTCTTGGGTAACGATCTGTGTGGAATTGACATGTCCTCCCCGCGTCTGCGAGGGGCTTCTGCCAGGTGCTGCAGTTTCCTCCCATTGTTCAAAGATGTGCAGGTCCTTATATGTGATTTGTGAAGCATTTCTTAAATGTTTCAATCCTGCCAGCATCCAGTGCCTTGGACAAAATAACTGGAGGTGAATAAAAGATACTGTGCCTTTTGACACCATTTCCTGCTGGATTTTCATCAATCCTGCTTTATATCGGTGACAACTTCCATGACCTTTTTTGATGCTATGTCTGAATTGACAGTCTAGTTCCAAATATTTGTTGTGTAGTATTACAAGGTCTCTGTTACAGCATACCCATGAATGCCCACTTCAAAAGATACTTCCATATCATAGAACCCCTACAGTGTGGAAACAAGCCCCTTTTGACCCAACAAGTCCACAGCCACCCTCCAAAGAGCATCTCACCCTGACTCATTCCCCGACCCTTTCCTCAGTAACCCTACATTTCCCATGACTAACACACCTAATCTACACATCCGAAACACAATGGGCAAGTTTGGCATGGCCCATACAACTAGCCTGCACATCTTTGGACAGTGGGAGGAAACCAGAGCACCCAGCAGGAACCCATGCAGGCATGGGCAGAATGTACAAACTCTGCACAGAAAATCACGCAACGGTGGGATCGAACCTGGGTCCCTGGCGCTGTGAGTCAGCAGTGCTAACCACTGAGCCACCGTGCTGCCCTTGGAGTTAGACAGAGCTTGCTTGTTCTTGGGTGGCCTCAAACTGCCAACCTCCACTTAGTGGCAAAAGTGCTGACCAACTGCACTCATCTTCACTGGTTTTTGCTTTGTATCATTGAATTCAATCCTTCAAACTCTATGATAAATATTTAACTTTCCATTGATATGTGAACGTTGTTTTTAGTACACAGTATTGGTTTATTATGTTTCATTGGTACATCATGAATACTGTATGTATATGCAAATGGGCAAGTTGGTAATGATGCAGTCCGCAGACCTGGAGGATAATAACACTGTCCTTCAATCGCCCACGATGCCCTCTGCAAATTGGTAGAAAACAAAAATTTCTATAAAATTAATCTCTCCTCCCGTCAGTCGATCAAAATTAATTCAGAATTTTGTACAGGCCAATAACTGTAAGATTACATGGGCCTAAACAAAACTACTGGCTCATATTAGTTCAGTAAAGTAAAAGGGCAACAATAGAGGCAGTAGGAACTGCAGATGCTGGAGAATCTGAGATAAGAAGGTGTAGAGCTGGATGAACACAGCAGGTCAAGCAGTATCATCCAGCTCTACACCTTGTTATCTCAGATTCTCCAGCGCCAATTTTCTGAAGTAGGGTCTCGTCCCGAAACATCAGCTTTCTTGCTCCTCTGATGCTGCTTGGCCTGCTGTGTTCATCCAGCTCTCCACCTTGGGCAACAATAGAGTATGCTTTAAGTCACTAGATATGTTACGTGGGTTTGTCTTCCTTAGGGTGGAGTTAGTGGAACCGAAAAAGATGTCTCCCTCACAGCGTTTGTGACAAAAGAATTGCATTGTTCCTTGGCGGCCTTTCAACAGAAGAATATTCAGAGATTTCACGAGTGGTAAGAATGTAACTTCTTTTACTTCTCTTTATCTCACTTTTTCCAAAATTGGAAAATAGATTTTAGAAATAACATCGAGCTGATGAAGTGTGAAAAGAAGAATAATTCCAAGCAGTGGTGGGAGTTGGTCAGTGAGGTGGGAGGAGTGGATAGGTGGGAGAGAAGGCGGACAGGTCATGGAGGCGGGGATGAGTGGAGGAAGTAGTCTTGGGATGAGGCTGACGGGTGGGGAGATTTTGAGGGTGGCAAAGTCCATATTGAGGCCATTGAGTTGGAAGCTCCCGAGGCGGAATATGAGGTGCTGCTCCTCTAGTTTCTGGGTGGTGTGATTGTGACACTGGAAGAGGCCCAGGATGGACATGTCGTCCACGGAGTGGGAGGGGGAGTTGAAGTGATGCAATGATTTGGATATGAAAATAGGTGTGGTTAGTAAGTTTCCCAATGATTGAAGGTGTAGTAGCCAGCCAAGAAGGTCACCTCAGAATGCAATGGGACATTGACAAGGGCCAATAAACTGAGGAGTGGCAGATTGAGTTGAGGTTAGATAAATGTGAGGTGCTACATTTTGGAAAGGCAAATCAGGGCAGCACGTATACACTGAAGGTTGTGGGGAGAGTTGCTTAATAAAGAGACACTGGAGTGCAGTTTCGTAGTTCCATCAAAGTACAGCCACCGGTAGAAAGGATATGAAGGAGACATTTGGTGTGCTCGCCTTTATCGGTCAGTGCATTGAGTATAGGAGTTGGGAGATCACATCGCAGCAATATAGGACGTTGGTTCGGCTGCTTTTGGAATACTGCAATCGATTTTGGTCTCCTTGCGAGAGGAAGGATGTCGGCGCAACATTGAGGGCCGAAGGGCCTGTTCTGCGCTGTATTGTTGTATGTTGTAAACTTGAAAGGGTTCAGAGAAGATCTACAAGGATGTTACCAGCATCGGAGGTTGGAGGTATACCGTGGGCTTGAACAGGCAGCGATTACTTGGAACTTTGGAGTTCAGGGCTGACCATATAGAAGTTTATACAATTACGAGGGACGTGGATAGAGCGAACAGCCAAGATCTTTTCCCTGGGTTGCTGGAATCCAAAACTGGAGAGAATAGGTTGAAAATGAGAGAGGGAAGATTTAAAATGGACCGGATTTTTTTCATAGTGGTGCATGTATGGAATGAGCTGCCAGAGGAAGTGGTGGAGGCTTGTACGTTTAAAAGGCATGTGGATGGGTATATGAATAGGATGGGTTGAGAGGAATATGGGCCAAATGCTGGCAAATGGGACTAAATTAATTTAGGATATCTGGTCAACATAGACAAATTGGGCCAAAGGATCTGTTTCCCTACTGTACATCTCTTTGACTCGAAGTGTCTTTTTTCTGAACCACGTGGCCCATAATTAGAAAAACTTGAATCAGGATTTGGGAATGTGACAATTCTAATTGGATCTGTTTGATGAAATTAACTCTGTAGGTAATGGTGGTTGAATTATGATTTATAAAATTTGAGTTTATTGCAGCATCTTATAGATTAGAGGAGACACATGTAATCAAAATTGAAAATCAAAACTTGGTAAAATTTTGCATTGGAAATACATGACCAGCCATTGGAGGAGATTCATGATCATTGCATTCAAGTGTGAACAACAAATGCGATTCAGTGACTCAGTGAAATGGGATGCAGTGACTGAGATAAATGGGATGCAGTGACTGAGATAAATGGGATGCAGTGACTGAGGTAAATGGGATGCAGTGACTGCGTGAAATGGGATGCCGTGACTGAGATAAATGGGATGCAGTGGCTGAGGGTAATGGGATGCAGTGACAGATGGAAATTGAATGCAGTGAGAGAGTGAAATTGGATGCACTGACAGATGGAAATGGGATGTAGTGACTGAGAGAAATGGGATACAGTGACTGAGGGAAATGGGATGCAGTGACTGAGTGAAATGGGACGCAGTGACTGATGGAAATGGGATGCAGTGACTGAGGAAATGGGATGCAGTACCTGACGGAACTTGAATGCAGCATCAGATGAGAAAAGGGATGCAGTGACTGTGTGAAATGGGATGCAGTGACTGGGTGAAATAGGATGCAGTGAATGAGTGAAGTGAGATGCAGTGACTGATGGAAAGGAGATGCAGTGACTGAGTGAAATGTGATGCAGTGACTGAGTGAAATGTGATGCAGTGACTTTTGGAAATGGGATGCAGTGAGTGATGGAAATGGGAGGCAGTGATTGAATGAAATGGGTGCAAGTGACCGTGGAGATGGGATGCAGTGACTTGGGGAAAGGAGATGCAGTGACTGTGGAAACGGGATGCTGTGACTGAGGGTAACGGGTTGAGGCGGCTAAGTGAAATGGGACGCCGTGTCTCTGTGAAATGTGATGCGGAGACTGTGGGGAAATGGATGCAGTGACTGAATGAAATGGGATGCGTTGACTGATGGAAAGGAGATGCCGTCACTGTGGGAAATGGCATGCAGTGACTGAGTGAAATGGGAAGCTGTGAATGAGTGAAATGGGATGCCGTGACTGATGGAAATGGGATGCAGTGACTGAATGAAATGAGATGCAGTGACTGAGGGAAATGAGATGCACTGATGTAGGGAAATTGGATGCACTGGGTGAGTGACATGTGATGCAGTCACTGAGTGAAATGGGATGCACTGGCTGAGAGAAATGGGATGCAGTGACTGAGGGAAATGGGATGCAGTCACTGAAGGAAATGGGATGCAGTGACTGAGGGAAATGGGATGCAGTGACTGAGTGAAATGGGAAGCTGTGAATGAGTGAAATGGGAAGCTGTGAATGAGTGAAAGGGGATTTTGTGACTGAGTTAAAGGAGATGCTGTGACTGAGGGAAATGGGATGCACTGTCTCAGTTCAATGAGATTCACTGTCTCAGTTAAATGGGATGCAGTGACTGAGTGAAATGCGATGCAGTGACTGTGGGAAATGGGTTGCAGTGACTGCAGGAAAGGATTGCAGTGACACTGGGAAAAGGGAGGCAGTGACTGAGGGAAATGGGATGCAGTGACTGAGTGAAAGGGGCTGCTGTGACTGAGTGAAATGGGATGCAATGACTGAGGGAAATGGGAGGTAGTGACTGACTGAAGTTGGGAGGGAGTGCCTGAGTGAAATGGGATGCAGTGACTGAGGGTAATGGGACGCAGTGACTGAGTGAAATAGGATGCACTGTCTCAGTTGAATAGGATTCACTGTCTCCGTTAAATAGCATATAGTGACTGAGTCAAATGGAATGCTGTGACTGAGTGAAATGGGATGCAGTGGCTGAGTGAAATGGGAAGCAGTGGCTGATTGAAATGGGATGCAGTGGCTGAGTGAAATGGGATGCAGTGACTGAGGGAAATGGGATGCGCTGACTGAGTGAAATGGGATGCTGTGACTGAGGGAAAGGAGACGCAGTGACTGTGGGAAATGGGTTGCAGTGACTGAGGAAAATGGGAGGCAGTGATTGAGTGAAATGGGATGCAGTGGCTGAGTGAAATGTGATGCAGTGACTGAGTGAAATGGGATGCAGTGACTGAGTGAAATGGGATGCAGTGGCTGAGTGAAATGGGATGCAGTGACTGAGGGAAATGGGATGCGCTGACTGAGGGAAATGGGATGCAGTGACTGAGTGATATGGGATGCAGTGGCTGAGTGAAATGGGATGCAGTGGCTGAGTGAAATGGGATGCAGTGGCTGAGTGAAATGGGATGCATTGACTGAGGGAAATGAGATGCATTGACTGAGGGAAATGAGATGCATTGACTGAGGGAAATGAGATGCATTGACTGAGGGAAATGAGATGCATTGACTGAGGGAAATGAGATGCATTGACTGAGGGAAATGACATGCAGTGACTGAGGGAAAGGAGATGAAGTGACTGTGGGAAATGGAATGCTGTGACTGAGGGTAATGGGATGCACCGTCTCAGTTCAATGAGATTCACTGTCTCAGTTAAATGGGATTCAGTGACTGAGGGAAATGGGATGCGCTGACTGAGTGAAATTGGATGCAGTGACTGAGGGAAATGGGATGCAGTGACTGAGGGAAATGGGATGCAGTGACTTTTGGAAATGGGATGCAGTGAGTGATGGAAATGGGAGGCAGTGATTGAGTGAAATGGGATGCAGTGACTGAGTGATGTGGGATGCAGTGGCTGAGTGAAATGGGATGCAGTGGCTGAGTGAAATGGGATGCAGTGGCTAAGTGAAATGGGATGCAGTACCTGACGGAACTTGAATGAAGCGTCAGATGAGAAACGGGACGCAGTGACTGTGTGAAATGGGATGCAGTGACTGCGTGAAATAGGATGCAGTGACAGAGTGAAATGTGCTGCCGTGACTGCGTGAAATGTGATGCCGTGACTGCGTGAAGTGTGATGCAGTGACTGCGTGAAATGTGATGCAGTGACTGCGTGAAATGTGATGCAGTGTCTGCGTGAAATGGGATGCAGTGTCTGTGTGAAATGGGATGCAGTGTCTGTGTGAAATGGGATGCAGTGACTGTGGGAAATGGGATGCAGTGACTGTGTGAAATGTGATGCTGTGAATGAGTGAAGTGAGGTGCAGTGACTGATGGAGATTGAATGCAGTGTCTGATGCAAATGGGATGCACTGACTGAGTGAAATGGGATGCACTGACTGAGGGAAATGGGATGCAGTGACTGAGGGAAATGGGATGCAGTGGCTGAGTGAAATGGGATGCAGTGACTGAGGGAAATGGGATGCGCTGACTGAGGGAAATGGGATGCAGTGACTGAGTGATATGGGATGCAGTGGCTGAGTGAAATGGGATGCAGTGGCTGAGTGAAATGGGATGCAGTGGCTGAGTGAAATGGGATGCATTGACTGAGGGAAATGAGATGCATTGACTGAGGGAAATGAGATGCATTGACTGAGGGAAATGAGATGCATTGACTGAGGGAAATGAGATGCATTGACTGAGGGAAATGACATGCAGTGACTGAGGGAAAGGAGATGAAGTGACTGTGGGAAATGGAATGCTGTGACTGAGGGTAATGGGATGCACCGTCTCAGTTCAATGAGATTCACTGTCTCAGTTAAATGGGATTCAGTGACTGAGGGAAATGGGATGCGCTGACTGAGTGAAATTGGATGCAGTGACTGAGGGAAATGGGATGCAGTGACTGAGGGAAATGGG
Source organism: Stegostoma tigrinum (assembly GCF_030684315.1). Taxonomy (NCBI): domain Eukaryota; kingdom Metazoa; phylum Chordata; class Chondrichthyes; order Orectolobiformes; family Stegostomatidae; genus Stegostoma; species Stegostoma tigrinum. The sequence continues at coordinate 310,648 of NW_026728057.1, forward strand.
ATGCAGTGACTTTTGGAAATGGGATGCAGTGAGTGATGGAAATGGGAGGCAGTGATTGAGTGAAATGGGATGCAGTGACTGAGTGATGTGGGATGCAGTGGCTGAGTGAAATGGGATGCAGTGGCTGAGTGAAATGGGATGCAGTGGCTAAGTGAAATGGGATGCAGTACCTGACGGAACTTGAATGAAGCGTCAGATGAGAAACGGGACGCAGTGACTGTGTGAAATGGGATGCAGTGACTGCGTGAAATAGGATGCAGTGACAGAGTGAAATGTGCTGCCGTGACTGCGTGAAATGTGATGCCGTGACTGCGTGAAGTGTGATGCAGTGACTGCGTGAAATGTGATGCAGTGACTGCGTGAAATGTGATGCAGTGTCTGCGTGAAATGGGATGCAGTGTCTGTGTGAAATGGGATGCAGTGTCTGTGTGAAATGGGATGCAGTGACTGTGGGAAATGGGATGCAGTGACTGTGTGAAATGTGATGCTGTGAATGAGTGAAGTGAGGTGCAGTGACTGATGGAGATTGAATGCAGTGTCTGATGCAAATGGGATGCACTGACTGAGTGAAATGGGATGCACTGACTGAGGGAAATGGGATGCAGTGACTGAGGGAAATGGGATGCAGTGACTGAGGGAAATGGGATGCAGTGACTGAGGGAAATGGGATGCAGTGACTTTTGGAAATGGGATGCAGTGAGTGATGGAAATGGGAGGCAGTGATTGAATGAAATGGGTGCAAGTGACCGTGGAGATGGGATGCAGTGACTTGGGGAAAGGAGATGCAGTGACTGTGGAAACGGGATGCTGTGACTGAGGGTAACGGGTTGCAGTCGCGAAGTGAAATGGGACGCCGTGTCTCTGTGAAATGTGATGCGGAGACTGTGGGGAAATGGATGCAGTGACTGAATGAAATGGGATGCAGTGACTGAGTGAAATGTGATGCGTTGACTGATGGAAAGGAGATGCCGACACTGTTGGAAATGGCATGCTGTGACTGAGTGAAATGGGAAGCTGTGAATGAGTGAAATGGGATGCAGTGACTGAGGGAAATGGGATGCAGTTGCTGAGGGAAGTAGGATGCAGTGACTTTTGGAAATGGGATGAAGTGAGTGATGGAAATGAGAGGCAGTGATTGAATGAATCGGGGACGAGTGACCATGGAGATGGGATGCAGTGACCTGGGGAAAGGAGATGCAGTGACTGTGGAAACGGGATGCTGTGACTGAGGGTAACGGGTTGCAGTGGCTAAGTGAAATGGGACGCCGTGTCTCTGTGAAATGTGATGCGGAGACTGTGGGGAAATGGATTCTGTGACTGAATGAAATGGGATGCAGTGACTGAGTGAAATGTGATGCGTTGACTGATGGAAAGGAGATGCAGTCACTGTGGGAAATGGCATGCAGTGACTGATGGAAATGGGATGCAGTGACTGATGGAAATGGGATGCAGTGACTGAGCTAAATGGGATGCAGTGACTGAATGAAATGAGATGCTGTGACTGAGGGAAATGAGATGCAGTGACTGAGGGAAATGAGATGCACTGATGTAGGGAAATTGGATGCACTGGGTGAGTGAAATGTGATGCAGTCACTGAGTGAAATGGGATGCACTGGCTGTGAGAAATGGGATGCAGTGACTGAGGGAAATGGGATGCAGTCACTGAAGGAAATGGGATGCAGTGACTGAGGGAAATGGGATGCAGTGACTGAGTGAAATGGGAAGCTGTGAATGAGTGAAATGGGATGCTGTGAATGAGTGAAATGGGCTGCAGTGACTGAGTGACATGGGGTGCAGTGACTCTGTGAAAAGGGATGCAGTGACTGAGGGAAATGGGTTGCAGTGACTGAGTGAAATGGGAAGCTGTGAATGAGTGAAATGGGAAGCTGTGAATGAGTGAAAGGGGATTTTGTGACTGAGTTAAAGGAGATGCTGTGACTGAGGGAAATGGGATGCACTGTCTCAGTTCAATGAGATTCACTGTCTCAGTTCAATGAGATTCACTGTCTCAGTTAAATGGGATGCAGTGACTGAGTGAAATGGGATGCAGTGACTGAGGGTAATGGGACGCAGTGACTGAGTGAAATAGGATGCACTGTCTCAGTTGAATAGGATTCACTGTCTCCGTTAAATAGCATGTAGTGACTGAGTCAAATGGAATGCTGTGACTGAGTGAAATGGGATGCAGTGGCTGAGTGAAATGGGATGCAGTGACTGAGGGAAATGGGATGCGCTGACTGAGTGAAATGGGATGCAGTGGCTGAGTGATATGGGAAGCAGTGGCTGATTGAAATGGGATGCAGTGGCTGAGTGAAATGGGATGCAGTGACTAAGGGAAATGGGAGGCAGTGATTGAGTGAAATGGGATGCAGTCACTGAGTGAAATGGGATGCAGTGACTGAGTGAAATGGGATTCAGGGACCGACGGTCATGGGATGCAGTGACTGATGGAAATGGGATGCAGTGACTGAGTGAAATGGGATGCAGTGGCTGAGTGAAATGGGATGCAGTGACTGAGGGAAATGGGATGCAGTGACTGAGGGAAATGAGATGCATTGACTGAGGGAAATGAGATGCTTTGACTGAGGGAAATGAGATGCATTGACTGAGGGAAATGAGATGCATTGACTGAGGGAAATGAGATGCATTGACTGAGGGAAATGAGATGCATTGACTGAGGGAAATGAGATGCATTGACTGAGGGAAATGAGATGCATTGACTGAGGGAAAGGAGATGAAGTGACTGTGGGAATGGAATGCTGTGACTGAGGGTAATGGGATGCACCGTCTCAGTTCAATGAGTTTCACTGTCTCAGTTAAATGGGATTCAGTGACTGAGGGAAATGGCATGCTGTGACTGAGTGAAATGGGAAGCTGTGAATGAGTGAAATGGGATGCAGTGACTGAGGGAAATGGGATGCAGTGACTGTGGGAAATGGGATGCAGTGAATTAGTGAAGTGAGATGCAGTGACTGAGTGAAATGGGATGCAGTGACTGAGTGAAATGGGATGCAGTGACTGAGTGAAATGGGATGCACTGACTGAGTGAAATGGGATGCACTGACTGAGGGAAATGGGATGCACTGACTGAGGGAAATGGGATGCAGTGACTGAGGGAAATGGGATGCAGTGACTGAGGGAAATGGGATACAGTTACTGAGGGAAATAGGATGCAGTGACTTTTGGAAATGGGATGCAGTGAGTGATGGAAATGGGAGGCAGTGATTGAATGAAATGGGTGCAAGTGACCGTGGAGATGGGATGCAGTGACTTGGGGAAAGGAGATGCAGTGACTGTGGAAACGGGATGCTGTGACTGAGGGTAACGGGTTGAGGCGGCTAAGTGAAATGGGACGCCGTGTCTCTGTGAAATGTGATGCGGAGACTGTGGGGAAATGGATGCAGTGACTGAATGAAATGGGATGCAGTGACTGAGTGAAATGTGATGCGTTGACTGATGGAAAGGAGATGCAGTCACTGTGGGAAATGGCATGCAGTGACTGAGTGAAATGGGAAGCTGTGAATGAGTGAAATGGGAAGCTGTGAATGAGTGAAAGGGGATTTTGTGACTGAGTTAAAGGAGATGCTGTGACTGAGGGAAATGGGATGCACTGTCTCAGTTCAATGAGATTCACTGTCTCAGTTAAATGGGATTCAGTGACTGAGTGAAATGCGATGCAGTGACTGTGGGAAATGGGTTGCAGTGACTGCAGGAAAGGATTGCAGTGACACTGGGAAAAGGGAGGCAGTGACTGAGGGAAATGGGATGCAGTCACTGAGTGAAAGGGGCTGCTGTGACTGAGTGAAATGGGATGCAATGACAGAGGGAAATGGGATGCAGTGATTGAGTGAAATGTGATGCAGTGACTGAGTGAAATGGGAGGTAGTGACTGACTGAATTTGGGAGGGAGTGCCTGAGTGAAATGGGATGCAGTGACTGAGGGTAATGGGACGCAGTGACTGAGTGAAATGGGATGCACTGTCTCAGTTGAATAGGATTCACTGTCTCCGTTAAATAGCATGTAGTGACTGAGTGAAATGGGATGCAGTGGCTGAGTGAAATGGGATGCAGTGGCTGAGTGAAATGGGATGCAGTGGCTGATTGAAATGGGATGCATTGGCTGAGTGAAATGGGATGCAGTGACTGAGGGAAATGGGATGCGCTGACTGAGTGAAATGGGTTGCTGTGACTGAGGGAAAGGAGACGCAGTGACTGTGGGAAATGGGTTGCAGTCACTGAGTGAAATGTGATGCAGTGACTGAGTGAAATGGGATGCAGTGACTGAGTGAAATGGGATGCAGTGGCTGAGTGAAATGGGATGCAGTGACTGAGGGAAATGGGATGCAGTGACTGAGTGATATGGGATGCAGTGGCTGAGTGAAATGGGATGCAGTGGCTGAGTGAAATGGAATGCTGTGACTGAGGGAAAAGAGATGCATTGACTGAGGGAAATGAGATGCATTGACTGAGGGTAATTGGATGCACCGTCTCAGTTCAATGAGATTCACTGTCTGAGTTAAATGGGATTCAGTGACTGAGGGAAATGGGATGCGCTGACTGAGTGAAATGGGATGCGGTGACTGAGGGAAAGGAGACGCAGTGACTGTGGGAAATGGGATGCGCTGACTGAGTGAAATGGGATGCGGTGACTGAGGGAAAGGAGACGCAGTGACTGTGGGAAATGGGTTGCAGTGACTGAGGAAAATAGGAGGCAGTGGCTGAGTGAAATGGGAGGCAGTGGCTGAGTGATGTGGGATGCAGTGGCTGAGTGAAATGGGATGCAGTGGCTGAGTGAAATGGGATGCAGTGGCTGAGTGAAATGGGATGCAGTACCTGACGGAACTTGAATGAAGCGTCAGATGAGAAACGGGATGCAGTGACTGTGTGAAATGGGATGCAGTGACTGCGTGAAATAGGATGCAGTGACAGAGTGAAATGTGATGCAGTGACAGAGTGAAATGTGATGCCGTGACTGCGTGAAATGTGATGCCGTGACTGCGTGAAGTGTGATGCAGTGTCTGCGTGAAATGGGATGCAGTGACTGTGGGAAATGGGATGCAGTGACTGTGGGAAATGAGATGAAGTGACTGTGTGAAATGTGATGCTGTGACTGTGTGAAATGTGATGCTGTGACTGTGTGAAATGGGATGCAGTGACTGAGTGAAATGGGATGCAGTGACTGAGTGAAATGAGCTGCAATGACTGTGTGAAGTGGGATGCAGTGACTGTGGGAAATGGGATGCAGTGACTGAGTGAAATGGGATGCAGTGACTGAGGGAAATGGGATGCAGTGACTGAGGGAAATGGGATGCAGTTACTGAGGGAAATAGGATGCAGTGACTTTTGGAAATGGGATGCAGTGAGTGATGGAAATGTGAGGCAGTGATTGAATGAAATGTGTGCAAGTGACCGTGGAGATGAGATGCAGTGACTTGGGGAAAGGAGATGCAGTGACTGTGGAAACGGGATGCTGTGACTGAGGGTAACGGGTTGCAGTGGCGAAGTGAAATGGGACGCCGTGTCTCTGTGAAATGTGATGCGGAGACTGTGGGGAAATGGATGCAGTGACTGAATGAAATGGGATGCAGTGACTGAGTGAAATGTGATGCGTTGACTGATGGAAAGGAGATGCCGCCACTGTTGGAAATGGCATGCTGTGACTGAGTGAAATGGGAAGCTGTGAATGAGTGAAATGGGATGCAGTGACTGAGGGAAAGGAGATGCAGTGACTGAGGGGAATGGGATGCAGCGACTGAGTGAACTGGGACGCAGTGACTGAGTGAAATGGGATGCAGTGACTGAGTGAACTGGGACGCAGTGACTGAGTGAACGGGGATGCAGTGACTGAGTGTCCTGGGATGCAGTGACTGAGTGAAATGGGATGCAGTGACCGTTAAATGGGCTGCAGGGACTGTTGGAAATGGGATGCAGTGACTGAGGGGAATGGGATGCAGTGACTGAGGGAAATGGGATGCAGTGACTGAGGGAAATGGGATGCAGTGTCTGAGTGAAATGGGATGCATTGACTGATGGAAATGGGATGCAGTGACTGACTGAAATGGGATGCAGTGACTGAGTGAAATGGGATGCAGTGACTGAGTGAAATAGGATGCAGTGACTGAGTGAAATGGGATGCAGTGACTGAGGGAAAGGAGATGCAGTGACTGATGGAAATCGGAAGCAGTGACTGATGGAAATGGGATGCCGTGACTCATGGAAATGGGATGCCGTGACTGATGGAGATGGGATGCAGTGACTGAGTGAAATGGGATGCAGTGACTGTGTGGCATTGGGTGTGGTGATTGATGGAAATACATTCACTGTCTCAGTTGAATAGGATTCACTGTCTCCATTAAATGGGATGCAGTGACTGCGTGAAATGGGATGCAGTGAATGAGTGAAGTGAGATGCAGTGACTGATGGAAAGGAGATGCAGTGACTGATGGAAAGGAGATGCAGTGACTGAGTGAAATGTGATGCAGTGACTGCGTGAAATGTGATGCAGTGACTGCGTGAAATGGGATGCAGTGTCTGCGTGAAATGGGATGCAGTGACTTAGGGAAATGGGACACCGTGACTGAGTGAAATGGGATGCAGTAACAGAGTGGAATGCATTGCAGTGACTGATGGAAATTGAATGCAGTGACTGATGGAAGTTGAATGCAGTGACTGCGTGAAATGGGATGCAGTGACTGTGTGGCATTGGGTGTGGTGATTGATGGAAATACATTCACTGTCTCAGTTGAATAGGATTCACTGTCTCCGTTAAATGGGATGCAGTGACTGCGTGAAATGGGATGCAGTGAATGAGTGAAGTGAGATGCAGTGACTGATGGAAAGGAGATGCAGTGACTGATGGAAAGGAGATGCAGTGACTGAGTGAAATGTGATGCAGTGACTGCGTGAAATGTGATGCAGTGACTGCGTGAAATGGGATGCAGTGTCTGCGTGAAATGGGATGCAGTGACTGCGGGAAATGGGATGCAGTGACTGTGGGAAACCAGATTAAGTGACTGTGTGAAATGTGATGCTGTGACTGTGTGAAATGTGATGCTGTGACTGTGTGAAATGGGATGCAGTGACTGTGGGAAATGGGATGCAGTGACTGTGGGAAATGGGATGCAGTGACTGAGTGAAATGGGATGCAGTGACTGTGGGAAATGGGATGCAGTGAATGAGTGAAATGGGATGCCGTGACTGATGGAAATGGGATGCCGTGACTGATGGCAATGGGATGCCGTGACTGATGGAAATGGGATGCCGTGACTGATGGAAATGGGATGCAGTGACTGAATGAAATGAGATGCAGTGACTGAGGGAAATGAGATGCACTGATGAAGGGAAATTGGATGCACTGGGTGAGTGAAATGTGATGCAGTCACTGAGTGAAATGGGATGCACTGGCTGAGAGAAATGGGATGCAGTCACTGAAGGAAGTGGGATGCAGTGACTGAGGGAAATGGGAAGCTGTGAATGAGTGAAATGGGAAGCTGTGAATGAGTGAAATGGGAAGCTGTGAATGAGTGAAATGGGCTGCAGTGACTGAGTGACATGGGGTGCAGTGACTCTGTGAAATGGGATGCAGTGACTGAGGGAAATGGGTTGCGGTGACTGAGTGAAATGGGAAGCTGTGAATGAGTGAAATGGGAAGCTGTGAATGAGTGAAAGGGAATTATGTGACTGAGTTAAAGGAGATGCTGTGACTGAGGGAAATGGGATGCACTGTCTCAGTTCAATGAGATTCACTGTCTCAGTTAAATGGGATGCAGTGACTGAGTGAAATGCGATGCAGTGACTGTGGGAAATGGGTTGCAGTGACTGCAGGAAAGGATTGCAGTGACACTGGGAAAAGGGAGGCAGTGACTGAGGGAAATGGGATGCAGTCACTGAGTGAAATGGGATGCAGTGACTGAGTGTAAGGGGCCGCTGTGACTGAGTGTAAGGGGCTGCTGTGACTGAGTGAAAGGGGCTGCTGTGATTGAGTGAAAGGGGCTGCTGTGACTGAGTGAAAGGGGCTGCTGTGACTGAGTGAAAGGGGCTGCTGTGACTGAGTGAAATGGGATGCAGTGATTGAGTGAAATGTGATGCAGTGACTGAGTGAAATGGGAGGTAGTGACTGACTGAATTTGGGAGGGAGTGCCTGAGTGAAATGGGATGCAGTGACTGAGGGTAATGGGACACAGTGACTGAGTGAAATAGGATGCACTGTCTCAGTTGAATAGGATTCACTGTCTCCGTTAAATAGCATGTAGTGACTGAGTCAAATGGAATGCTGTGACTGAGTGAAATGGGATGCAGTGGCTGAGTGAAATGGGAAGCAGTGGCTGATTGAAATGGGATGCAGTGGCTGAGTGAAATGGGATGCAGTGACTGAGGGAAAGGAGACGCAGTGACTGTGGGAAATGGGTTGCAGTGACTGAGGAAAATGGGAGGCAGTGATTGAGTGAAATGGGATGCAGTCACTGAGTGTAACGTGATGCAGTGACTGAGTGAAATGGGATGCAGTGACTGAGTGAAATGGGATTCAGGGACCGACGGTCATGGGATGCAGTGACTGATGGAAATGGGATGCAGTGACTGAGGGAAATGGGATGCAGTGACTGAGTGATATGGGGATGCAGTGACTGAGGGAAATGAGATGCATTGACTGAGGGAAATGTGATGCATTGACTGAGGGAAATGAGATGCATTGACTGAGGGAAATGACATGCAGTGACTGAGGGAAAGGAGATGAAGTGACTGTGGGAAATGGAATGCTGTGACTGAGGGTAATGGGATGCACCGTCTCAGTTCAATGAGATTCACTGTCTCAGTTAAATGGGATTCAGTGACTGAGGGAAATGGGATTCGCTGACTGAGTGAAATGGGATGCGGTGACTGAGGGAAAGGAGACGCAGTGACTGTGGGAAATGGGTTGCAGTGACTGAGGAAAATGGGATGCAGTGATTGAGTGAAATGGGATGCAGTGGCTGAGTGAAATGGGATGCAGTGGCTGAGTGATGTGGGATGCAGTGGCTGAGTGATGTGGGATGCAGTGGCTGAGTGATGTGGGATGCAGTGGCTGAGTGATGTGGGATGCAGTGGCTGAGTGATGTGGGATGCAGTGGCTGAGTGAAATGGGATGCAGTGGCTGAGTGAAATGGGATGCAGTACCTGACGGAACTTGAATGAAGCGTCAGATGAGAAACGGGATGCAGTGACTGCGTGAAATGTGATGCCGTGACTGCGTGAAGTGTGATGCAGTGACTGCGTGAAATGTGATGCAGTGACTGCGTGAAATGTGATGCAGTGTCTGCGTGAAATGGGATGCAGTGTCTGCGTGAAATGTGACGCCGTGACTGCGTGAAATGTGATGCCGTGACTGCGTGAAGTGTGATGCAGTGACTGCGTGAAGTGTGATGCAGTGTCTGCGTGAAATGTGATGCAGTGTCTGCGTGAAATGGGATGCAGTGTCTGCATGAAATGGGATGCAGTGACTGTGGGAAATGGGTTGCAGTGACTGCAGGAAAGGATTGCAGTGACACTGGGAAAAGGGAGGCAGTGACTGAGGGAAATGGGATGCAGTCACTGAGTGAAATGGGATGCAGTGACTGAGTGTAAGGGGCTGCTGTGACTGAGTGAAAGGGGCTGCTGTGATTGAGTGAAAGGGGCTGCTGTGACTGAGTGAAAGGGGCTGCTGTGACTGAGTGAAAGGGGCTGCTGTGACTGAGTGAAATGGGATGCAGTGGCTGAGTGAAATGGGATGCAGTGGCTGAGTGATGTGGGATGCAGTGGCTGAGTGATGTGGGATGCAGTGGCTGAGTGATGTGGGATGCAGTGGCTGAGTGATGTGGGATGCAGTGGCTGAGTGATGTGGGATGCAGTGGCTGAGTGAAATGGGATGCAGTGGCTGAGTGAAATGGGATGCAGTACCTGACGGAACTTGAATGAAGCGTCAGATGAGAAACGGGATGCAGTGACTGCGTGAAATGTGATGCCGTGACTGCGTGAAGTGTGATGCAGTGACTGCGTGAAATGTGATGCAGTGACTGCGTGAAATGTGATGCAGTGTCTGCGTGAAATGGGATGCAGTGTCTGCGTGAAATGTGACGCCGTGACTGCGTGAAATGTGATGCCGTGACTGCGTGAAGTGTGATGCAGTGACTGCGTGAAGTGTGATGCAGTGTCTGCGTGAAATGTGATGCAGTGTCTGCGTGAAATGGGATGCAGTGTCTGCATGAAATGGGATGCAGTGACTGTGGGAAATGGGTTGCAGTGACTGCAGGAAAGGATTGCAGTGACACTGGGAAAAGGGAGGCAGTGACTGAGGGAAATGGGATGCAGTCACTGAGTGAAATGGGATGCAGTGACTGAGTGTAAGGGGCTGCTGTGACTGAGTGAAAGGGGCTGCTGTGATTGAGTGAAAGGGGCTGCTGTGACTGAGTGAAAGGGGCTGCTGTGACTGAGTGAAAGGGGCTGCTGTGACTGAGTGAAATGGGATGCAGTGATTGAGTGAAATGTGATGCAGTGACTGAGTGAAATGGGAGGTAGTGACTGACTGAATTTGGGAGGGAGTGCCTGAGTGAAATGGGATGCAGTGACTGAGGGTAATGGGACACAGTGACTGAGTGAAATAGGATGCACTGTCTCAGTTGAATAGGATTCACTGTCTCCGTTAAATAGCATGTAGTGACTGAGTCAAATGGAATGCTGTGACTGAGTGAAATGGGATGCAGTGGCTGAGTGAAATGGGAAGCAGTGGCTGATTGAAATGGGATGCAGTGGCTGAGTGAAATGGGATGCAGTGACTGAGGGAAAGGAGACGCAGTGACTGTGGGAAATGGGTTGCAGTGACTGAGGAAAATGGGAGGCAGTGATTGAGTGAAATGGGATGCAGTCACTGAGTGTAACGTGATGCAGTGACTGAGTGAAATGGGATGCAGTGACTGAGTGAAATGGGATTCAGGGACCGACGGTCATGGGATGCAGTGACTGATGGAAATGGGATGCAGTGACTGAGGGAAATGGGATGCAGTGACTGAGTGATATGGGGATGCAGTGACTGAGGGAAATGAGATGCATTGACTGAGGGAAATGTGATGCATTGACTGAGGGAAATGAGATGCATTGACTGAGGGAAATGACATGCAGTGACTGAGGGAAAGGAGATGAAGTGACTGTGGGAAATGGAATGCTGTGACTGAGGGTAATGGGATGCACCGTCTCAGTTCAATGAGATTCACTGTCTCAGTTAAATGGGATTCAGTGACTGAGGGAAATGGGATTCGCTGACTGAGTGAAATGGGATGCGGTGACTGAGGGAAAGGAGACGCAGTGACTGTGGGAAATGGGTTGCAGTGACTGAGGAAAATGGGATGCAGTGATTGAGTGAAATGGGATGCAGTGGCTGAGTGAAATGGGATGCAGTGGCTGAGTGATGTGGGATGCAGTGGCTGAGTGATGTGGGATGCAGTGGCTGAGTGATGTGGGATGCAGTGGCTGAGTGATGTGGGATGCAGTGGCTGAGTGATGTGGGATGCAGTGGCTGAGTGAAATGGGATGCAGTGGCTGAGTGAAATGGGATGCAGTACCTGACGGAACTTGAATGAAGCGTCAGATGAGAAACGGGATGCAGTGACTGCGTGAAATGTGATGCCGTGACTGCGTGAAGTGTGATGCAGTGAATGCGTGAAATGTGATGCAGTGACTGCGTGAAATGTGATGCAGTGTCTGCGTGAAATGGGATGCAGTGTCTGCGTGAAATGTGACGCCGTGACTGCGTGAAATGTGATGCCGTGACTGCGTGAAGTGTGATGCAGTGACTGCGTGAAGTGTGATGCAGTGTCTGCGTGAAATGTGATGCAGTGTCTGCGTGAAATGGGATGCAGTGTCTGCGTGAAATGGGATGCAGTGACTGTGGGAAATGGGATGCAGTGACTGTGGGAAACGAGATGAAGTGACTGTGTGAAATGTGACGCTGTGACTGTGTGAAATGTGATGCTGTGACTGTGTGAAATGGGATGCAGTGACTGAGTGAAATGGGATGCAGTGACTGTGGGAAATGGGATGCAGTGACTGAGTGAAATGGGATGCAGTGACTGAGTGAAATGGGATGCAGTGACTGAGTGATGTGGGATGCAGTGACTGAGGGAAATGTGATGCTGTGACTGTGTGAAATGTGATGCTGTGACTGTGTGAAATGGGATGCAGTGACTGTGGGAAATGGGTTGCAGTGACTGAGGAAAATGGGATGCAGTGATTGAGTGATGTGGGATGCAGTGGCTGAGTGATGTGGGATGCAGTGGCTGAGTGATGTGGGATGCAGTGGCTGAGTGATGTGGGATGCAGTGGCTGAGTGATGTGGGATGCAGTGGCTGAGTGATGTGGGATGCAGTGGCTGAGTGAAATGGGATGCAGTGGCTGAGTGAAATGGGATGCAGTACCTGACGGAACTTGAATGAAGCGTCAGATGAGAAACGGGATGCAGTGACTGCGTGAAATGTGATGCCATGACAGCGTGAAGTGTGATGCAGTGACTGCGTGAAATGTGATGCAGTGACTGCGTGAAATGTGATGCAGTGTCTGCGTGAAATGGGATGCAGTGTCTGCGTGAAATGTGATGCCGTGACTGCGTGAAGTGTGATGCCGTGACTGCGTGAAGTGTGATGCCGTGACTGCGTGAAGTGTGATGCAGTGACTGCGTGAAGTGTGATGCAGTGACTGCGTGAAATGTGATGCAGTGTCTGCGTGAAATGTGATGCAGTGTCTGCGTGAAATGGGATGCAGTGTCTGCGTGAAATGGGATGCAGTGACTGTGGGAAATGGGATGCAGTGACTGTGGGAAACGAGATGAAGTGACTGTGTGAAATGTGATGCTGTGACTGAGTGAAATGTGATGCTGTGACTGTGTGAAATGTGATGCTGTGACTGTGTGAAATGTGATGCTGTGACAGAGTGAAATGGGATGCAGTGACTGTGGGAAATGGGATGCAGTGAATTAGTGAAGTGAGATGCAGTGACTGAGTGAAATGGGATGCAGTGACTGAGTGAAATGGGATGCAGTGACTGAGTGAAATGGGATGCAGTGACTGAGTGAAGTGGGATGCAGTGAATGAGTGAAGTGAGGTGCAGTGACTGATGGAGATTGAATGCAGTGTCTGATGCAAATGGGATGCACTGGCTGAGTGAAATGGGATGCAGTGACTGAGTGAAATGGGATGCAGTGACTGAGGGAAATGGGATGCAGTGACTGAGGGAAATGGAATGCAGTGACTGAGGGAAATGGGATGCAGTGACTTTTGGAAATGGGATGCAGTGAGTGATGGAAATGGGAGGCAGTGACTGAGGGAAATGGGATGCAGTGACTGAGTGATATAGGATGCAGTGGCTGAGTGAAATGGGATGCAGTGGCTGAGTGAAATGGAATGCTGTGACTGAGGGAAATGAGATGCAGTGGCTGAGTGAAATGAGATGCAGTACCTGACGGAACTTGAATCAAGCGTCAGATGAGAAACGGGATGCAGTGACTGTGTGAAATAGGATGCAGTGACAGAGTGAAATGTGATGCAGTGACAGAGTGAAATGTGATGCCGTGACTGCGTGAAATGTGATGCCGTGACTGCGTGAAGTGTGATGCAGTGACTGCGTGAAATGTGATGCAGTGACTGAGTGAAGTGAGATGCAGTGACTGAGTGAAGTGAGATGCAGTGACTGAGTGAAATGGGATGCAGTGACTGAGTGAAATGGGATGCAGTGACTGAGTGAAATGGGATGCAGTGACTGAGTGAAATGGGATGCAGTGACTGAGTGAAATGAGCTGCAATGACTGTGTGAAGTGGGATGCAGTGAATGAGTGAAATGAGGTGCAGTGACTGATGGAGATTGAATGCAGTGTCTGATGGAAATGGGATGCAGTGACTGAGGGAAATGGGATGCAGTGACTGAGGGAAATGGGATGCAGTGACTTTTGGAAATGGGATGCAGTGAGTGATGGAAATGGGTGGCAGTGAGTGATGGAAATGGGAGGCAGTGATTGAATGAAACGGGTACGAGTGACCATGGAGATGGGATGCAGTGACCTGGGGAAAGGAGATGCATTGACTGTGGAAACGGGATGCTGTGACTGAGGGTAACGGGTTGCAGTGGCTAAGTGAAATGGGACGCCGTGTCTCTGTGAAATGTGATGCGGAGACTGTGGGGAAATGGATTCTGTGACTGAATGAAATGGGATGCAGTGACTGAGTGAAATGTGATGCGTTGACTGATGGAAAGGAGATGCAGTCACTGTTTGAAATGGCATGCAGTGACTGATGGAAATGGGATGCAGTGACTGATGGAAATGGGATGCAGTGACTGAGCTAAATGGGATGCAGTGACTGAATGAAATGAGATGCAGTGACTGAGGGAAATGAGATGCACTGATGTAGGGAAATTGGATGCACTGGGTGAGTGAAATGTGATGCAGTCACTGAGTGAAATGGGATGCACTGGTGAGAGAAATGGGATGCAGTGACTGAGGGAAATGGGATGCAGTCACTGAAGGAAATGGGATGCAGTGACTGAGGGAAATGGGATGCAGTGACTGAGTGAAATGGGATGCAGTGATTGAGTGAAATGTGATGCAGTGACTGAGTGAAATGGGAGGTAGTGACTGACTGAATTTGGGAGGGAGTGCCTGAGTGAAATGGGATGCAGTGACTGAGGGTAATGGGACACAGTGACTGAGTGAAATAGGATGCACTGTCTCAGTTGAATAGGATTCACTGTCTCCGTTAAATAGCATGTAGTGACTGAGTCAAATGGAATGCTGTGACTGAGTGAAATGGGATGCAGTGGCTGAGTGAAATGGGAAGCAGTGGCTGATTGAAATGGGATGCAGTGGCTGAGTGAAATGGGATGCAGTGACTGAGGGAAAGGAGACGCAGTGACTGTGGGAAATGGGTTGCAGTGACTGAGGAAAATGGGAGGCAGTGATTGAGTGAAATGGGATGCAGTCACTGAGTGTAACGTGATGCAGTGACTGAGTGAAATGGGATGCAGTGACTGAGTGAAATGGGATTCAGGGACCGACGGTCATGGGATGCAGTGACTGATGGAAATGGGATGCAGTGACTGAGGGAAATGGGATGCAGTGACTGAGTGATATGGGGATGCAGTGACTGAGGGAAATGAGATGCATTGACTGAGGGAAATGTGATGCATTGACTGAGGGAAATGAGATGCATTGACTGAGGGAAATGACATGCAGTGACTGAGGGAAAGGAGATGAAGTGACTGTGGGAAATGGAATGCTGTGACTGAGGGTAATGGGATGCACCGTCTCAGTTCAATGAGATTCACTGTCTCAGTTAAATGGGATTCAGTGACTGAGGGAAATGGGATTCGCTGAATGAGTGAAATGGGATGCAGTGACTGAGGGAAAGGAGACGCAGTGACTGTGGGAAATGGGTTGCAGTGACTGAGGAAAATGGGATGCAGTGATTGAGTGAAATGGGATGCAGTGGCTGAGTGAAATGGGATGCAGTGGCTGAGTGATGTGGGATGCAGTGGCTGAGTGATGTGGGATGCAGTGGCTGAGTGATGTGGGATGCAGTGGCTGAGTGATGTGGGATGCAGTGGCTGAGTGAAATGGGATGCAGTGGCTGAGTGAAATGGGATGCAGTACCTGACGGAACTTGAATGAAGCGTCAGATGAGAAACGGGATGCAGTGACTGCGTGAAATGTGATGCCGTGACTGCGTGAAGTGTGATGCAGTGACTGCGTGAAATGTGATGCAGTGACTGCGTGAAATGTGATGCAGTGTCTGCGTGAAATGGGATGCAGTGTCTGCCTGAAATGTGACGCCGTGACTGCGTGAAATGTGATGCCGTGACTGCGTGAAATGTGATGCCGTGACTGCGTGAAGTGTGATGCAGTGTCTGCGTGAAATGTGATGCAGTGTCTGCGTGAAATGGGATGAAGTGTCTGCGTGAAATGGGATGCAGTGACTGTGGGAAATGGGATGCAGTGACTGTGGGAAACGAGATGAAGTGACTGTGTGAAATGTGATGCTGTGACTGTGTGAAATGTGATGCTGTGACTGTGTGAAATGGGATGCAGTGACTGAGTGAAATGGGATGCAGTGACTGTGGGAAATGGGATGCAGTGACTGAGTGAAATGGGATGCAGTGACTGAGTGAAATGGGATGCAGTGACTGAGTGATGTGGGATGCAGTGACTGAGGGAAATGTGATGCTGTGACTGTGTGAAATGTGATGCTGTGACTGTGTGAAATGGGATGCAGTGACTGTGGGAAATGGGTTGCAGTGACTGAGGAAAATGGGATGCAGTGATTGAGTGATGTGGGATGCAGTGGCTGAGTGATGTGGGATGCAGTGGCTGAGTGATGTGGGATGCAGTGGCTGAGTGATGTGGGATGCAGTGGCTGAGTGAAATGGGATGCAGTGGCTGAGTGAAATGGGATGCAGTGGCTGAGTGAAATGGGATGCAGTACCTGACGGAACTTGAATGAAGCGTCAGATGAGAAACGGGATGCAGTGACTGCGTGAAATGTGATGCCATGACAGCGTGAAGTGTGATGCAGTGACTGCGTGAAATGTGATGCAGTGACTGCGTGAAATGTGATGCAGTGTCTGCGTGAAATGGGATGCAGTGTCTGCGTGAAATGTGATGCCGTGACTGCGTGAAGTGTGATGCCGTGACTGCGTGAAGTGTGATGCCGTGACTG
Source organism: Stegostoma tigrinum (assembly GCF_030684315.1). Taxonomy (NCBI): domain Eukaryota; kingdom Metazoa; phylum Chordata; class Chondrichthyes; order Orectolobiformes; family Stegostomatidae; genus Stegostoma; species Stegostoma tigrinum. Next base: position 327,354 of record NW_026728057.1, read on the forward strand.
CGTGAAGTGTGATGCAGTGACTGCGTGAAGTGTGATGCAGTGTCTGCGTGAAATGTGATGCAGTGTCTGCGTGAAATGGGATGCAGTGTCTGCGTGAAATGGGATGCAGTGTCTGCGTGAAATGGGATGCAGTGACTGTGGGAAATGGGATGCAGTGACTGTGGGAAACGAGATGAAGTGACTGTGTGAAATGTGATGCTTTGACTGTGTGAAATGTGATGCTGTGACTGTGTGAAATGTGATGCTGTGACTGTGTGAAATGGGATGCAGTGACTGAGTGAAATGGGATGCAGTGACTATGGGAAATGGGATGCAGTGAATTAGTGAAGTGAGATGCAGTGACTGAGTGAAATGGGATGCAGTGACTGAGTGAAATGGGATGCAGTGACTGAGTGAAATGGGATGCAGTGACTGAGTGAAGTGGGATGCAGTGACTGAGTGAAGTGGGATGCAGTGAATGAGTGAAGTGAGGTGCAGTGACTGATGGAGATTGAATGCAGTGTCTGATGCAAATGGGATGCACTGACTGAGTGAAATGGGATGCAGTGACTGAGTGAAATGGGATGCAGTGACTGAGGGAAATGGGATGCAGTGACTGAGGGAAATGGAATGCAGTGACTGAGGGAAATGGGATGCAGTGACTTTTGGAAATGGGATGCAGTGAGTGATGGAAATGGGAGGCAGTGACTGAGGGAAATGGGATGCAGTGACTGAGTGATATAGGATGCAGTGGCTGAGTGAAATGGGATGCAGTGGCTGAGTGAAATGGGATGCAGTGGCTGAGTGAAATGGAATGCTGTGACTGAGGGAAATGAGATGCAGTGGCTGAGTGAAATGAGATGCAGTACCTGATGGAACTTGAATCAAGCGTCAGATGAGAAACGGGATGCAGTGACTGTGTGAAATGGGATGCAGTGACTGCGTGAAATGTGATGCAGTGACAGAGTGAAATGTGATGCAGTGACAGAGTGAAATGTGATGCCGTGACTGCGTGAAATATGATGCCGTGACTGCGTGAAGTGTGATGCAGTGACTGCGTGAAATGTGATGCAGTGACTGAGTGAAGTGAGATGCAGTGACTGAGTGAAGTGAGATGCAGTGACTGAGTGAAATGGGATGCAGTGACTGAGTGAAATGGGATGCAGTGACTGAGTGAAATGGGATGCAGTGACTGAGTGAAATGAGCTGCAATGACTGTGTGAAGTGGGATGCAGTGAATGAGTGAAATGAGGTGCAGTGACTGATGGAGATTGAATGCAGTGTCTGATGGAAATGGGATGCAGTGACTGAGGGAAATGGGATGCAGTGACTGAGGGAAATGGGATGCAGTGACTTTTGGAAATGGGATGCAGTGAGTGATGGAAATGGGTGGCAGTGAGTGATGGAAATGGGAGGCAGTGATTGAATGAAACGGGTACGAGTGACCATGGAGATGGGATGCAGTGACCTGGGGAAAGGAGATGCATTGACTGTGGAAACGGGATGCTGTGACTGAGGGTAACGGGTTGCAGTGGCTAAGTGAAATGGGACGCCGTGTCTCTGTGAAATCTGATGCGGAGACTGTGGGGAAATGGATTCTGTGACTGAATGAAATGGGATGCAGTGACTGAGTGAAATGTGATGCGTTGACTGATGGAAAGGAGATGCAGTCACTGTTTGAAATGGCATGCAGTGACTGATGGAAATGGGATGCAGTGACTGATGGAAATGGGATGCAGTGACTGAGCTAAATGGGATGCAGTGACTGAATGAAATGAGATGCAGTGACTGAGGGAAATGAGATGCACTGATGTAGGGAAATTGGATGCACTGGGTGAGTGAAATGTGATGCAGTCACTGAGTGAAATGGGATGCACTGGTGAGAGAAATGGGATGCAGTGACTGAGGGAAATGGGATCCAGTCACTGAAGGAAATGGGATGCAGTGACTGAGGGAAATGGGATGCAGTGACTGAGTGAAATGGGAAGCTGTGAATGAGTGAAATGGGAAGCTGTGAATGAGTGAAATGAGCTGCAGTGACTGAGTGACATGGGGTGCAGTGACTCTGTGAAATGGGATGCAGTGACTGAGGGAAATGGGTTGCAGTGACTGAGTGAAATGGGAAGCAGTGAATGAGTGAAAGGGGATTTTGTGACTGAGTTAAAGGAGATGCTGTGACTGAGGGAAATGGGATGCACTGTCTCAGTTGAATAGGATTCACTGTCTCCGTTAAATAGCATGTAGTGACTGAGTCAAATGGAATGCTGTGACTGAGTGAAATGGGAAGCAGTGGCTGAGTGAAATGGGAAGCAGTGGCTGAGTGAAATGGGATGCTGTGACTGAGGGAAAGGAGACGCAGTGACTGTGGGAAATGGGTTGCAGTGACTGAGGAAAATGGGCGGCAGTGATTGAGTGAAATGGGATGCAGTCACTGAGTGAAATGTGATGCAGTGACTGAGTGAAATGGGATGCAGTGACTGAGTGAAATGGGATTCAGGGACCGACGGTCATGTGATGCTGTGACTAATGGAAATGGGATGCAGTGACTGAGGTTAATGGGATGCAGTGGCTGAGTGAAATGGGATGCAGTGACTGAGGGAAATGGGATGCAGTGGCTGAGGGAAATGAGATGCATTGACTGAGGGAAATGAGATGCATTGACTGAGGGAAATGAGATGCATTGACTGAGGGAAATGAGATGCAGTGACTGAGGGAAATGACATGCAGTGACTGAGGGAAAGGAGATGAAGTGACTGTGGGAAATGGAATGCTGTGACTGAGGGTAATGGGATGCACCGTCTCAGTTCAATGAGATTCACTGTCTCAGTTAAATGGGATGCGCTGACTGAGTGAAATGGGATGCGCCGACTGAGTGAAATGGGATGCGGTGACTGAGGGAAAGGAGACGCAGTGACTGTGGGAAATGGGTTGCAGTGACTGAGGAAAATGGGATGCAGTGACTGAGTGAAATGGGATGCAGTGACTGAGTGATGTGGGATGCAGTGGCTGAGTGAAATGGGATGCAGTGGCTGAGTGAAATGGGATGCAGTGGCTGAGTGAAATGGGATGCAGTACCTGACGGAACTTGAATGAAGCGTCAGATGAGAAACGGGATGCAGTGACTGTGTGAAATGGGATGCAGTGACTGCGTGAAATAGGATGCAGTGACAGAGTAAAATGTGATGCCGTGACTGCGTGAAATGTGATGCCGTGACTGCGTGAAGTGTGATGCAGTGACTGCGTGAAATGTGATGCTGTGACTGCGTGAAATGTGATGCAGTGACTGCGTGAAATGTGATGCAGTGTCTGCGTGAAATGGGATGCAGTGACAGAGTGAAATGTGATGCCGTGACTGCGTGAAATGTGATGCCGTGACTGCGTGAAATGGGATGCAGTGACTGTGGGAAATGGGATGCAGTGACTGTGGGAAACGAGATGAAGTGACTGTGTGAAATGTGATGCAGTGACTGTGGGAAATGGGATGCAGTGACTGAGTGAAGTGAGATGCAGTGACTGAGTGATATGGGATGCAGTGACTGAGTGAAATGGGATGCAGTGACTGAGTGAAATGGGATTCAGGGACCGACGGTCATGGGATGCAGTGACTGATGGAAATGGGATGCAGTGACTGAGTGAAATGGGATGCAGTGGCTGAGTGAAATGGGATGCAGTGACTGAGGGAAATAGGATGCAGTGGCTGAGTGAAATGGAATGCAGTGGCTGAGGGAAATGAGATGCATTGACTGAGGGAAATGAGATGCATTGACTGAGGGAAATGAGATGAATTGACTGAGGGAAATGAGATGCATTGACTGAGGGAAATGAGATGCATTGACTGAGGGAAAGGAGATGAAGTGACTGTGGGAAATGGAATGCTGTGACTGAGGGTAATGGGATGCACCGTCTCAGTTCAATGAGATTCACTGTCTCAGTTAAATGGGATTCAGTGACTGAGGGAAATGGGATGCGCTGACTGAGTGAAATGGGATGCGGTGACTGAGGGAAAGGAGACGCAGTGACTGTGGGAAATGGGTTGCAGTGACTGAGGAAAATGGGAGGCAGTGATTGAGTGAAATGGGATGCAGTGGCTGAGTGATGTGGGATGCAGTGGCTGAGTGAAATGGGATGCAGTGGCTGAGTGAAATAGGATGCAGTACCTGACGGAACTTGAATGAAGCGTCAGATGAGAAACGGGATGCAGTGACTGTGTGAAATGGGATGCAGTGACTGCGTGAAATAGGATGCAGTGACTCCGTGAAGTGTGATGCCGTGACTGCGTGAAGTGTGATGCAGTGACTGCGTGAAATGTGATGCAGTGACTGCGTGACATGTGATGCAGTGTCTGCGTGAAATGGGATGCAGTGTCTGCGTGAAATGGGATGCAGTGTCTGCGTGAAATGGGATGCAGTGACTGTGGGAAATGGGATGCAGTGACTGTGGGAAATGGGATGCAGTGAATGAGTGAAGTGAGCTGCAATGATTGTGTGAAGTGGGATGCAGTGAATGAGTGAAGTGAGGTGCAGTGACTGATGGAGATTGAATGCAGTGTCTGATGCAAATGGGATGTACTGACTGAGTGAAATGGGATGCACTGACTGAGGGAAATGGGATGCAGTGACTGAGGGAAATGGGATGCAGTGTTAGGGTTAGGGTTACATCATGGGTCCAGCCTCCAATGAAATGATGTTATTCTACTCTTTCTGGAATTGACACTGTCCGGTCTGTTACCATGAGTACTGTCATTTCCGGTTTTGATCTGTATGGGTTTGTGTGTGGGGGTCCAATTGTATCTGTTTGTTGGTTGCATTATGGGTGGAGAATCACGCCTCTCAGAGGACACTGCGACAAGGTAACCGTAGTAGCCCAAGCCAAGCATAGACACGCACAGGAATTCCGAGAGGCATGGTTCTGCACCCGTTCTCCAGCCTCACATTCTTGGTCTCTTCAGTCTGAATATGATCACTCAACCATATCCGTGATGACAAACAATAGAGTCTTACTTCCCAAAATCTACAAACAGGACTGTCCAGACAGATCCATTTGTTCTAATGATATCATCTTCTGCTGGAGGGATTCCGAAATGTCTGCATTCTTCCTCAACTGAGCATTCCTTGCATTCGTGGTTGACAGAGCTGTCAGCCACGTCCATTGTGCTGCAGGGTTCCCAAGCGGAATATGAGTTGCTGTTCCTGCAACTTTGGGGTGGCATCATTTGTGGCACTGCAGGAGGCCCATGTTCAGTTTGGTTATGACTTTTGAGGAATGGATGGTCCCTTTGAGATTGAAATTGGAGAAAGATTTCAGGATTTTTTCATGTTCTTGTCTTTCTGTTATGCCCCTAGGAAAAAAGCAATGAAAGTGCCGTTAATGTTTTGCACGGCGAGCTGCTGCATACTAACCGGTCTCACACCATTACCATCACCTTGCCCTTGTGAAGGCAGATATGGATAAGGTTCTCAAAGCTGATAGAAGATTGAAACCACTCTAATCCTGTGACGATGGTAAGTTTCCCTTCTTTAAAAAAAAATGCTTGCAGCTGAATTCGCATAATATAGAGCACAGTGGCTCTGGTTAACACCACTGTCTCAATTCCACCCTTTGGTGACTTTCTGTGTGGAGTTTGCACTTTCTCTATGTGCCTGCATGGGTTTTCTCCGGGTGCTCGAGTTTGCTCCCACAGTCAACAGATGTGCAAGGTCGGTGGATTGGCCGTGCTAAATTTCCCAAGGTGTTCAGTGATGTGTAGGTTAGGTGAGTTATAGGTGGATGGGTCTGGGTGGGATGCTGTGAGGGGCAGTGTGGACATGTTGGGCTGACCGACCTGTTTCCACACTGTAAGGGTTCTCTGATTCATGATTCTATGATTTTACTGAGCGCAAAGGTACAATATTGACTCGTCATATTTGTCTCACCTCTTTACACATTGATAAGAAAGCTTTAATGTCAGTTTCTATGCATTTGCAACTTGTCTGCTGTCTCTGACAAGGCTGACGATATCTACTTCTCTAATGCACATCCCCTGTCCCCCAACACTGAGAGGTGACACTTGCTTTTCATTTAGTACAATAAAAAAAACAATAGCCTCCATATTACATCCAGCGGCTTCTCTTAACACTCACACACTGTTCTTTTTTTCCTCCAGGTATTGACCACCCATCATTTCTAATTCCTCATCTCATCTCTCTCTCATGCGCTCTCTCTCTCTCTCTCTCTCATGCACTCTCTCTCTCTCTCTCATGCGCTCTCTCTCTCTCTCTCTCTCTCTCTCCCTCTGTCTCTCTCTCTCTGTCTCTCTCTCTCTCTGTCTTTATCTCTCCTCTCCCTGTTCTCCCCCATCACTTCACTCACAGGCACCAACAGAGGTTCACAGTCACACTATGTTGCACATGCATATTCTGTCCCTCATGCACAAACACACTACACACACACAAAAAAAAGTCAGGAACACAGTCTCTCACGAACACACTCTGTCACATTCTCACTCATTCATACTCCATACCGTCACACAGTCGTACACGGTCTTGCACACATTCTGTGGCACACTTGCATGCACTGTTGCAGGATCTTTTGCCAATGCTCTCACTCTCAAGTACACACATACTACCACAAATCTCTCCCTCACACACTTCGGTTTGCAAATTCACTTGCTGTCAAGCTCACTCACACTTACAGACACACTCACTCCCTCATGCATGCTGTAACACTCCCTTCTTGTGCTAACTCCCTTTCACACACTCTCAAGCACAGTCACTGGCACACACATTCTGTCGTGCGCACACACACACTTTCATGCACTGTCTTTGCACTCTTGAGCACAATCATATGCTCACCTCTCTCTTGCACACAGTCAATTTGATTTGAGTCAGAGATAATGGGAGCTGCAGATGCTGGAGAATCCAAGATAATAAAATGTGAGGCTGGATGAACACAGCAGGCTGTGATGAAGCACAGCATCTCTGATGAAGGGTCTTGGCCCGAAACGTCAGCTTTTGTGCTCCTGAGATGCTGCTTGGCCTGCTGTGTTCATCCAGCCTCACATTTTATTATCTTGATTTGAGTCATAATTGTCACATGTGCCCAGGTACAGTGTAAAGTTTTCTTCTGCATGCAGTATAGACAGGTATATCAAACAAAGCGCATTAGTGAAACGGAACATAGTGACAGCTACAGAGAAGATGCACAGAGAGCAAGATCAAAATTAGATTTAAGCTTTTCAGTGTCCTATTCAGATGTCCAATAACAGCAGTGAAGAATCTGTTCTTGAATCTTTTCACGCATGTATACAAACTTTTTTTACATCTTCCCTTCAGAAAAAGGGAGAAGAGAGTGTAATTGGCGGGTGAGAAGGGCCTTTGATTATGTCAGTTTCTTTCCCGAGGCAGCGGGAAGTAGAGGTGGAATCAACGAATGGAAGGCTGGTTTGCATGATGGACTATGCTGTGTTCATGACTCTGCAGTTTCTTGTGATCTTAGGAAGAGCTGTTGCCAAACCATGCTGTGACATGCATCCAGATAGGATGCTTTCTCTGGTACATGAATGAAAGTTGACCTTGCGGACACTCCAAATTACCTTAGCCTGCTGGGGAAATAGAGACATTTGGTGTGCTTTTTTGCCCATTGCGACGATCTGGGTGGACCAGGAGAGATTGTTGGTGATCGACACTCTCAACTATCTCCACCTCAGCAACATCTCTCTCAGTGTCTGATGCAGGCGCTCACACACTCACATTCTGTCACCTATTCTGTCTGTCTGTCTCTCCCTCTCTCCCTCATCGCCCATCTCTCTGTCTCGCTCTCTCTCTCTCTGTCTCGCGCTCTCTCTCTCTCGCTCTCGCGCTCTCTCTCTCTCGCTCTCTCTCTCGCGCTGTCTCTCTCTCTCGCGCTGTCTCTCTCTCGCGCTGTCTCTCTCTCTCGCGCTGTCTCTCTCTCTCGCGCTGTCTCTCTCTCTCGCGCGCTCTCTCTTCCTCCCCCACCCCCCAACCTCTCTGGCTCTCTCTCTCTCTCTCTCTCCCTCTCCCTCTCTCTCTCTCTCTCTCTCTCTTTTTCTCACACACCAACTCATTGCTCAGTATTCCATGGTATCTGAATTGTTGGAAGAATTAACTTAGACTGAGCGTGGATTTTCTCCCAAATTAGTTATGACAAAGCAGAACCAATTCTGCCTGGAAGAAGAAAGGCAGGAGCCATAATAATTAGGGATTGTTTTGCTAGAGGAACCGTGCTGTGATATGCATCCAGATAGGATGCTTTCTGTGGTACATCAATGAAAGTTGCCCTTGTGGGCACACGCAATTGCCTTAGCCTCCTGTGAAGTAGAGACAACGGTGTGCTTTTTTGCTCATTGCGATGATGTGGATGGACCAGTGAACTAATCTAAGCCCATCCCCCAACACGATCCCATTATCATCCATATGCTTATCCGAGGACTGTTGAAATGCCCCGAATGTGGCTGAGCTAACTGCATTGTCAGGCAGGGGGTTCCACATCCTTACCACTCTCTGAGTAAAGAACCTGCCTCTGATATCTATCTCAAATCTATTATCCCTCACTGTTAAGCTGTGCCCCCGAATACAAGCTGACGTCATCATCCTCGGAAAAAGACCCACACTGTCCACCCTGTCTCATCCACTGATCATCTTGTATGTCTCTATTAAATCCCCTCTGAACCACCTTCTCTCCAATGAGTACAGACCCAAGTCCCTCAGCCTTTCTTCAGAAGACCTTCACTCCGGACCAGGCAACATCTCCTCTGCACCTTTTCCAATGCTTCCACATCCTTCCTGTAATGGGGCGACCAGAACTGTACGCAATATTCCAAATGAGACCGCACCAGTTTTTTGGACAGTTGCTCTGGATCTCAATCCCACTGCCAATAAAACCTAAAACACCGGAAGCCGCCTTCACAGCACTATCAACCTGGATGGCAATTTTCAGGGATCGACATAGATGGACACCCTCTGCACAGCAACACTACCAAGAATCTTTCCATTGACCCAATATTCTGCCTTCCTATTATTCATCCCAAAGTGAATCACCTCACATTTATCCGCATTGAACTCCATCTGCCACCTTTCCGCCCAATTCTGCAGTTCATCCAAGTCTACCTGTCACCTGCAACATTCTTCCACATTGTCCACCACTCCACCGACTTGAGTGTCATCTGCAAACTTACTAACCGATCTACCAATGCCTCCGTCCAAGTCATTTATTAAAATGACAAACAGCAGTGGTCCCAAAACAGATCCTTGAGACAAACCAGAAGTCACCAGACTCCAGGCTGAATATTTTCTATCAAACACCAATGGTTGCCGCCTTAGCCAAAGCCAGTTTCTAATCCAACCTGCTAAATCTCCCTCAATCCCATGTCTCCATGTTTTCTCCAATAGCCTACCATGTGGAACCTTATCGAAGGCTTTACTGAAGTCCATGTCCACCACGTCAACTGCCCGACCCTCATCCACGTGCTTGGTCACCTTCCAAAATTACTCAATGAGGCTTGTGAGACACGACCTGCCCTTGACAAATCCATGTCGACTATCTCCCATCAAATTGGTGCTTGCTCGATGACTATAAATCCTATCTCTTATAATCCTTTCCAAAACTTTTCCTGCAACAGACGGAAGGCTCACTGGGTTTATAATTACCTGGGTCATCTCTACTGCCCTCTTTGAACAAGGGCACAACATTTGCAACCCTCCAGCCTTCTGGTACTAAACCTGTAGACAATGAGGATTCAAAGATCAAGGCCAAAGGCTCCGTCACCACCTCCGTAGCCTCCCAGAGAATCTGAAAGTTTCGAAGGATGCTGCGTTGTATCCGGAGGTTGGTGGGGTGGTACGTTAGGACGAGGGAGACTTTGTTTTGGTTGTTGTTGCGGGGTGGGGTGAGAGGGATTTGTTGCAGGAAATGCTGGAGACACGGTCGAGGGCGTTATCAACCACAGAGCGGGGCAAGTTGTGGTCTTTGAAAAATGAGGACATCTGAGATATACGGGAATAGAATACCTCATCCTGTGAGTGCAGATGCAGAGGCAAAGGAATGGGGAATAGGGGATGAATTGTTGCAGGAATATGGTGGGAGGAGGTGTAATCTTGGTAGCTGTGGGAATTGGTGGAGTTGAAATAGATATTTGTTTCTCAGTGGTTGGAAATAGAGTGGTCCAGGTAGGAGAGAGAGGTATCAGAGATTGTCCAGGTTAACTTCAAGTTCGGGAGGAAGGTGTTGGTGAAGTGGATGAACTGTTCGAGCCCCTTGTGGGAACACGAGGCGGTGCCGATACAGTCATCAATGTAACGGAGGAAGAGGTGGGGTTGAGGGCCAGTGTAGGTACGGAAGAGGGAGCGTTCCATGTAACCTACAAAGAGGCAGGCATAGCTTGGGCCCATTTGGCTACCCTGGCCACCCTCTTTGTCTGTAGGAAGTGGGAGGAATTGAAAGAGAAACTGTTGAGGGTTGTTCAAGGACCGGAACTTCCCCCTCCTCAGTGGTCAAAAACACCCTCGACCGTGTCACCCGCGTTTCCCACAACTCATCCCTCTCACCCGCACCCCATAATAACTACCAAAACAGTGTCCTCGTTGCCCTCACGTACCACCCCACCAACATCTGGATTCAATGCGTCGTCCTCCGACCCTTCTGCCATCCGCAATCCGACCCCACCACCAAAGACGTTTTTCCCACCACCCTTAGGTGACCCCCTTATCCGCTCCACACTCCCCTCTAGCACTCCCGACACCCAGCACTTTTCCCTGCATATCCATAAATGTTGTCACCAAAACGTTTAAAATTCACTGGTCCCGATACCTCCCCCCCATCCCAGGCCCCAGGAAGAATTTCCTCAGCAAACAGATGTTTACCTGCACATCTGCTAATGTGGTAGACTGTATCCACTGTTGCCATTGTGGCCCCCTCTGCATCGGGGAAACCAAACAGGTTTGGGGACCGCTTCGCCTGTGCTCAGTTTGCACTAAAGAACTGCACCTCCCAGTCGTGAACTGTTTCGACTCTCCCTACCAATCCTCAGGTAACATGTCCATCCTGGGCCTCCTGCAGTGCCACAACGATGCCACCTGAAGGTTGCAGGAGCAGCACCTCATATTGCGCTTGGGAACCCTGCACTCCATGGTATCAATGTGGACTTCACAAGCTTCAAAATCACCCCTCCCCTTCCCGCATCCCAAAACCAGCCCACCTATCCCATCCTGCCACCTCAAACCCCACCCCCATTACCTGCCTCCTAACCTCTTCCCGCCCCGGAGACCTGTTCGTCCTCCCCGGACTGACCTCTCCCCTCCCTACCTCCCCACCTACATTCACCTCTGCTGGCTCCATCCCCACCTCTTTAACTTGTCTGTCTCCTCTCCACCTATCTTCTCCTCTATCCATCTTTGATCCGCCTCCCCCTCTCTCACTATTTATTTCAGAACTCTCTCCCCCTCCCCCTTTTCTGATGAAAGGTCTCGGCCCAACATGTCAGCTTTTGTGCTCCTCAGATGCTGCTTGGCCTGCTGTGTTCATCCAGCTGCACACTTTGTTATCTCTACATCTCTTAACAACCTCAATAAGTGAGTTCGAGAGCGAACTATGCAGGGTAGACTTTGGGTTTATCATTCTAACTTGCCAGTCCTGAAAGATGAAAGTTGGTTTGTGTTGGATGTTTGTCTCATAGCTACGAAAGATACACTGAAAGGATTTTTCAAATCTTTTGTTGAGAATTGTACCCATTTAGTCACTAATCCTTTTCCTTTTTTCAAGCTTCCTTGGTAGTGACAAATTTCAAATATCTGCGGAATTTTATTTGGCTTTGTATTGGTTCTCTGTGATTCTCTGTTCATGGCTCCACGACCTGCTAGCTAATTACAGAATTTATCATTGATGTGCTTCAGTCTTATATATCCCAATTTCAGGAGAAAGTCCAGAGAGACCTTTTAAAGGAAAGGGGTTTAGAAAGAAAATCTATCGATCAAAATCATGAACAGTTGATAAATTATTTGCAGACGACACAAAGGTCGGAGGTGTCGTTGACAGTGTAGAGGGCTGTTGTAGGCTGCAGCGGGACATTGACAGGATGCAGAGATGGGCTGAGAGGTGGCAGATGGAGTTCAACCTTGATAAATGCGAGGTGATGCATTTTGGAAGGTCGAATTTGAAAGCTGAGTACAGGATTAAGGATAGGATTCTTGGCAGCGTGGAGGAACAGAGGGATCTTGGTGTGCAGATACATAGATCCCTTAAAATGGCCTCCCAAGTGGACAGGGTTGTTAAGAAAGCATATGGTGTTTTGGCTTTCATTAACAGGGGGATTGAGTTTAAGAGTCGTGAGATCTTGTTGCAGCTCTATAAAACTTTGGTTAGACCGCACTTGGAATACTGCGTCCAGTTCTGGGCGCCCTATTATAGGAAAGATGTGGATGCTTTGGAGAGGGTTCAGAGGAGGTTTACCAGGATGCTGCCTGGACTGGAGGGCTTATCTTATGAAGAGAGGTTGACTGAGCTCGGTCTCTTTTCATTGGAGAAAAGGAGGAGGAGAGGTGACCTAATTGAGGTATACAAGATAATGAGAGGCATGGATAGAGTTGATAGCCAGAGACTATTTCCCAGGGCAGAAATGGCTAGCATGAGGGGTCATAGTTTTAAGCTGGTTGGTGGAAAGTATAGAGGGGATGTCAGAGGCAGGTTCTTTACGCAGAGAGTTGTGAGAGCATGGAATGCGTTGCCAGCAGCAGTTGTGGAAGCAAGGTCATTGGGGTCATTTAAGAGACTGCTGGACATGCATATGGTCACAGAAATTTGAGGGTGCATACATGAGGATCAATGGTCGGCACAACATTGTGGGCTGAAGGGCCTGTTCTGTGCTGTACTGTTCTATGTTCTATGTTCTATGTTCTATTTGCACTTCATATTTCCAGAACCTACCCCGGAAGAGAGAGCCCAGAGAATTGCCAAAGCTGTCTGCAAACAGTCAACAGAAGTGAAGGAAAATTGGGAGCAATTGAAAACCCGTGCGAGCAACTGGCAGAAACAGGTGGAAAAGGCGTTGGAGAAACTTCAAGAACTGCAGAAAGCGCTGGATGATCTTGAGGCTCATGTGATAACAGCTGAGGGGGTCCACACTGATTGGCAACCTGTGGGTGACCTGCTTATTGACTCATTGCAGGATCACATTGATAAAACCACAGTAAGTGCAATTACATTACACTTCACTTATGAACAGATGTAACCAGAATGTTGTATCGAGACGATCAGTAATATGAGTATTCAGTAATATTGATTGAATGGTTGTTAACTGAATTTGCAAATTAAAAGTTAGTTGAGCATGCCTTCTGATGATATCACAACATGAATATCAGTATAATTGAGGATTCTATTAGTCAGTGACATCAGCTGAGTTATCTGCTTGTTGCCATGTTATCAGGGTTAAAGGTAAAGTCTTAGCACGCCATTTGGCGACTCCTTAGAGAGAGACAACTGGTTATGATTTAACCTGAAGATCACCACGCCTCAGTCAAGTAGAGCGGTTGAGGCGAAGACCCTTTGTGGTCAGCTCACTGGTATGGCAATTGAGCCCTCTCTGCAGGGCATCACTCTGCATCACAAACCAACTGAATTTGAATAGAGTTTAGGATTGGAGAGCAATCCATGCAATTATTTTTTTTAATGAATGTTTCTCACTGGGACTCTCTCACCGGCAAACTTTTTAAAAGCCAGCTCAGCCATACAGGCGAGATCAGTTCCTGATCTCAGCTGAATTTTTTGACCTGGGGTGGGTCAGCGTTAGGAGTTCAGTGATTGGAATGAATTCTCATGAAGTTAGCGAGAGGGATACTACACGTGAATAGATCGATGTTTTGAGAAGAGGATGAGATATGAGCAAAAGTTTAATTGATGTGGAAGACCAGCCGCAATCATCATCGACGGTGGAGCAGGCTTGAGCGGCCATGCAACATTGTGCTGCCGCTATTTGACTTGTTCTGTGGAAAGGAAGGAAAATGGTCCAAGTGTCAAAAATGATGAAGACCACATCATTCTACAACCTCAAAATTTGATTGTGTTCAGCATATTATCACTCCTGGTACCCCTAAATCCTGGTCTATCATCTCAGCAGCTCGACTCTGCCCATAAGCTGGTTAGATGTGACATTTTTGAGTGATCTTCCCAAGTCTGAAAATCATTTTTGTTTTTGTAGAATCAGAGTTGGCCAGTGTGGAAGGAGGTCGTTTGGCATATCATAGCTCTTTGAAGTAACTCCCCAATTCGTCCCCCTCTGCTTGGCAATGACTTGAACCACTTATAAAATCTCTTTAATGGAGGGAAACTTTGAAGGCGTCTGAAAGGAGTATTCACAATCCCAGAATACAACTGAGCCTTATTAAGTTGTTAGTTCTGACGGTCAAGAGCTTGATGAAACAGGATTGTTTTAAAAAGTGCCTTAAAAGAGAAAACGTACAGAGGCTAAGAGGTGTAGGAAGTTAGCGAGTTTTGAGAAGTTTTGTTGCTCGGGTTGAGGTTCGGGATGTGAGTTTGCTCGCTGAAGGTGTAGGAAGTCTCTTCTTGGGTTTGAAGCCGACACAATTAAATGTTTGGCAACTAGTAGTGGGCCGTTTAAAATCAAGAGTGGGCAAGAGGACATAATTAGACGAGTGCAGATATCCTGAAGTATAGTTGGACTGGTGGAGATTACGAAAATAGCGATAGGCATAGCCAAGGAACGATTTGTAAACAAAAATGAGAATTTAATAAAATTACTGTTAATAGTATCAGTCAGGTAGAAAGTACAGAGAAGAGGATTTGGTTCAAGGTGAGACTCGGGCAGTGGAGTTTTAGACGACGTCAAGTTTTCAATGGGCAAATGTGGGACTCCAACAGGGAATGCATTGGAATTGTCAGGTCCAGAAGTGAAGTAGTTCCAGATGAAGGTTTCACTGCTAATGAGCCAAGACAAGAGACAGGTAGGCAGAATTGAAAAGATGTAAAGAGACAGCTTTAGGGATTGCATGAATGTGTGGTCGGACGTTCATCATGGGATAAACAAGATGCCAAGGTTGTGCTGAGACAAGCGTAATATTACATTGTTGCCAAGGCGGAGTAATGCAATCAGTAGGTAGTGAATAGAGATTGGTGTGGGGACCACAAAGTGGTCTTCCCAGTTTTAAATTGTTATCTCTACATAGTTGCGCAACTTAATGTTCTGTTCAAAAGGCATTACTGACAAGGAAACAGAAGTTAGCCATTTGTTTACTTGTCAATATATCTTGATTTTTCCACCATGTTCTCCAGTTAATAACACAAGATGTGCACTGTACGAACTGAACTGTTCAAACCTTAAAAGGAGATGTTAAAATTGTGGAATATAAAGTTAAATTTATTTCTTTGAAAATTTGAATAAATTACATGAAGGTTTGACCAAGACTGCAAGGAATTAGATGGAACATGAGATGAATAAAACAAGCAGTAGTAAGGTGGTATTAGCTGGACGTTCCTGAAGAAAGAGAACGCAGCCACCCTTTCTTCCATCAGGGGGATTAATTGTGTGGTGTCAGACACAGTCGATTCAATCATTCCTTCTGTCTTTACTGTCTGACTGGACTGTGGTTGTAATATTTCCTTTTTTAAACGCTCAAGGTTAGACATACTTCACTTGACATTCTCATTTTATAAATTTTAAGAAGTTGACTTATTGTCAAGTCACGGTAGGATTGAAGACACATTCTGTAAGTGTTTGAAGTCAGAAGTCACATGACACCAGCTTATAGTCCAACAGGTTCATTTGAAATCACACAAGCTTTTGGAGTGCAGCCCCTTCATCAGGTGCAGTTCGTGAGGTGACCACAGAGAGACACAGCTTATAAGCAGAGAGATCAAAAGATCATAGAATTGGCGTGAGTGGAGTGTCAGATAATAACTCTATACAGGTGACCAAGAGTGTTAGAGGCAAGTAAAGCGTTTATAAAGTCCATGTCAGTGCTGTGTTGTCATGATAATCAGGCAGCGCAACAGGAATGTACAAAAGGTGGCATCTCAGGTCAGACTCTGACTTGTAGTTTCGAGGCTTGTGTTCAGAATCTGTCTTAGAGTTTTAACCTTTATTTCAAAAGCAAGAATTTATAAGATACCACACTGACTGTAACGACAAGTTGTGTGTTTCTTCAACAAAATATCTGCAAACAAACAAACATCCTGGATGAAGACTTATTATCTGACACTCCAGTCACACCAGTTGTATGATGTTTTGATCTGTCTGCTTATCAATTGTGTGCCTGGGTGTTTACCTCCCTGACCGCACCTGATGAAGGGACTGCACTCCCAAAGCTTGTGTGATTTCAAATAAACCTGTCAGATTATAACCTGATGTCATGTGAGCTCTGACTTTGTCTATCCTAGTCCAACACCAGCACCTCCACATTATAACTGTTTGGAACCAAGTCAGTGCAACAGGTACATATCGAACATTTGACTTCGGAAGAATGCCTAGTGCTGAAAAATTCATTAATAACAAAGGATTTCTTCATTGTACCATCTATCGTAACATGCTGCGTCTCACAGTCATAATGAAAGGATGGCCACTTCAATTTCACAGGGCCAAGAACAGTTATGGACATTTTTAGCATGGGAGGAGGCCATTCAACCTATTTTATCTGTCCCAGCTCTCTCCCAGCACAAGAAAATTAATCCTTCTCTCGAACTCATTCCACATATTTCACAGAATTGAAATATATAGGTACATATTTAGGAGATTTTAACATCAAGTGAGCAGTTCTCGCACTTCACCTCGTCACTAAAAATGGAAAATGTGACTTACAAAGAGTGGGTCTTTATTTTGTTCTGTTTTGATGATGAAGCAGATGCAAGTCCAAGTGCTGGAACTGGCCTCTTGAACTTACCAACTGTTCAACGTGTATGAAATGATTTCTGTGTGCATCTACTAAAAGCAGTTTTATGGAAGGAAAAGGTACCAAAGAAGATTTGGTGTATTGTGCTTGATGCTATTATACGCCAACCTGTGAAAACAGAACTCTACGACTGAGTGTTGAGTTCTGAGAGGGGGCTATCTTGTTTGAATTTACATTGCTAAGCCGAGGCCTATTTTCCCAACAGCAAAATTGGTAATCCAGCAAGAAATGGAAATTTCTCACATTTGTTGGCTGTAAGTGTCTGTTTAAAGTTTCCTTATGTACAGGTGCTTAACCTGCTTTTCCAGTTGGAACATTTGTTGTGCCAATGAAAATTTTTTGAATGGTTTCACCTCCAGTTTTCCTGTTTATACATATTTGGTATTTTTTCAGGGTAAGGACTATCTGCAAAATCTGAGATTGGGTTTTGAAAGACAGCAGCCTTTGTTTTGGAGAGATAATGGGAACTGCAGATGCTGGAGAACGCGAGATAACACCGTGTGGAACTGGATGAAGACAGCAGGCCAAGCAGCATCTCAGGAGCACAAAAGCTGACGTTTCGGGCCGAGAACCTTCTTCAGAAAATGGGGAGGGGGTGCGGGTTCTGGAATAAATAGGGAGAGAGGGGGAGGCGGATGGAAGATGGATGGAGGAGAAGATAGGTGGAGAGGAGAGTATGGGTAGGGAGGCAGGGAGGGGATAGGTCAGTCTGGGGAGGCCGGACAGGTCAAGGGAGCGGGATGAGGGGAAATAGGGGTGCGGCATGAGGTGGGAGGGGGGATGGGTGAGAGGAAGAATAGGTTAGGGAGGCAGGGACGAGCTGGGCTGGTTTTGGGATGCAGTGGGAGGACAGGAGATTTGGAAGCTTGTGAAATCCACACTGATACCATTGGGCTGCAGGGTTCCCAAGCAGAATATGAGTTGCTGTTCCTGCAACCTTCGGGTGGCGTCATTATGGCACTGCAGGAGGTCCAGGTTGGACATGTCCTCTCAGGAATGGGAGGGGGAGTTGAAATGGTTCGTGACTGGGAGGTGCAGTTGTTTATTGCAAACTGAGCGTAGGTGTTCTGAAAAGTGGTCCCCAAGCCTCTGCATCGTTTCCCCAATGTGGAGGAAGCCACAACGGGGACAGCGGATGTTTTGGATATTTCTTAAGCATTGATTTTCATTCAGAGTTGGTTGGATTTTGCTGAAGCAATAGACATAACTCACTATGACATAGACAATGTCAGAGTTAATGTTTCGCGTCCTGTGACCCTTCCTCAGATCTCACTCTTCACTGATGCTGCCAGACCTGCTGAGCTTTTCCAGCAACTTCTGCTTTTGTTGCTGATTTACAGTGCCCACAGTTAGAACATAGAACATAGAACAGTACAGCACAGAAAAGGCCCATCGGCCCACAATGTTGTGCCGACCATTGATCCTCATGTATGCCCCCTCAAATTTCTGTGACCATATACATGTCCAGCAGTCTCTTAAATGACCCCAATGACCTTGCTTCCACAACTGCTGCTGGCAACGCATTCCATGCTCTCACAACTCTCTGCGTAAAGAACCTGCCTCTGACATCCCCTCTCTACTTTCCACCAACCAGCTTAAAACTATGACCCCTCGTGCTAGCCATTTCTGCCCTGGGAAATAGTCTCTGGCTATCAACTCTATCTATGCCTCTCATTATCTTGTATATCTCAATTAGGTCCCCTCTCCTCCTCCTTTTCTCCAATGAAAAGAGACCGAGCTCAGTCAACCTCTCTTCATAAGATAAGCCCTCCAGTCCAGGCAGCATCCTGGTAAACCACCTCTGAACCCTCTCCAAAGCATCCACATCTTTCCTATAATAGGGCGCCCAGAACTGGACGCAGTATTCCAAGTGCGGTCTAACCAAAGTTTTATATAGCTGCAACAAGATCTCACGACTCTTCAACTCAATCCCCCTGTTAGTGAAAGCCAAAACACCATATGCTTTCTTAACAACCCTGTCCACTTGGGTGGCCATTTTAAGGGATCTATGTATCTGCACACCAAGATCCCTCTGTTCCCCCACGCTGCCAAGAATCCTATCCTTAATCCTGTACTCAGCTTTCAAATTCGACCTTCCAAAATGCATCACCTCGCATTTATCAAGGTTGAACTCCATCTGCCACCTCTCAGCCCATCTCTGCATCCTGTCAATGTCCCGCTGCAGCCTACAGCAGCCCTCTACACTGTCAACGACACCTCCGACCTTTGTGTCGTCTGCAAACTTGCTGACCCATCCTTCAATTCCCTCGTCCAAGTCATTAATAAAAATTACAAACAGTAGAGGCCCAAGGACAGAGCCCTGTGGAACTCCATTCACCACTGACTTCCAGGCAGAATCTTTTCCTTCTACTACCACTCGCTGTCTTCTGTTGGCCAGCCAATTCTGTATCCAAGCAGCTTAGTTCCCCTGTATCCCATTCCTCCTGACCTTCTGAATGAGCCTACCATGGGGAACCTTATCAAATGCCTTACTGAAGTCCATATACACCACATCCACAGCTCGACCCTCATCAACTTTTCTAGTCACATCCTCAAAACCTCGATAAGGTTTGTAAGGCATGACCTACCCCTCACAAAGCCGTGTTGACTGTATTTGATCAAGCCATGCTCTTCCAGATGGTCATAAATCTTATCCCTCAGAATCCTTTCTAACAACTTGCAGACGACAGACGTGAGACTTACCGGTCTATAATTGCCAGGGATTTCCCTATTTCCTTTCTTGAAGAGACGAATTACATTTGCCTCTCTCCAGTCCTCAGGTACGACTCCAGTGGAGAGCGAGGATGCAAAGATCTTCGCAAGTGGCGAAGCAATTGCATTTCTCGCTTCCCAAAGCAGCCGAGGACAAATCTGATCCGGGCCTGGCGACTTGTCAATCTTAATGTTTGACAAAATTTTCAGCACATCAGCTTCGTCTATCTCTATCCATTCCAGCATGCACACCTGCTCTTCAAAGGTTTCATTCACTACAAAGTTGGTTTCTTTCGTAAAGACAGAAGCAAAAAACTCATTTAGGGCTTCCCCTACCTCCTCAGGCTCCACACACAAGTTCCCTATGCCATCCCTGATCGGCCCTATGACGCAGGCAAAACTCTATCTCTGCAGGAAGCATGATGCTGTGTTCTCAAACTTACCTGCCTTTTTGTCATATAATATTGTCTTTTTAGGACAGAAGTGGCTTTTTTTTGTTTGCTTTGACTTGTGCACATACTTTCTATGCATGTTAAAATTCTACACCTTTTCAGTTCACTGCAGTGCTGCATAATGAAGACTTGGAACAATTTTTTTTTTATAAAGTAGAAAATCAGTGTGGTTTGTTTTCCAAAATGTGATGTGTAAGTGCAACACTTAACAGTGTGTTCATCAAACTATTGTTTCCTTTGATCTTTGTGTTGCAGAAATTTCTAGAATCATTTCATCTCTATTTTTCTTGATATATTTCGCAGCTTTCCTGGAGCAAGTCTGGTTTCCTTCGGATGAGACGACTTTCAGACATACTCCCTTTATTATGAGATTTAATTGCGGTAAAATGAGGAGGATTTTTATTCACTGAGACACACATGGCTATATGTTTAAAGCATTGGAAAATGCGTTCTGTTCGGACTGTCATGTTATCTGGTGTTTGTACCAGGCTTTCCGATTAAATGCAAGTGATTAAGGATGCTAATGATGCCACATGTTATTACAAGAGGAAATGAACATACAAGTCAGGATTTTATGCCACATTTATACATAGCATATACCATGCAGCATGGATGCAGTGACTGAGTGAAATGGGATGCAGTGACTGAGTGAAATGGGATGCAGTGACTGAGTGAAATGGGATGCAGTGACTGAGTGAAATAGGGATGCAGTGTCGGAGGGAAATAGGGATGCAGTGACTGAGACAAATGGGATGCACTGACAGATGGAAATGGGATACAGTGCCTCAGTGAAATGCTCACAACGAATTGCCCCCTCCAGTCCTGACCCGCTCTCAGCAACTTGCCCCCTCCGTCCTGCCCCGCTCACAGCGACTTTCCCCATCCGTCCTGACCCGCTGACAGCGAATTGTCCCCTCCGTTCTGACCCACTCGCAGCGACCTGCCCCTACAGTCGTGACCCGCTCACACCGACTAGCGCCTGCAGTCCTGACCTGCTCACACCGACGAGCGCCTGCAGTCCTGACCCGCTCACAGTGACTCGCCCCTGCAGTCCTGACCTGCTCACAGCGACTTCTCTCTGCAGACCTGACCCACTCACAGCGAATTACCCCTGCAGTCCTGACCCGCTCATTGCGACTTGCCCCTGCAGTCCTGACCCCTCTCAGCGACTCGCCCCTTCAGTCCTGTCCCAATCACAAGGACTTGCCCTCTCCATCCTTACCCGCTCACAGCGACTTGCCCCCTCAGTCCTCAGCCCCTCACAGCGACTTGCCACCTCAGTCTTGACCCACTCACAGCGACCTCCCCCCTCTGTCCTGACCCCCTCACAGCAACCTGCCCCCTCCGTGCTGACCCCCTCACAGCAACCTGCCCCCTCCGTGCTGACCCGCTCACAGTGACTTGCCCCTGCAGTCCTGGCCCCGACACAGTGACCTGCCCCCTCACTCCTGACCCGCTCAACATTGAGGAAACCAAGCAGAGGCTTGGGGACCGCTCTGCAGAACACCTCCACTCGGTTCGCAACAAACAACTGCACCTCCCAGTCGCGAACCATTTTAACTCCCCCTCCCATTCCTTGGACGACATGTCCATCATGGGCCTCCTGCAGTGCCACAATAATGCCACCCGAAGGTTGCAAGAACAGCAACTCATAATCCGCTTTGGAACCCTGCAACCCAATGGTATCAATGTGGACTTCACAAGCTTCAAAAACTCCCCCTCCCCAACTGCATCCCAAAACCAGCCCAGTTCTTCCCCTCCCGCGACTGCATCACAAAACCAGCCCAGCCGTTCCCTTCCCCCGACTGCTTCCCAAAACCAGCCCAGCCTGTCTCCGCCTCCTTAACCTGTTGTTCCTCTCACCCATCCCTTCCTCCCACCTCAAGCCACACCTCCATTTCCTACCTACCACCTCATCCTGCCTCCTTGACCTGTCCATCTTCCCTGGACTGAACTATCCCCTCCCTACCTACTCAACTGTACTCTCCTCTCTACCTATCTTGTTTTCTCTCCATCTTCGGTCCGCATCCCCCCCTCTCCCTATTTATTCCAGTTCCCTCTCCCATCCCCGTCTCTGATGAAGGGTCCAGGCCCGAAATGTCAGCTTTTTTGCTCCTGAGATGCTGCTTGGCCTGCTGTGTTCATCCAGCTCCGCACTTTGTTATCTTGGATTCTCCAGCATCTGCAGTTCCCATTATCAGTGGCATTTTCCTCTTCATCAAAGTTTGTGCAAAAGCAACACGATATGGGGCGACACGGTGGCTCAGCGGTTAGCACTGCAGCCTCACAGCACTGGGGACCCAGGTTCAATTCCAGCCTCAGGCAACTGTCTGTGTGGAATTTGCACCTTGTCCCTGTGTCTGCGTGGGTTTCCTCCAGGTGTTTCAGTCTCGTCCCACAGTCCAAAGATGTGCACGCTAGGTGGATTGGCCATGCTAAATTGCCCATAGTGTTCAGGGGCGTGGGTCTGGATGGGATGCTCCAAGGTTTGGTGTGCACTTGTGGGGCCAAAGGGCCTGTTTCCACACTGTAGGGAATCTAAACAATCCTGTTCCGACACCTCCATGTTATAACCCTGCTGATCACTGCACACAGAGATGTTTGATAACAAAAGGATAACAATAATATTCAAACCCAGTGCTGGAGATGTAATTTAAATGAGTATTTGAAATACAGAGGCCAGTGTCGATCTTCAATTCAACTTTTATTTACAAATGATCTGTCTTCAACTTTAGCACTGCCTCATTCAGAGATAGTTGCCAGGGTGTCAGCGTCTCTGACCCTCACACTTCTTATCTGTCAGCCAGGGCTCCCTGATTTGGGCTGTTCATATGGAGCAATCAGTCAACTCTCATTCTGAGAGGTTCAACTGGCCGACCTGGTCACAAACCAGAGCGGTGTGTTCATCGAAAATCAAACATGTACTAGAAAGGTACCATTACATACCAGTGTAAAGGAAGGCATGACGCTAAACTGGGGAGAGAAGGGAACTGCTAATTGGGGGTGGCCCAGAGAGTAGAAGAAAATCGAATGGGAAGATGACCATTTGAGACTGAGGGAGAGAGATGTAATTGCCTGAATGAGGCATTGCAATTGCGAAATGGATTTTTGTGTGTACACCATGTTCAGTTTCCCCGATCTGTGCTCCTCTTTAAATCATTAGTATCTGAAATTTCTGTATCATTTCCAAATGCTCTGTCTCTAATGTTATGCTGTTGGAATTGGTTGAACTGCAGAGATATCATTTATTTGCACAAATGTGTTCAGTGAAATGAGTTGCATGCTATATATGTATTATTCTTCCTGATTCTATTGTACGCATACAAATTAAAGTTAGTTCCACTTTTGAAGAACAAACTGTTTTTAGATGTATGATGTATCTCATTTGCCTGCCACTTAGTCTTGTTGATGAGTTGTGTTTCTGTTTTGTGAAGAAATATGAATGAGCTGGACCACTAATGGCAATGCCCAATGTGGTGATGTTCCAACATTGCAGCTGGAAGGTGGGGCGGGGAGGGGGATGGGTTTCACAGAACTATTGCAGACGGAAATGGAGAGACAGGTGATGTATGTGGCAGCACCGAGACAGTGAGGAGAATGAAATGCAGCCTGAAGGGGAATCTGGCTGTATTCTCAAAGGCACGGGCTGAATGGAAGAGGACAGAGGATTCACTCAGAGGAACAGAAGATCAGACTAGACTGATTGTGAAACAGGCAATAATCATTGGCAAGTTACTGATAGGAGGGTGAATCAATCGGGCTCACTTTAAGACTGTTTACAGTTACCATATAGTTTCTGGGAGATGTGCAGATCAGGCCAGGCTCATATAGAAACGCTTCCCCGAGTAATTAACATGGAGACCCCACTGGGAAAGAGTGAGGGGTTGGCCGTCCTGCTTCCACTGCTGCTGGTCATGTCCAGGCCAGTCACTCTGGCCAGAGACTTCAGCTGCATCATCGGCACGAATGAACAATATGGAGGGTATGACAGTGAACTGGACTCGACGTCCAGATTTCTGATGGAAACGGTTGAAGTTGCCAAGCTGCATAACATCTTCAGCACCCCTGCAGACTGAGCACAGAGTAGAAACACCTGGTCATAGCCAGATGTGTCTATACACCCATTGGACAGATTTCCTGTTTGCGCCCACACGTCCTCGATCATATCCATTGAAGTCAAGCCGGTGTTCTTCTCTGACTACTGCCTCCTGCTGGCTGACTGTCACCTACAGGATGACCAGTGGGCTGGCAAGGGAACATGGAAGCTGAATGTGAAACTGTTGACCCCAGAAAAATCATTAAGAAGCTCAAAAGAGAGCACACAGGTTGGAGAAGGATGAAGACCCTTTTTGCACTTGGTGGGAGGCAGTCAAAGGGAACATCAAGAAGTTCTTTGTCCTGAAAAGTGTTCAGAAGATGAGAGAGAGTTGGGCAAAACTGTTCAAACTCCAGAAACCCGTGCAAAACCTACTCTTACTACAGACAATCGGGTCAATGTCGCCGAGGAGCCCCAGGAGGTGTCGAGGCAGCAAGCCCCACTCTCTGCCTCGGAGGCCTCCAAGATAATCTTGCGGTTCAGGGTCTGCACTGTGCAGCAAGAGATCATAACAGTCAGAGACAGACAGCACTTAAACAGACCGTTTGGTCCAACTTGTTCATGCTGACTCGATATCCTAAATAAATGTAGTCCCATTTGCCAGGATTTGGCCCATATCCCTCTAAACTCTTCCTATTCATTTTCCCATTCAGATGGCTTTTAAATGTTGAAATTGTACCAGCTTCTCGTCCCCTCTCTTGCAGCTCATTGCACGCATGCACCACCCTCTGCATGAAAATAATGTACCTGAAATCCCTTTTAGATCTTTCCCCTGTCACTTTAAACCTATGCCCTTCAGTTATGGACTCTCCCACCCCAGGGAAAAGACAATGTCTATAAACCCTATCCATGCCTCTCATGCGGTTACCAATCTCTATCAGGTCATCCCTCAGCCTTTGATGCTCCAGGGAAAATAGCCCCAGTCTGTTCAGCCTCGTCCTTTAGCTTTAACCCTCCAACCCAGTCACCATCCTTGTAAATCTTTTCTGAATCCTTTCCGGTTTCACAACATCTTTCCGACAGCAGGGAGACTGGAATTAGAAACAGTATTCCAATGGAGGCCTAATCAGTGTCCTTTACAGCTGCATGTGACCGAATGAGATGTGTTCACATTCCTTCTTGAAGAGGCTAAAGGAGAGCCTTGTGCTCAGTAGCCTGAAGGATGAACAGAGCTCGATAAGTTTGTCTCAATCTGACATCCTGAAGCTCAGCAAATCCTTTTAAGCCAGTCCCTATGACACTATGCCCACAGACAGTGCCGTGACTCCCAGTCATTCCTGTCCTCGATCCTGGGGGTCTTTGACAACACCAAGCAGGGGAGCCTGGACTGACCATTATCTCTGGATGAGCTGGGGAAGGCCTTCGAGTCCTTAGAAAAGAATAAAACTGTGGGAGGTGATGCCTTTCCAGCTGAGTTGTATTCAGCTCTTTGGGGGTTGAGTGGCCAGGGCCTGCTGGAGCTTGGTGTTGTCAGGATGTCAGATTGAGACAAACGTATCGAGCTCTGCTCATCCTTCAGGCTGCTGGAGCTGTACGACAGTATGCTTCTGTCAGGTACTATGCGCAAATCCATGAGGAATGGTATCATCACCCTGACCTACAAGTGGAAGGGAGTGAGGGAGGAAGTTAGAAATCAGCGACCAAGATAATTGGCGAATGTAGCCTACAAAATCCTGTCTCAGTCATGTGTAACTGGGTCAGGTCTGCTCTGCGATTGGTGATTGACCCTGACCAAACCTGTGCTGCAGCGGACAGGACGATCTCTGAGAGCCTCGCGCTCCTAGGGATACGATCACTAGCAGGCAGAACAGAGGGGTGGATACCTGCCTCATCAGCCTGGACCAAGAGAAGGCCTTTGGCAGGATATTGCATACCAACATGTGGGATGTGCTTTATAAAATGGGCTTTGGGGAGAGAATCTGCAATTGGGCCCGACAGATCTACACCGACATCATTCGCGCAGTCTCAATCTGCGTATGGGAATCACAGAGCTTACCCATCAGATCCAGGGTCTGGCAGGGCTGCCCACTCTATCGAGCCCTTTGCTGAGTCCATCAGTAAGGATGTGAGCCTGAGAAGTGTGATTATTCCAGGTAGAGCGGGCCTGCAGGTCAAAGCGTCCCTGTAAGATAACGATGTCACCAATCTCTGCTCAGCCCCAGTGTCAGTGCGCAGGTTCATGAGCAGCTGTGACCCTTTCAAACTGGCCTCGGGAGCCACGGTCAATCGAGACAAGAGTGAGGCCATGTTCTTTGGGATCTGGCCTGAATGATCCTTCATTCCCTTCGCCGTCAGGGCAGATTACCCAAAAGTGCTGGGCACACAGTTCAGAGAGCCTGGGGCGTGCAGAAAGCCTTGGGAGGTGAGGGGTAGGTCATGCCATACAAACCTTATCGAGTTTTTTGAGGATGTGACTAGAAAGGTTGATGAGGGTCGAGCTGTGGATGTGGTGTATGTGGACTTCAGTAAGGCATTTGATAAGGTTCCCCATGGTAGGCTCATTCAGAAGGTCAGGAGGAATGGGATACAGGGAAACTTAGCTGCTTGGATACAGAATTGGCTGGCCAACAGAAGACAGCGAGTGGTAGTAGAAGGAAAATATTCTGCCTGGAAGTCAGTGGTGAGTGGAGTTCCACAGGGCTCTGTCCTTGGGCCTCTACTGTTTGTAATTTTTATTAATGACTTGGACGAGGGAATTGAAGGATGGGTCAGCAAGTTTGCAGACGACACAAAGGTCGGAGGTGTCGTTGACAGTGTAGAGGGCTGCTGTAGGCTGCAGCGGGACATTGACAGGATGCAGAGATGGGCCGAGAGGTGGCAGATGGAGTTCAACCTTGATAAATGCGAGGTGATGCATTTTGGAAGGTCGAATTTGAAAGCTGAGAACAGGATTAAGGATAGGATTCTTGGCAGCGTGGAGGAACAGAGGGATCTTGGTGTGCAGATACATAGATCCCTTAAAATGGCCACCCAAGTGGACAGGGGGGTTGTTAAGAAAGCATATGGTGTTTTGGCTTTCATTAACAGGGGGATTGAGTTTAAGAGTCGTGAGATCTTGTTGCAGCTCTATAAAACTTTGGTTAGACCGCACTTGGAATACTGCGTCCAGTTCTGGGCGCCCTATTATAGGAAAGATGTGGATGCTTTGGAAAGGGTTCAGAGGAGGTTTACGAGGATGCTGCCTGGACTGGAGGGCTTATCTTATGAAGAGAGGTTGACTGAGCTCGGTCTCTTTTCATTGGAGAAAAGGAGGAGGAGAGGGGACCTAATTGAGGTATACAAGATAATGAGAGGCATAGATAGAGTTGATAGCCAGAGACTATTTCCCAGGGCAGAAATGGCTAGCACGAGGGGTCATAGTTTTAAGCTGGTTGGTGGAAAGTATAGAGGGGATGTCAGAGGCAGGTTCTTTACGCAGAGAGTTGTGAGAGCATGGAATGCGTTGCCAGCAGCAGTTGTGGAAGCAAGGTCATTGGGGTCATTTAAGAGACTGCTGGACATGTATATGGTCACAGAAATTTGAGGGTGCATACATGAGGATCAATGGTCGGCACAACATTGTGGGCTGAAGGGCCTGTTCTGTGCTGTACTGTTCTATGTTCTATGTTCTAGGTGCACATTGTGGGTAAAATCCTGGTCATCAGGTGTGAGGCACTCTCTCTGTTGTTGTGCATGGCACAGTTCTGGCCCATCACCCACACTGCACTGTTTCCCTCATCCGAGCCATCTTCCATTCCTACTGGAAGCCTAAGATAGACCGTGTCTGAAACAACTCCATGTACTAAGCTCTGGCTAAGTGGGGGAAGAACGTACCCAATGTCACCCTCATCCTGATGTCCACCTTGTTGTGCATTAAGCTGTGTGTAGACTCTCAGTACGTAAAGACCAAGTGTCACTATGTCCTGAGGTCCGACCTGATCCCAGTGTTGCGAACGAAGGGACTGGCCTCTCTGCCACGGAAAGCTCCAAGTAGTTGGACCGTTCTATAACATATATCCTTTGTTGTGAAATTTGCAAAGAAACAAACGTCTGACCGCCAGTCCATCAGGTCGTGGTCAGCACGCAGCATGCTCGAGACCCTGTGGGAAAAGGAGAGGCTGGATCCTGTCGTGTAGTTCCCAGAGCAGACTGACAAAGTCATTTGGTACAATGTGTCATCATCAGAACTTTCCAACAAACAACAAAACATAGATTGGCGGGTGGTGAGAATCCTGTCAGATTGTTTATGCACACCTTGTTGGCCTGTGCCACAGTACACTGCCCTGGAAGTGGCTGTGGGTGAAACCCGAAACATCAGCTTTCCTGCTGCTCTGATGCTGCCTGTCGTGCTGTGTTCATCCAGCCCACACCTAGTTATCGCAGACTCCAGCATGAGCAGTTCCTACTCTCTCTCGGCTCAGTGTGAGACCTTTTACAGTTACCGTATAGTTACAGGGAGTGTGTGGATGAGGCCAGGCTCAATGTTTACCTTCAGCAAAAAGTTATTGGGAGGTGCACGGATGAGGACAGACTTGCTGTGAGACTGTTCACAGTCACCGTATAGTAAGTCGGAAGCATGGAGATGAGGCCAGGCCCACTGTGATACTGTTTACAATCACTGTTTAGTTTCTGGGAGGAGTGTAAATAAGGCCATGCTCGGTGTGAGACTGTTTTGTGTCCCTGTATAATTACTGGAGGTGTGTCAATGAGGTGAGGGCAATTGTCAGACCGTTTACAGTCAAGTAGGACTTCCTGTGAGTTGTGCGAATGAGGCCAGGGCCACTGTGAGACCATTTACAGTCACCGCATCATGACGCGGAAGCGTGTAGATGCTGCCAGGCTCCCTGTCAGTAGCCAGGTGGTGTGTCCACGAGGCATAACTGGGATGCACTAAAAGCTTGGGGCATAACTGGGACGATGGGGCTGCTGCTGCCGAGGCACAGTCGGGAAGGACCACTGTCTGAGGTTTTCCTGCTGAAGGTAAATGAGGGTCCATTCAGTTATCGGACCCTCCCCGTGTCTCACATGTATGTAAATATTTTTGTTGTATGTCTAAGAGAGGTCTTTGGTTCATTGGGTGGAGCCAAAGTCCAATGCTTTATTTGTTTATTTGATATGCAGCTGGACAGAACGCAACTGCAGTTGTGACATTGCACAGAAACAAAGAGATTTCTTGTGAAAAAGGTGTATTTTTCAAATCAGAAATGTGACTGGGAGGAGTGTGGATGAGCCCAGGCTCACTGTGGGTCTGGTTACGGTCACCACATTGTCACTAAGATGTGTGTATATGAGGCATGGCTGGCTGTGAGACTGTGAAAAATCACTGTAATTAATAAGAGTTTGTTTCTTCAATTATTTGTTGGATGTGTGTGTCACTGACTGGTCCAGCATTTATTGCCCATCCCTAATTGCCCTGGAGATGTTGGTGGTGAGCTGCCTCCTCGAACCGCTGCAGTTCGCCTGTTGTGGGTTGCCCCCACAGTGCCATGAGGGAGGGAATTCCCATCTTTTGAACAGTCGCAGTGAAGGATTCCGGATATATTTCTAAATCAGAATCACGAGTGGCTTGGAGTGGGATTGAAGGAGGTGTTCCCGTGTACTTGATGCCCTTGTCCTTCGAGATGGAAGCTGTCATGGGTTTGGAAGGGACTGCATGAGGAGCTTTGGCGAATTTCTGCCGTGCATCTTGTGGATCGTACACAGTGCTGCTGAGGCCGCTCATCATTGGTGGTGGAGGGAGTGGATGATTGTCGATATCGTGTCAGTCAACTGGGCTGCTTTGTCCTGGATGGAGTCAAGCTTCTTGCATGTTGTTACAGATGCAGCCATCCTGGAAAATGGGGAGCGTTCCATCACAGTCCTGACTTATGCCTTGTAGACAGTGGACACGTTCTGGGGAATCAGGAGGTGGGTTAGCCGCCGCAGCATTCCTCACCTCTGACCTGCTCTTGTAGTCACTGTGTTTGTGTGGTGCGTCTGGTTCAGTTTTTGTTCAAAGCTCACCCCCACGACGGTGACAGTGTGGGATGCAGTGAATGTAACAAATTGTTTGTCAAGGGGTGGTTGTCTCTTGTTGGTGACGGTCATTGCCTGGTATTTCTGTGGTGTGAATGTAACTTCCACTTGTCTGACCAAGCCTGGGTATTGCCCAGATCTAGTTGCATTTGGACAAGGACTGCTTTAGGATCTGAGGAATCATGAATGATGCTGAACATTGTGCAATCATCAGGAACATCCCAACTTCTGGCCTTATGATGAACGCAAGTTCATTGATGAAGCAGCTGAAGATGGTTATATCGGACACTGCCACGAGAAACTCCTGCAGGGATCCCCTGGAGCGAAGATATCTGACCTCCAATAAGATCGTTCATTTTTCTGCGTGCCAGGTATGACTCCAGCAAGTGGAGAATTTGTCCCCTTATACCCATTGAGTCCAGTTTTGCTCGGGCTTCTTGATGCCACACTTGGTCAAATGTAGTCTTGTTGTAAAGGGCTGGAGCTCTCACTTCCTCTCTGGAATGCAGCTGTATTGTCCATGTTTGAACCAAGGCTGTAATGAGGTCAGGAGCTGAGCTGCCCTGACGTAACCCAAACTGGCCGTCGCTGAGCATGTGCTGCCTGATAACAATGTTACTGACACCTTCTATCACTTTCCTGATGATTGAGTACAGCCTGATAGGGCAGTATATGGCCAGGTTGGATTTGTCCTATGTTTTAAATACAGCACATACGTGGGCAATTTTCCACATTGTCGGGTCGATACCAGTGTTGAAACTGCACTGCAACAGCTTGGCACGGGGAGCGGCACGTTCTGGAGCACAAGTCTTCAGTATTATTGCCAGAATATTGTCAGGGCCTGTGACCTTTGCAGTATCCAGTGTCTGCAAGTGTTTCCTGACATCACGTGGGGTGAATTGAATTTCCTGAAGACCGGTATCTGTGATGCTGGCGGAGCCCGAGATGAATCATCCACTTGGCCCTTCTGGCTGAAGATTGCTATGAATACTTCAGCCTTATCTTTTGCACTGATGTGCTGGGCTCTTCCATCATTGAGGATGGGGATATGTGTAGAGTCTTCACGTCCAATCAGTTGTTTAATTGTGCACCACAGTAAATGACGAGATGTGGCAGGACTGCAGAGCTCAGATTTGATCTATTGATGGTGGGATCACTTTGCTGTGTCTATCACTTGCTGGCTATGCTGTTTGGCGGCTTCACCAGGTTTCTTTATTTATTCATTCACAGGACAAGGGCATCATAGAATAGAATCAGAGAATCCCTACAGTGTTTTGGTATTTCCAGGGGGTCCCGGGAGGGGTGGTGTGTCGGTATTTCCAGGGGGTCTCAGGGAGTATGTCAAGACTTACAGTGGGTCGCAGGGAGTTTGTCTGTACAGGGATCTGGGGCTGTGTGTCCGTATTTCGAGGAGCTCCTGGGGAATGTGTCAGTGTTTAGAGGGGACCCTGGGAAATGTGTCATTATTTCCAGGGAGTCCCAGGGAGTTTCTCAGTACTAAAAGCGGGGACAGGGAATGTGTCAATATTTGCAGCTGGTCCCGGGGAATATATCAGTATTTACAAAGGGTCCTGGGGAGTGTGGCAGTATTTTCAGGGGTTCTCTGGGACTTGGCCAGTATTTAAAGGGTGTCTCGGGAGTATGTCAGTATTTAGAGGGCTTCCCGAGGAGTGTGACAGAATTTACAGGGGTCCCGGTGATTGCATCAGTATTTGCAGGGTGTCCCAGGGAGAGTATCGGTATCCGGGGGTGGAGTGTGTCAGTGTTTACGGGAGTTCCGGGCTGTGTATCGGTATTTACAGGGGGAATGGGGAATGTGTAATTATTTCCAGGGGGTCCTGGGAGTTTATCAGTGTTTACGGGGGTTCCGTGGAATGTGTCAGTGTTTCGGTGAAGTCCCAGGGAATGTGTTCGTGTTTAGAGGGGTCCTTGGGAAATGTGTCCGTATTTACATGCAGCCCCAGGGAGTTTCTCAGTATTTACAGCGGATTCCAGGGAATGTGACAGTAGTTACAGTGTGTCGTGAGGTGTGTGTCGGTATTTACGGGATATCCCAGTATTTGTGGTTAGTTGCGCAGAGTGTGTCTATACGTACAAGGGTCCGGGTATGTGTGTCAGTATACAGAGGAGGCCGAGGGAATTTTTCAGTGTATAAAGCGGGCCCTGGGAAATGTGTCAGCGTTCACAGAGGGTCCCTGGGAGTGTGGTGGCATTTTCAGGGATTCTCAGGTACTATGTCAGTATTTACAGGGAGTCCTGCGGAGCGTGTCAGAATTTATAGGGGCTCGGTGCATACTGACACACTCCCCTGGAATCCCTGTCAACACTGGCACACTCCCTGGGACCACCTTGAAATACTGTAGCTCTCCCTAACACTCGCTGAAAAAACAAAGTCCACGGGCCCCCCTGGAACTACTGACGCTCTCCCCAAGTCTCCCTGTCAATCCTGACACAATCCCTGAGATGCCCTGTAAATACTGACCCTCCATGGGACCGCCTGTAACTACTGACACACTCCCGGGAGCACCTGTAAATAATTACAAATTCCCCGGAACACCCTGTAAATACTGACACTCTCACCAAGAGCCCCTGTCAATACTGACACAGTCCCTGAACCCCTGTAGGTCGCGGGAATTTTTCAGTATTTAAAGGGGGCCCCGGGAAATGCGTCAGTCTTTGCAGAGGGTCCCAGGGACTGTCAGTATTTTCAGGATTTGCTGGGACTGTGTCAATATTTACAGGGGGTCCCACGGAGTGTGTCAGTTTTACAGGTGATTTCAGGGGCTTTGTCAGTATTTCCAGGGGGTCACACAGATGTGTCAATATTTACAGTGTGTCCCCGGGGACTCTGTTGGTCTTGACAGGGGATTACCAGGTCGTGTGTCAATATTTACAGGGTGTCACAGGTTGTGTGTGTGTGTCAATATTTACAGGGTGTCCCTGTGTATGTGTGTGTGTGTGTGTGTGGGTATTTACAAAGAGTCCCTGGGGAGTGTGTCAGTGTTCATTGTGAGTCCAGGAGAGACTGTCAGTATTTATAGGACGTCCAGGGAGACTGTCAGTCTTTACAGGGGGTCCTCAGGAGTTTGTCAGAGGGTGAACGCTGAGGCAGCGCCTCATTATGCAGGTGTCAGAATTCAGATAGTGTCCCTTGATGAGAGGGTCAGTACTGAGGTATTGCAGCTCTGTGAGCAGGTCAGTTCTTAACCAGTGTCTCGTTGTCAAGTGGTCAGTCCTGAGGCAGTGACTCCATGCTGGATGGTCAGTGTTGAGGAAGTGCCTCATTGTTAGAGGAACATTACGGAGGGTAAGTCTCAAGGTAATGGTGACAGAGCTGAGACAGAGCCACATGATCAGAGATTCAGGGCTAAGGGATTGACTCAATCACAGCATTGTCTTGAGGCAGTCCCTCTTTGTGAGAGGTTTCGTTCTGATGG
The DNA here is from genome assembly GCF_030684315.1 of Stegostoma tigrinum. Taxonomy (NCBI): domain Eukaryota; kingdom Metazoa; phylum Chordata; class Chondrichthyes; order Orectolobiformes; family Stegostomatidae; genus Stegostoma; species Stegostoma tigrinum. Next base: position 360,913 of record NW_026728057.1, read on the forward strand.
AGCGCATTTGTCAGAGGCGATCCATACTGATCCAGTGCCTCATTGTCGTGGGGTCAGACTGAGAGGCTGCTGAACAATTATCAAGTCAGTTGTGACATATTACAGTTCTATCCTGGGGTCAGTCCTGACAGAGTGCCTCATTGCCAGAGTATCAGTCCTGAGGTATTGAAGCGCTGTCTGAGCATCAGGGGTAGGGAGTGCCTCATTGTCACAGGGTCAGAAATGTGGGAGTGCGTTATTGTCAAAGGGTCAATGCTGAGGGAGTGCTGCCATTTAAGGGGGACAGAATTAAGGAAGTTGCTCACATTTCAAGGGCCAGTACTGAAATAGTTTTGCACTGGGATGTCAGTGTGGAGGAAGGGCCTCAGAAGCAGCGGGTCAGTATGACGGTTTCCCTTATTGTCAGGGGGACAGTTCTGAGGCACTGACTCGTTGTCAGAGGGTCAGTACGGAGGTATTGAATCACTGTCAGCGTATCAGAACTGTGGGGCTGTTTTATTGTCACAGCGTCAAAACTGACGCAGTGCCTCATGAAAAATGGGTTCGAATTGCGAGAGACCCACACATTACACAATCAGTAATGATGTATTGCAGCATTGTGAGATGGTCAGAATGAGAGAGGGCCTCATTGTCACAGGGTCTGCACTGAGCGATTTCATCATTTTCAGGCACTCCGTACCGAGGCAGAGCCTCATTGTGATCGGGTCAGAATTGAGGGAGTGCCACTTGATTACGGGGGCAATACTGAGGTCTTGCAGTTCTGTCAGGTGGTCAAATCTGATGGAGCTCCTCATTGTCAGGAGATCAGCACTGTCAGAGCAGAAGGGCTGAGGTGTTACAGGTCTATGAGAGGTCAGTACTACGGGAGTGCCTCATTATTAGAGGTCCAGTACCGAGGGAGTGCACAATCGTCAGACTGTCAGTACTGAGGGAATGCCTGATTGTTCAAAGGGTCAGTACACAAGGAATGTCTCAATGTAATGTATGATTAGAGATGCAGTGCTGAAGGAGTGCCTCATTCTCAGTGTCAGTTCTGAGGCAGGGTCACATTGCTGGAGGGTTGTTCTGACTTGGTGCATTAGTAACAGAGGGTCAATACTGAGGCAGCATCTCATTTTAGGGGCTTAGAATTCATGGGTGCGACATAATTAGGAGGTTAGCCCCGAGGTATTGCAGCTCAGGTGCGGTCATTAGTGAGGGGGGAGTGCAACATTGTCAGGGGTCAATTCTAAGGTGTCAGAAAAAGTCCTCCCAGAAACATCAGCAGGACTTGACAAAATCTGTACAAGTGAAGCAATGCCTGGCCCGTTAAATAAGAGCAGGTTTGTTGGAGCCGATATAAACGATAGACCTCAGTGTAATGGAGGAAGCATTGAGGGAGTCCTGTACTGATAATACAAGATAATAATTCATACATAATTGCAGCATTGTCAGAGGATCAGAACAGCCAGAGTGCATTATTATGAGAGACTGAACACAGAGGAGGAGCTTCATTGGAACGGGTTCAGAATTAATGGTGAGCAACACATTCACAAGGTCAGTACGGAAGTATTGCATTTCTATTGGAGGCTCAATACTGAGGAATTACCTCTGTCAGAAGTTCGTACTTTGTCAGTAGTGAGGAATTGTGGCATTGTCACTGTGTTGGTCTGAGAAAGTGCCTCTTTATCAGAGGGTCAGAATTGATGGGAGTGCTACATGATTAGATGCTCAGGACTAACAGATTGCAGGACTGTCGGCGGGTCAGATCTGTGGGAGTGATCATTGTGAGATGGTCGCTGATGTCCAACCCTAAAACATAGAGCGCCCTGTAAATAACTCCTTAAAAAAAAGGCCCCTTTCACTAAACCCGAAAACAGAGCCCCCGTATCTAAGTCCGAACACACAGAACCCACTAAATTACTCCTAAAACACGAAGCTCACTGTGAATAAACCCCAAACACAGATGGCCCTGTAAATGAACACTAAAGAATAGAGCCTCCTAAAACAAACAGCACCCGTGAAATAAAGCCGAAAACACAGGAACCCCAGTGTATAAACCCTGACATTCAGAGCCCCCTGTAGATAAACACTAAAAAAAAGTAAAAACTAAAAGGAACTGTGGATACAGTAAAATCAGGAACAAAAACAAAATTGCTGGAAAAGCTCAGCCCTCACGCTAGCCCAATCCGGCACTCAGCAGAGCCTCAGGCCCAAACTAAACCAAGCTTCAGCCGCACTCCTCGCCCTCACACACGGAGCCGCCTGCACAGAGACCCTCAAACGCCTTTCTCTCATCCGGAAAAAGCGGGCTTCACTGTAAATAACCCCTAAAACACAGAGTCCTGTTTAATCAAACTTCTACAATATCAACTTCACCCCCTGTAATTCTACGCTCAAATACAGAGACCCCTTTAAATGAACACGAACACAGATCCCCCAGGAAGTAAAAGGTGAAATACCGGGCTCCTTCGAAACAAAGCCGAAGGCACAGAGCACCTGTCAATACACCCCAACATCGAGCCGACCTGTATATTATCCGTAAAACAGGGCCCCTTACAAATAAACCCTAAAAGACAGAGCTGGCTGTAAGTAAAGAGCTCCTTGTAAATAAATACCAAAACACACAGTAAAAACCGGAAGAACTGTGGATGCTGCAAATCAGGGAAAATATCCAAAGTTGCTGGAAAAGCTCAGCAAGTCTGACAGCATCTGTGAGGGAAAAGAAAGAGTTAACGTTTTGGGTCAGGTGATCCTTCCTCTGAACCTCTGGCTGGTGCGTCTTCAGTTATGCAGGGTAAATTGCTTTAAAATATCCTTTTTCTGTGAGGCTCTATAACATTATAATAGAAAAACATCAGAACTAAGCAGGAGTAGGCCATCCGGCCCCTCGAGACTGCCCCGCTGTTCAATAAGATCCTGGCTGATCTTTTTGAGACTCAGCTCCACTCACCCACTCGCTCACCATAAGCCTAAATTCCTTTCATGTTCATAACGTGATCTGGTCTTGCCTTAAACACATTCAGCGAGGTAGTTTCAACTGCTTCACTGGGCAGGGTATTTCACAGATTGACAACCCTTTGGGTGAAGAAGTTCCTCCTGTCCTCAGTCTGACATCTGCTTCCTTTTATTTTGAGCTATACCCGCCTCCTCCTCGTTTCACCTGCCAGTGGAAACAACCTCCCTGTCTCCACCTTATCTATTCCCTTCATAATCTTGTATGTTTCTATAAACTCTCCCCTCATTCTTCTGAATTCCACTGAGTATAATCCTAGCCAACTCAGTCTCTCCTCATATTCCAACCCTCTCAACTCTAGAATCAACCAAGTCAGTCTCCGCTGTGCCCCCTCCAGTGAGAGTATATCCCTTCTCAAGTCAGGAGACCAAAACTGCACACAGTAGTCCAGGTGGAGCTTCATCAGGACCCTATACAGCTGCAGCATAGCCTCCCTGTTTTTAAACTCCATCCTTCTCGCAATGACAGACAAAATTCTATTTGCCTTTATAATTACCTGCTACAATATTACTTTGAGCGATTCCTGCACAACGACACCCAAGTCACTTTGCACAGTAACATGCTGCAATTTTTTTACCATTTGAACCATAGCCTACTTTGTTGTTATTCCTATCAAAATGGATGACCTCACATTTATTGACATTGAACTCCATCTGCCAGACCATTGCCCACTCACTTAGACTGTATAACCATCTGCAGGCCTTCAGTTCTTCTGCACACTTTGCTCTACCGCTCATCTTAGTGTCATCTGCAAATGTTGACACACCACACTTCATCCCCGACTATAAATCATATGTATCAATTGTAAACAATTGCAGTCCCAACACTGATCCCTGAGACACACTACTAGCCACTGACCGCCAACCAGATAAACACTCATTTACCCCTACTCTTTGTTTTCTGCTAGTCAATCAATCCTCTGTCCATGCCAATACATTACCTGTAATGTCATGCAACTTTATCTCATGTCGCAGCCTTGGCATCTAGTCAAATGCCTTCTTGAAATCCAGATACATGATATCCACAGGTTCCCCATTGTCCACCATGCAAGTATGTCCTCAAAGAATTCCACCAAATTAATTAAACATGACCTCCCCTTCATGAGCCCATGCTGGCTGTTCCCAATGAGACAATTTATATCCAGTTGTCTTGCTATTATCTTCCTTAATGATGGATTCACGCATTCTCCCAACAACCGAAATTAAGCTAACTGACCTATAGTTACGTGCTTTTTGGAAAACAGCCAATGTGACACCACTGTTTAAAAAGGAAGTTTACAATCTGCGGGAACCAGCCCAGATTCCAGTGAATTTTGGTAAATAATTACTGGTGCAAGCCTCTTTACTATACTGTTGTACAAAAGGTCCTCTTTACCAATGCGCCCACAAGCACTACATATTAGCGCTCTCACGCTCTCATTCATTCATAACTTTACTGGCCTCTTACTGGCATAGCTTGTTTAATATTACCGCATTTCATTCAAAAAATTGCCAGCTAGTCATACCTTTCACTATGAAAGGGAGGCTGAATTAAAATGCTCCTTCCACCCCATTTACAGCCCTTTCACAGTTTTAATCCTCACGGCTTTATTTTGCTGACAGCTGCAAAACGTGTGTCTACATCAGTGTCTATCCCTGAGTACATGTTAATTTTCTAACCTATTCAGAACAATACCATCGTGTCATCGTTTGAAGAAGCATAATATTAATCAGCCCTCAGCAACCGTCTCCCAGGACTTGAATAGCTTGCAGGATATCAGACAAGTTTTCTGCATTAGCAGAGATAGTAGGAACAGCAGATGCTGGAGAATCTGAGATAACAAGGTGTAGAGGTGGATGAACACAGCAGGGCAAGCATCAGAGGAGCAGGAAGATTGATGTTTCAGGCCTAGATGCTTCTTCAGAAATTGGGAAGGGGAAGGAGGTTCTGAGATAACGAGAGAGAGGGGGAGACGGATAGAAGATACATAGAGGAGAAGGTAGGTGGAGAGGAGACAGACAGGTCAAAGAGGTGGGGATGGAGCCAGTAAAGGTGAGGGTAGATGGGGATGTAGGAAGGAGCTGGGTCAGTCCAGGGAGGATGGACAGGTCAAGGGAGCGGGATGAGGTTAGTAGGTAGGAGACGGAGGTTGGGGCTTGAGGTAGGAGGAAGGACAAGGGTAGGGAGGCAAGGGCGAGCTGGGCTGGTTTTGGGATGCGGTGGGGGAGGAGAGATTTTGAAGCTTATGAAGCCCACATTGACACCATTGGGCCGCAGGGTTCCCAAGCGGAATATGAGATGCTGTTCCTGCAACCTTTGGGTGACATCGTTGTGGCACTGCAGGAGGCTCAAGATGGACATGTCGTCTGAGGAATGGGAGGGGGTGTTGAAACAGTTCGCGACTGGGAGGCGCAGTTGTTCAGTGCGAACTAAGTGTAGGTATTCTGCAAAGCGGTCCCCAAGCCTCCACTTGGTTTCCCCAATGTAGAGGATGCCACAACGCGAGCAGTGGATGCAGGAGACCACATTGGCAGATGTGCAAGTGAACATCTGCTTGAGGTGGAAAGTGTTCTTAGGGCCTGGGATGGGGAGTGAGGGGAGTGGTATAGGGGCAGGTGTAGCACTTCTTGCAGTTGCAGGGAACAATGTGCCAGCTGTATTGGGGCTGGAGGGGAGTGCGGAGCAGACAAGGCAGTCACAGAGACAGTGGTCCCTCCAGAAAGCAGATAAGGGTGGGGAGGGAGATATGTCTTTGGTGGAGTCGGATTGAAGATGATGGTTGGAGGATGATACGTTAGATCCAGAGGTTGGTGGCGTGGTACGTGAGGATGAGGGGGATTGTGTTTTGGTTGTTATTGCGGAGAGGGGGCATGAATTACGGGAAATGTGGGAGACGCGGTCAAGGGCGTTCTCGACCACTGTGGGAGTCGTGGGGAGGATTTGCGGTCCTTGAAATATTAGGAAACCTGAGATGTATTGGAGTGGAATGCCTCATCCTGGGAGCAGGTGTGGTGGAGGTGAAGGAATTGAGAACAGGGGATGTTATTTTTGCAGGAAGGTGGGTGGGAGGAGATGTATTCTAGGTAGCTGTGGGAGTCGGTGAAATAGATATCAGTTTCTAGGTGGTTGCCGGAGATGGAAACAGAGAGGTCCAGGAAGGTGAGACAGGTATTAGAAACAGTCCAGGTGAACAGGTATTAGAAATAGTCCAGGTGAACTTATGGTTGGAGTGGAAGGTGTTGGTGAAGTGGATGAACTGTTCAAGCTCCTGGTGGGAGCACGAGGCGACGCCGATACAGTCGTTAAGTTATTGAGGAAGAGGTGGGTTTCGGGCCAGTGTCGCTACGGAAGAGGGACTGTTCCATGCAACCCACAAAAAGGCAGGCATAGCTTGGGCCCATGCGATGTTTCTTGTGACTGCAGCCCCCTGGCGGCCCGCCCGTGGTGGTGCTCATCTTTGCTGCGATCTGCCGGCTCGGTCCCCGAAAGGCAGCATCGGTTCCCCATCTCCGCCCTCCCGACAAACCAACCCTTTAAAGGCGGAAGGCACCCACCCCTTATCATAAAGGTCAGGTTGCGGGGTGGGGGGGCACGGCGAGAGGGTGCCAGAGGCTGCTTTTATTTTGGCGCAACCCTAATCTGGGGGTTATCTAGCATTCCCGCACCCGCAGAAATAGGGATTATGGGTGCACACCGCTAATTTTGGATTCCTCTTTCGAATAAAAAGTAGAGGGGGAGTGTGAATAGGGTTTTGGGATGGGGGATGGGATAGGGTGTGGGGGTGGGGGTGGGGGTGTAGGTCGGGTTGGGGGAGAGGGGGAAGAAGGTGCCCCTCTCCTTCCATTTAAGGGTGCGTACCCACAATTTGGCCCCTTAGGCTCTTTCCTGTTCTGGTTAGGGTTAGGCCAATGGTGAAGGTTAGGGTTTGGGCTGAGGTTAGGGTGAGGGCTGATGCCTGGCACTCCCTCCATACTGACCCTCGAATATGTATGTATACCCTAAAACACAGAGTTTCCGGTAAATATGCCCTAAATCACAGAGTACCGTGTCAATCAGCCCAAAAAAGAGAGGGCCCTGAAGATAAGCCCTGTAACGCTGAGTTCACTGTAAATAAACCCTAAAACACAGATCACTGTAAACAAACCCAAAGACGCAGAAAACCCTGTAAATAAACCATGAAATACAGAAAACCCTGTGAATAAACTCTAAAAACACAGATCTCACTGTAAATAAACCCTAAACACAGATCTCACTACCGACAAACCCTCAATCAGAGAGCTCCCTGTAAGTAAACCCTAACGCAAAGCTAGCTGTAAATAAACCCTAAAACACAGTGCCCTCTGTAAACAAGCTCTAAATCAGAGCTCACTGTAAATATTCCCTAAAACACGGAGATCACTGTAAAAAAGAAACTCAGAACAAAGAGCCACTCGTAAATTTTCCTAAAACACAGAGTCCCTTGTAAAAAGCCCGAAAACACAGAACCTCCTGTAAATAAAACCTAGAGCACAGAACCTTCTGTAAATAAACTATTAAACACAGTAACAAAGTTGCTGGAAAAGCTCAGCAGGTCTGACAGCATCTGTGGAGGAGAAAAATGAGTTAACTTTTCGAGCCTGGGTACCCTTCCATTCTGAGGAAGGGTTGCTGGACCTGAAAAGTTAACTCGTTTTTCTCCTCCACAGATGCTGCCAGACCTGCTGAGCTTTTCCAGCAACTTTGTTTTTGTTCCTGATTTACAGCATCCACAGTTCTTTTGGTTCTTATTAAACACAGAACCCACGTTAGATAAAACCTAAAGCACAGAGCTCAAGTACATAAAGTACATAACCATAAACGCACAGCCCCCAGTAAATAAGATTTAGGGCTGAGGCTAGGTTTCATGTTTATGCAAGTGTGAACATTCGGGCTGAGGCTAGGCTTAGGTTTAAAGCTGGTGTTATCTCTGAGGGTAGCGTGGAAGAAAGCAGCTTTGCATTCCCAGAGACAGAGCTGAGGGAGAGCATCTGTGTATTCCATAGGAGGCACGGGAACCATTGTAACCTTAACAGATCAAATAATATGACAGATTAGTTTACAATTAAAGATCATTGTGACTGTGGTCACAAGGTGAAGAGCTGGATGAGCGCAGCAGGAAAAGCAGCAACAGAGGAGCAGGAAAGCTGACGTTTCGGGCCGAGACCCTTCTTCAGAAATGGGGGAGGGGAAGGGGGTTGTGAAATAAATAGGGAGAGAGGAGAGGCCGATAGAAGACGGATAGAGGAGAAATTAAGTGGGAGGACGGGATAGGTGGGAGGAAGGACAGGTTAGGGAGGCAGGGACCAGCTGGGCTGGTTTTGGAATGCGGTCGGGGAGGGGAGATTTTGAAGTTTGTCAAGTCCACATTGACACCATTGGGGTACAGGGTCCCTAACCTGTCATTCCTCCCACCTCAAAACCCAGCCCCATCTCCTACCTACTAACCTCATCCTGCCCCCTTGGCCTGTCCATCCTCCCTGGACTGACCTATCTCCTCCCTAACTCCCACCTACATTCACCTTTACTGGCTCCATCCCTGCCTCTTTGGCTTGTCTGTCTCCTCTCCACCGATCTTCTCCTCTATCCATTTTCTGTCTGCCTCCCCCCTCTCCCTATTTATTTCAGATCCCCCTCCCCCTACCATTTCTGAAGAAGGTTCTCGCCCAAAACGCCAGCCTTCCTGCTCATTTGCTGCTGCTTGGCCTGCTGTGTTTATCCAGCTCTACACCTTGTTAACCATGTAAATATGCTCTCAAGCACAGACACCCCTTTAAATAAATCCTAAGAAGGGTCATTCAGGAAATAAAATGTAAAAGAAACCATAAAAGCCAGAGTCCCTGTAAATAAAGTGTAAAACATAGAGCTCCGAGTAAATAAATCCTGAAACACAGTGCCCCCTGCAAATCCTCCCTTAAACTAAGCCTCCTGCAAATAAACTCGCAGAGGCGACTGTAAACAAACCCCAAAACACAGGACCTCCAGTTAATAAAGCCTAAAACAGAAGGCCCACTGTAAATCAACATGAAAAAACACAGCTCCCACTGCAGCACTGCGAATTAGTCGGATTGAGTTAGTACCTCAGTCAGCAAGTCAGTTCTGAGGCAGGGCCTCTTTGTCAAAGAGTCAGATTTGAGGGAGTACCATTGGATGATGGTTATTGCAGCACTGTGAGAGTACTGGAGTGAGAGAGCACCTCACTGTCAGAGGGTCAGTACTGAGGGGGTACCTCACCGTCAGCGAATCAGTACTGAGGGAGTACGTCACTGTCAGACGGTCAGTACTGAGGGAGTGCCTCACTGTCAGAGAATCAGTACCGAGGGAGTACCTCACTGTCAGATGGTCACTACTAAGGGAGTACCTCACTGTCAGAGAATCAGTACTGTGGGAGTACCTCACTGTCAGAGGGTCAGCATTGAGGGAGTTCCTCACTGTCAGACAATCAGTACTGAGGGAGTACCTCACTGTCAGAGGGTCAGTACCGAGGCAGTACCTCACTGTCAGAGAATCAGTACTGAGGGAGAACCTCACTGTCAGAGGGTCACTACTGAGGGAGAACCTCACTGTCAGAGGGTCAGTACTGAGGGAGAACCTCACTGTCAGAGGGTCAGTACTGAGGGAGCACTTCATTGTCAGAGGGTCAGTACTGATGGAGGACCTCACTGTCAGCGAATCAGTACTGTTGTCATGTTCGTTTTCGGAGACCCTCACGGATTTGTTGCAATAACAAGACACTGACCTGTTTAGGAAAACACGAATCCTTTTATTACCAAGCAAGTACAAGCTGTGGAGAATCACAGTACTTAACCCGGCACAGAGCGCAGAGTCTCGCAGGTAATTCTCCCCGAGCAGCGGACAGTCCCCGCTCTTCATACTTTACAAAATACATGATACATAAAATAATTACACATTTTACAATGACATGATACCTAAAATAATTACTACAACAGACAAAGACAGGATATCAAACAATTATTACATCAAGAACGTGAAAGACCAGGATGTAGTCCCGAAGATAATAAAATGTGAGGCTGGATGAACACAGCACATCTCAGGATGCTGCTGGACTTGCTGTGTTCGTCCAGCCTCGCATTTTATTATCTTGGATTCTCCAGCATCTGCAGTTCCCATTTTCACAGGATATAGTATCGATTGCTCTTGAAGTGGCTGCTGATGGCATGAGGCGATTTCAAGTTGTTATCCGGACAGATTGTTCTAACCAGACACACTGGTAACTTGAAATCACAAATTCAGTGCCCTGGCCCCTTTGTCAGCGACAGAAATTGCATGCTTTAGAAGTTTCACACCTTTACAAATGTTCCCCACCGAACCCTATTTGACACAGTTTAATTCTAATTGTATTCAGTCAGGAAGCTTAAGACAGTGTCTGCATACCGATGTGTGGGAAGACAAAGAGTTACAAAAGTTTTACACTGAATTCCTAGCTGGGCAGGAAGCTTCAGGGCAGTGCCTGCATCCCTGTGCGTAGGCAGATAAAAGACTTTAATTTGTAGAAGTATAGAAATCAATGGGATGTTATACAATAACATCTCATTGTGAGAGTACCTCATGGTCAGAGGGTCAGTACCGTAGACGTGCAGTGTTGTCTGACTGCCAATCGGGTCAGGATTGAGGGCTCTTACAGGGACAGGACTGAGGTATTTGAAATAGGGCAATGACTGGTGTGGATCCTTTTTATTTTTTTAAAATTAGACGACACCAGAAAGATTATCAACCCGATGTGATTTGATTGGGCTGACAATCAGTTGATGACAGCAGAAAGGTCAGTGGCCTGATTACCGCGGCCGGGACTTGAGATTTCACTCTTGCCGACCTTCTCATTCTTCTCACTCAATTTCACGGAAGAGCTGTTTTGAGAGAGAGTAGGAACTTTCTGAAACTGATCGCGGGCCCTAGTCAATATGTATCTAACAGAGATGTGGTAAAGCAGAAACTTGTTTGATGTCCCGCCAGCTATTCAAGTCCTGGGAGACATTTGTTGAGGGCTGATTAATATTATAATTATTCATAGTTTCGGGTGACACGATGGATGGGAAGATATTGTTCTGAATAGATTAGAAAATTAACATAGTCAGGGATTGACTCTGATGTAGACACAGGTTTGGACACTGTCAGCAACACGAGTTCAAACTGTGAAAAGGCAGTAATGCGTGGAAGGAACATTTTAATTTATAGTCTCCCTTTATTAGTGAAAAGTATGGCAAGATCATGAATGAATGAATGAAATGCGTAACAGGAAACAGAGGACCCTAGTGAGTGGTCAGTAAAGTTATGAATGAATGAGAGCGCGATCGTGGTCACATGGAGCGCTGTGGGTTCTTCGGTAAAGAGGATATTTAGTACAACAGTAAAGAGGCTTATGATATAATGTCACAGAAAAACCACACAAAAGGATATTTGAAGGCGATGGGCCCTGTATCACTAAAGACACACCAGCCAGCCTCCGGAAGCCTTGTTCAGTGCTAACCGATATGAGTAAACAGGGCAGACCACAGGATATTCAGGGGCAAAGGTTACAAGATTAACAAGTGACCACTTTTCTGAAGAAGGGTCTAGGCCCGAACCATCAGCCTTCCTGCTGCTTGGCCTGCTGTGTTCATCCGGCTCGACACCTTGTTCTCTCAGACCACGTGAGCGAACGAGTTTGGCGTGTTTGAGTCTGACTGGTAAATATGTGATACACAACCATTTGATGTTACTTACTGCCTGGTGAGTTGAAAACTGAAATAACTGCGGATGCTGCAAATCAGGAACAAAAACAAAGTTTCTGGAAAAGCCCAGCAGAACTGAGGGAGGTTCTGTGGAAGGGTCACCGAACCGGAACCGGTTAGCTCTGTTTTTCAACTGACAAATGCTGCCAGACCTGCTGAGCTTTTGCAGCAACTTTGTATTTTTTTTCTGATTTCCAACATCCGCAGTTTTTTTGGGTTTTTACTCAGTGTTTTAGGGTTTATTTACAGGGCGCTCTTCATTTATCGCGAGCTCTGTCTTTTAGGGTTTATTTGTGAAGGGCCCTGCCTTACAGATAGTTTACAGGTCGGCTCAGTATTCGGGTGCATGAAGAGGTGCGCTGTGTTTTCGGCTTTATTCAGCCGTGTCTTTTCCTCTCTACTTCCTGGGGGATGTGTGTTAGAGTTCTTTTTAAAGGGGTCTGTGTGTTTGAGTGTACAATTGTAGGGGTCTCTGTGTTTTACAGTGTCCTGGATGTTTTTGACTTAATTTACAGGGTAGATCTGTGCTTTATGGCTTATTTGCAGGGGGCTCTGTGTTGCAGTGCTTATACACTGGCGGGGGGGGAGTTCTCTGTTTTCGGGTTTATTTACAATGAGGCCTGTGTTTTAGGGTTATTTACAAAGAGCTCTGTGATTTAAGATTTACATAGAAAGGCTGTATTCTAAGGTTTATTTGCAGAAAGCAGTGTAGTTTAGGATTTATTTCCAGTGAGCTCTCGGCTTTAGCATTTATTTACAGGAGGATCTTCATTTCATGGTTTTGTTACGGTTGGGTCTTTGTTTAAAAAAAACCCTGAAACAATGAGCTCCGTGTCTTATGGTCTAATTACAGTGCCATCTGTGTTTTTGAGTTTATTTGCAGAGCATTCTGTGTTTTGGGGTTTATTTCCAGGAGGCTCTCTGTTTTAGGGTTTGTTTGCAGGATCCTCTGTGTTTTAAGATTTAATTTACATGGGTGTTTTTACTGCTTATTTGCATGGGTACTCTCTGTTTGAGGCACTGGCTGAGTACTGACCTTCTGACAATGTGGTACTCATTCAGATCTGATCCTCCAGCAATGAGGTACTGTGTCAGAACTGATCCGCTGACAGTAAAGCACTGCCCCCTCAGTTCTGACCCTCTGACAGAGCTGCAATCGTTCAGGACTGAACTTCTAATCATGTTGTACTCTATCAACTCTGAACCCAATGCACTGAGGTACTGACTCAGTATTTACTGTGTGCAAGTAATATACTCACTCAGAACTAACCCTCTAGCAATGTGAGCCTGCCTCAGAACTTACCCTGTAACAATGAGGCACTGACCTCAGCACCAAATCTCTAATTACTTGGCTCTCCCCAGTTTTGAGGCACTCCTTCTGTACTGACCCATGAACAATGAGGCACACACTCAAGAATGATCCTTCATTGAGGTATCACCTTAGAACAGAGCGACTGACATCTTTGGACTGTGTCTAATAATGAGGCACTGACTTGGTTCTGACCCTCTCACAATGAGGCATTCTCTCAAGTCTTACTGCATTAAAATGAGGCACGCTCTGACTGATCTGAAATGCCTCAGTATAAATCCTCTGACTAATCTGAAACACCACTTCTTAGACCCTCTAAATGGCAATCTTTTAATTCTGACACCATAACAGTGAGGGTCTGCCTTGGTGCTGACACTCTGTCAAAGAGACGTTGCCTCAGAACTGAGCTGCTGACAATTAGCCAGTGCCTTAGGTACTGATGAGTGAATAAAAAGGCCCTCTCTCAGCACTGACACTGAAGCAATGAGGTATTGTCACAGAACGAGCCCACAAAGGGCTCATAATTGAGGGAGTGCCTACTGATTGAAGGGTGCAGATTGAGGTGTTGCAGAACTGTCAGAGGGTCAGAACTGAGGTATTGCATCATTGTCAGATGGTCCATTCTGAGGCAGTGCCTCAGTGTCAGAATTGAGGGTATGCACATGTTTAACTCATCAGGAATGAGCTTTATGCAGCTCTATCAGAGGCTCAGCACTGACTGCCTGCCTCATTCTCATAGGATCAACACTGATATATTGAAGCACTGTTAGATCTTCAGTGCTGAGTGGGTCAGAACTGAGGGAGTGCATTGCTGTCAGAGGCAGTGCCTCATTATGCAGGTGTCAGAAGTCAAGGCATGCCCCATGAATGGAGGGTCAGGACTGAGGTATTGCAGCTCTATTCAGAACCAGTGGCTCGTTGTCAAGTGGTCAATGCTGAGGCAGCGACTCAATTCTCTATGGTCAGTTTTGAGGAAGTGCCCCATTATTAGAGGGCCAATACGAAGGGTAAGTCTCAATGTAATTGTGACAGAACTGAGACAGAGGCGCATGATCAGA